>NC_022020.1:61679764-61696318 GCF_000317375.1 Microtus ochrogaster
TGTAGACCAGGCTGGTCTCGAACTCACAGAGATCCGCCTGCCTCTGCCTCCCGAGTGCTGGGATTAAAGGCGTGCGCCACCACCGGCCGGCAAAAGATAAAATTTTAAAAAGGAGTAAGCTTGCCCTACAGTTTCTAATCAGTAAGTCTATGTACACACTTTTAATCCCAGCCCTCGGGAGCAGAGGCAGGTGGATCTCTGTATGTTCGAGGTAGCATGGTGATACGAGCCTGCAATTCTCTCACGTGCAGTGGAGGTCAGAGCCTTAGGAGTTTAAGGCTGGCTTCAGCTGCATAGCAAGCCTGGCTATGTGAGATGCTGTCTCAACTTCCAGGCACACACTCTAAGGACACTCACCCAAGGTGTGAACTAGGATTTGAGCTCTCTCTTTAATTGCCTTGCTTTCATATTCAAACGACAACTTGTTCTTATGAGAAAGGGATCAAATTCCTATATTGCTACTGGGGAAGAGAGAATGCAGAGGTTTTGCTCTATCAGGGGCAGACAGTGCAGAACTGTTTATGCCTGGGATTGAGGAGGTTGGTCTTAAGAAGTTTCGTTTTTTACTGTTTTCTGAAGCTCAAGGGCAAAAGTGAACCTGGAGTCCCGTGTAAAGATGTAGGCAAAGAGAAGCACATGAAAACGTTATAATAAATTTATATACTTGACTTCCAGTATTGAAATTGTATATGTACTTGTTTTTCAGTACATTGAAGAGAGCCCTCGACGTCTTTAAGCAGCGTAAGTTAATTTTTAAAAAATGTGTTTTATTTTATGTGTCTGGGTGTTTAGCCTGCATATATATGTGTGTGGTACCATGTGTGTGCCTGATGCCCACAGAAGCCAGAAGAGGACATCAGATCCTCTTGAACTGGAGTTACAGTGGCTGTCAATACCACGTGGATGCTGGGAATCGAATATGGGTTCTCTGGAAGAGTAGCCAGTCCTCTTATTGCTCAGCCATCACTCCAACCCCTAGTGCAAAACTGTGTTTCTTATGTTGCTAAGCTCTGTGTCTTTCTTCTGAGGCATGCTCTGTTTTCAGCAGTAGTTTAGCATTGGGTGGAAAGATTTAGCACAACTGTAAGGTGAGAAGTGGCTCCGCAGAGCAGACTTGAGCTAGACACCTCACATCTACCTGCCGCTTGGGTAGTTGTGGTTAGCACAGACTCCTGGGCCCTTCTGAGTTTCTGACTCAGGGAGTTAGGAGTAGGGCCTGAGATTCTGTGTGTTCTTGAGTTCCAAATGTCCTGCTTTGTTTTTAACTCAGAGATACCATTCCGTGAGTGCTGGTCTGTACCTCACCTGACTCTTGTATGTTTGTGTGTGACTTTTCTCTCCCCAGGGACACTTCCACAGGACCTCAGTCGCTAGGGCAATGCTGGAACTGTCTTGCCATGTCTCCCAGATTTCCAGATGTTTTTGTCATTTTTATGTGGAAGAAATCTGTATTTTTTAGTGTGTGCATTCATGTGTGTAAGAGTAGATGAGTGTAGAGGTCAGAGCACAACTTTGGGTGCTTTTAGCCTTGTCGAAGCAGACTCCTGTTTTTACTAACATATTCCAGGCTAGCTGACTGGCAAGCCTCTGGGAATTTCTCCACTCAGTGCCTCCTGTCTCACTGGGAGTTCTAGATCTCAGATGTGCGGCACACCTATGACCTTTTTCATGGTCCTAGGAATCTGACTTAAGTTGTCAGACTTGCTCAGCCAGTGGTTATAGCCAATGGCCTCAGCTCTACAAGACATTTTTGATTACGACAGTCTTCAGAGAACTTATCACCTGGTCATTCTTTCCTCCTATTGTCGTTTGGCATGTGGGCCACCCACCACTCCCCTAGACCTGCTCTCTCAATGGGTATCAGCAATCTTTCTCCAGTCCAGAGTGTGCTGGGCCTCATGGACTTTTCTCTCCCACTTTGGCATGTCCATTAGTGTTGTCCTTATTTGGTTGTGAATCTGACTGGGAATTATATCATCAGATTTTTATTAGTTAGTTACAGTAATGTGTTCACAACCAGGATCTGGGAGGTCTGGGTTGAGACGGGTCGTGTTGCTCTTCAGGGAGTCCTGCCCAGCTCAGTGTCCCCCAGGGTTTCTGCTTCTGGGGCTTTCTGTCTTTCCTCATAGAGGATTTCCAGGTGAAAGGTGTCAAAAGGCACAGTGTGTATGACTTATACTTGAAGTGTTTTGTGTTTGGCTGAGCGCTCTCCCATCAGAACCTCTGTTATCTGTTTCCTCTTCTGTCACACAAAAGTGTGACTGTGTCATAACACAGGAGATTTCTGGCCCATTCATCACTTGAGAGGATTTCCCAACCCCCACCCCTTAGCAACTAAGCAATCTCGTCTGCAGCGGAGACTAGCCAGTGTCCTCTAGTCCAGTTCAACTGGAAGTGATCAGATCCTGCGGCCTGAAGGCTCAGTTCCCACCTTAGATTCCTGCCCCAAGGCTCCTAGACCTGCTAGACCTGTGCCCACCAACGGTCTGAGGGTCAGGTTCCCACAACCCCCATCTGGTTCAATTCATTTACCCCAGTAGCTCCAAGAATTCAGGGAAAGAATTATCCTTCCTGGTTTATAATAAAGGGCTTTTCAAAGGCAATGGGTTAAGGCGAGGGGGCGGAAGAGGGGCGTGAGGAGTTTTTAAGTCCTCTCTGAGCACACTCTCTAGGAATGGACTCAGCAGGCTTCAGCCACACCATTCTGTTGGTATGAGCAACACCCAATAATCTTCACACGCTTGGCTATTAGGAAGCTCCCACAGCCCTGTCTGTTTTGATTTTTACGGAGCCTTCATTGGATAGGCTCGTTAACAGACTGAGTGAGAAAGCCAGCCGGGCTCTTCAGAGTCTTCCAGGTCTCTGGAGGATTAGGTCTACCTGCAGGGCATGGCGTGGGGCCCCTTCGGAGGGAACTGGGTCCTGTGAGCTACTGCCAGACAAGACAAAGAATTTCTTTACGGCCCACTAAAGGCAGAGGTGGATTGGTTTCACAATATTCCTTGGACAGGGGTCACAAAAGCAGTAAGATGAAGCCAAACTGTATATGCTATACACCATAGGTGTAAAAGTCACATAAATAAATACTTCTTTCACCCTCTCCATAGACAATGCCCTCTTTTCTCTTCAATTGATGCGTCTGCCTCAAAAGTGCTGGGATTAAAAGTGTACACAAACCACACCCAGCCTAATTTGAGCAAAATGCTTTTTCTTTCCTTCTTTCCTTTCTGTTATAAAGAAAAATAACCTTCAGAGGCTAAAAGGTTGCATGAGTGTTTGATATATGTTTAGGCTCATGAGAGACCTCAGAGATAGATACCACCCAGAGACCATGAAAAGGGCTAGAAAATCAAATTTGATGATTCCTTTTTATTTTTTATGTGCATTGGTGTTTTGCTTGCTCAGCTGATTTCTCCACTTTTAAGATCAGGATCTCCTGACTGGGGAATGGTGCTGCCCACGGTAGGTTGGATCTTCCCGCATCAATTAACTTAAGACAACCACCTGCAGACACACCCACGGGCCAACCCTCATTGAAATATCTTTCCAGGTGATTCTAGGTTGTGCCAAGTTGTGCAAGTTAAAACTGGCATCCATCTCAGGACGTAAGGTTATTGACTGGTAACCTTGGCTGCACCCTCCTTGCGCTCCACCCCCCAGTCCTGGGCATATATTTGGTTTTAGTAACAGTGGCTAGAGACTAAGCTAAAGATTTAGCTTTGAACTGGGTGGTGGTGGCAGAGGCAGGCAGATCTCTAAGTTTAAAGAGAGCCTGGTCTATAGAGCCCAGAATAGCCAGGACTACGCAGAGAAACCATGTCTCAAAAAAAAAAAAAAAGAAAATAAAAAAGACAACATTGGTCTTGATCAGGCATAACAAGGACCTCAATGAGTGTTGTTGGCCATGAGGATTATTCTTAATTTTCTTTCTTGCTCCAGATTTGTATGTATAGTTTTGAATCATTGTGTGTATTTGAATTTAGACACATGTGGGTCTTGACTTTATTTGCAATTTTCTTTACAGAGGTAGACAATGTAGCCCAGTGTCACATCCAGCTTGCGCAGACTCTAAGAGAAGAGGCCAAGAGGATGGAAGAATTCAGGGAAAAGCAAAAGCTACAGCGGAAAAAGGTTAGTTTGGAGTATGTGTTACCATATCTCCTTTCTTCTGCAGAAAATCTCAGGCATTTCTGTTGCTGAATTGCTCAACCTGCTGGCCATAGTGGCATACACTTTCAATCCCAGCATTTGGGAGGCAGAGGCAGGAGGATCTCTGTGAGTTGGAGGCCAGCCTGGTCTACAGTGTGAGTTCCCAGACAGTCAGAGCTCATGGTATGACCCTGTCTCAAATGACAGCAGAGCAGCAGCAGCAGCAGCAGCAGCAGCAGCAGCAACAACAACAACAACAAAACCCTGCACAGCTTGGTTTCCACCCCCAATACAATCATAACCTTTATCTGCCCCAAGAAATTACATATTGGAGATTCCATGTAGAGACTCAATATTAGAGCATATGCCCCGCACTCCAGGTCACTTTTCCTTTAAAGAAATTGCAGGAATGCTGGAGAAATAGTTCAGTTAATAAAATGCTTCCCATACAAGCATGAGGCTGTGATTTTATACACCCAGAACCTGGGCAAAATTCTTGCAGGATTCAGTGGTTCTGTTTGCGTGTATCTTCTTTTCAGATCTGCTGCCCCTGTCAAGACTGTGGCTGGAGACCTCTTTACTCCCATCAGTGGCATCAAGCACAGCCTAGCTAGTGAGCATCCACACATCCATCACAGTCCTCCTCTGCAAGGCAGCAGGGACTGAAGAACTGGGGTGGGAGGCAGACTCACACTTCCCTTGAAGTTCATAACGGAATGGAATAATCCTACTTTATAACTAGAAAAACTGGCCCTCGAAATTCAAGTTGTTTCATCTTCAAAGCAGCTCTGGAAGGGTCCGATTTTATTTAAAGATGTATTAATTTTCATTTTATGTGCATGCATGTTTGTCTGCATGCATGCGTGTGCACCACATGTGTGCCTGGTGCTTGTGGAGCCAGAAGAGGGTATCCATCCCTGGGAACTGGAGTTACAGACAATTGTGAGCCATCATGTGGGTGCTGGGAACTGAACCCAGGACTTCTGAAAGAGCAACCAGTGCTGTTAACTGCTGAGCCATCTCTCCAACACCCACAAGACTCTTTTCCATTGATGGGATTTATTCTACATATATTAAAGGTGATGGGAGCGAATAAGTTATTATGATAAGCCGGACGGTGGTGGCGCATGCCTTTAATTCCAGCACTTGGGAGGCAGAGGCAGGCGAATCTCTGTGAGTTTAAGACCAGTCTGGTCTACAGAATGAGTTCTCTAAAAAAAAAAAAAAAAGAAAAAGAAAAAAGAAAAGTGTGTGTCTCCGTTTCTCACATTTGCCATCATTTCATGAACTGCTTTTCCCTTTATTAGAGACACAGTCTCGCGAAGCCCAGGCTGGCCTCCAGCTCACCATATAGCTGAGTCTCTGGCCTCTACCGGCTGAGTACCAGGACTGTGGACATGTGCTGCTACACCTGGCTTAAGAGCTACTCCTTGCACCCCGCCGCCTCTTCCTATTTCTCGGCCGGTGCTTGTGCAGTGTCTCTGAGTGTGGAAGGACAGACACAGACGGTTAAGGAACGCTGCCTCAGACACTTCCACGTGTTCTCTCAAGCTTGTCTATCACACTTGAGGCTGCAGCTGAACCAAAGCCTTTTTCCAGGCAGAGTTATTGTGGGTGTTGTGCTCGTTAGAGAACAGATTCTTTTGTTTGACATTACCCAGTCTGCCATTTCTTTAAGGAAACACAGATGGATATATTCTTTGAGACAGGGTCTCCCTGTGGCGTTCTGTATATCTATATAGTTCTCTGTATCTCTAGCCTGGTCTCTAACTCACGGAGATCCTTCATCTCTGCCTCCCAGGTGCTGGGATTAAAGGTGTGTACCACTGTGCCTGGCACCAGGTTTTTTAAAAAGTTACCTTTTATTCATCTACCTTTTAAAATAATTTTTATGTACATTGGTGTTTTGCCTACACATATCTGTGTGAGGGCATCAGGTTCCTGGAACTGGAGTTACAGACAGGTGCGAGTGCCATGTGGAGTCCGGGACTTGAATACTCGTCCTCTAGGAGATCAGCCAGTGCTCTTAGTCACTAACCCATCTCTCTAGCCCCTTACTTAACTATTTTTAATTGAAATAAATTACATCACCCCCTCTTTTCTCCCTCCTACTTCTCTTAGATACCTGCCTCAGATTCCTGCTATGCCCTCTCCTACAAAGAATTATTTTTGTTTTTACTGGTGTGTGTTTGTGTATGTTTGTGTGGTGTTTCTGGAGTTACAGAAGTTTGTGAGCCACTAACATGGGTGCTGGGAGCCAAATTTGGGTTCCCTTAACTGATGAGTTATCTCTCCAGCTCTGAAATGATAATTTTTTTTTTGTCTCTCCTCTCCTCTCCTTTCCCCACCCCCTCTTGAGACAGGCTGTCTCTCTCTGGCCCTGGCTGTCCTGGAACTCACAGAGATCCACCTGCTTCTGTTTTCTGAGTGCTGGGATTAAAGGTGTGCACCACCACACCTAACAGAAAGGACAGCAAAAGAACTGGGAGGTTGGAAAGATGGCTCAGTAGTTAGTTGAATGTGTGCAGCCCTTGTAGAGGATCTGGGTTCAGTTCTCAGTACCATGTTAGATGGCTGAACCATCTGTAACTCAGTTCCAAGGGTATACGTTCCTTCTGGCCACCATGGGCACTGGATTCACATGCCCAGGTCACACACAGACATGCACAGGCATACAATTTTTAAAACACGTAAAGCTGAGTGTGGTGGCATTCATCTTTAACATCCCGGAGGACCAAATCTGGTTTATACAAAGAGTTCCAGGTCAGTGGGGATTACTTAGCATGGCCTTGTACCAAAAGCAAGAAAAGAGTCATGAAAAAGATAGGGAGATATTGTGTCTCAGGTGGAACAGTTTAACAAAATAAAGAGAGCCATAATACCATAGTTAACTGAGCTGTTCGTGTTGACCTCACTTAAAAAGGGTCATTTCCTCACCCTAGGTGCTCTTGGCCGCCCTGACCCTTGTGCTGAGTGCCCGGACTCAGTTTCTTTCTCAGCAGAAGCTGCTTTCAAAACATTGAAAAGTCAGAAGTTTATTTAGAAAATTGTAGTTAAGTGTTTCACAACAGACTCTGGGGTGACTTTGGGTACCCCTCCCTTTCTTTTCTTTTTAAAGAACTTGTTTTGGGAAAAAGAATGTTTCAGTGCTAACTTCCCCTTTTAAAGCTGTCACACTGCTTGCTCTGACCTTCCCCTTCTTGGAAATCGAGCTGTTTCTACTCATCAAAAGAACCAGTCGGTTGCTTGCTTTTCTTTCTTCTCTTTCCTTTTCTCTTATGCAACTGGTTGAATTCAGGATCTTGGGTTTTCTGTGCAAGTACAGTATTGAGCTATGTCTCTACATGTAATTTACTGTTTTATTTTTAAATCCTTTGCATCATCAATAATAAAACACATTCACATTCGATTTGGTCGGAGCAGAAAACTTAAATGCTAAAAGAGCATCTCCTCCGAAAACACCTGCAAGAGAATTTGGGCTCACTGATGTCACCATGAGTGAGCATAGACACAAGAAGAATTAGGCCGAGGCTACTTAGCAGATAGAGGTGGACCCGGCATGCCACGACTAACTCCCTGAGTGGGTTTGAGCAATGCATGTCACCCAGGTTCCTGAAATTACCCATGTCTGCGTAGAGTCAATGGCTGTTTTTTAGGGTCTTGACAACTTTCAAATACTGGTGTCCCTGTGAAGGCAGAGGGGGATTGATCGGAAGTAAGGAATTAGTGTAAATCACTCAGCACCCAAGAAGGGGGTCTGATTCTATGTAGAACTTGGAGATAAGGAGATATGTTGGACTATCAATTATAAACCAGTAGCAACCACCAACTGGATGGTTGGATGTGTAGCAAAGTGTATATTTGGACTAACAGGACCATGGCAAAGCCAGCACTGTGAATTGATCAGCTCAAGTAGCCCAGGAAAATGAGCCGTGATTACTAAAGAGGTAAAACTAGCTCTTGCTAGTCAGTTCCATGGACTTCAGCTCCCCGGCGGCTGCGGCCAGTATCTGTCATGTGTCTTTCCATGTGGGGCTGGTGTTGGAGCCCTGTCACTGTTCCTGCGTTGTCTTTTTCATTACTAGACGAGTAGCTACTTCCTGCTATTTCTGCTTTAGAGAAGGCTGGGAGGTAAGTTCTGGGTTCTCTGAAGCTCCCCGGAGGGAGTTTCATTTATTCCATTTGAAGTGAGAGCACCTTAAGTATTTCATCCAAATATCCTGAAAATCCATCCATGCTTGTCTGTTATGGTAATCTATAAAAACCTAAATTTATATGTATCCAATAAGAGCTGCATTTGAAATTCATTTTCAGTAATAAATAATAGGCTCCTTGGTGCCAATGTCAGCTTTCTTCTTTGCTGACAGTCTCATTGCTTTGCTGCTGCGGTGTAGACACCATGAACTAAGCGACTTATAGAAGAAAAAGTTGGTTGAGATCTATGACTTCATGGCAGGGAGTATGGTAGCAGGCAGACAGACATGGCAATGGACCGGTAGCTGAATGCTTAGTGTTGAGACAATAGCCAGGAGGCAGCCAGAAAGCTAGCTCGGAATGGTGTGGGCTCAAAGCCCACTCCCAATGACACACCTCCTCCAAACAAGGCCACACACACTAATCCTTCCCAAACACTTCCACCAGCTAGAGACCAAGCATTCTGCTATATGAGCCTCCGGGAGCCATCCTCATCGAAGCCACCAACACTGACTTTTGTTTCTTTGGGCTCATCAGGAAAATGGAGATGTAGTATTTACACAGAAACACTACTGTGATCATGGAGTGGCTTCGCATAAAAGTGCTAGATAATTGGGGACCAGAAGAACCGTGTCTGAGAGGCTGGCTAACAAAAGTAGCACCGTCGCAACTACAGTGAAGAAATTGTACTCAAGCGAACTCCATGGAGTTTACCTTGCTGGCTAGATGAGGCTAGGTCATAGAACAATTTCTGTTAGCACTGCTACAGACACTTCCTTCTTCCCCTGGCAACTAGTCATAAAGCGCATGTCATTGAGGAGCCACAGAAGTGGAGGTTGAACTCCTAATTTGCCTGTGCTGACAAAGCTTCCAGAATAAAGATGCTCTTAAAATACAAATGGTATTTTAACAAGAATTTAAAACTTCTTCTGGAAACCAAAGTCCTTTGATTCTAGATTCCCTGAAGAAAGCACTCCATGGTGATCAGCGAGACTCTGGTGATGTTTTGAGGGTTCAGGACTCGGGGTGTGAGTGCCCAGGCTAAATAAGATGCAGTGTCTTTAACCGCCTGTGACTTCTTGAGCAAGAAGTTTAGTCTCTGCTCTGTACTGTCTTCATTTGTGATGAGGGGACAATAGATAGCACATCTGGCTTCTGAGTGACATGAAAACTAAACTGGATAACCCACTTTGAACGCTGAGCCCTCAAGACGAGCTGCTGTTAGCAGTAACTTACAGTTTTTATGGACAGTGTTTTGTATTCTCTTCACAGACAGAAACTATAATGGATGCTCTCCACAAACAGAAGATCACATACTACAAGAAGACCATGGATGTGAGTTACACTGGCTGCTGCTGTTTTTATAACAGTGACATTATCAAACATTCTGTTCATGGACATCCTCCTACTCAACTGATGTTTCTGTGATGTCATTTATTGATCTTCTGTTAAGGAAAACACTTGACTTTCCTTCCTATTAAGGCTTTGAGGATAGGAGAGTGTTGGTACAATGCTGCTTCATTTCTGACGAGCTGGTGTAGAACTCTGTCCTCTGGGCGTGGTGAGCTATTGCCTTCTAAGTCAGTATCATGGCTACCAACATCCCTAGTAAGACTGGACCCAGTAACATTCTCTCTTGCAGGAGAGAGAGGTTCTCAGGGCAGGATAAGGGGTTTCACAAGGCCATACTGTCAGCAAGGACTTGGGTAGATCATAGCTCTGGAAGGGGCAAACATTTCTTCTGCGGTATAACTACCCATAGGTTGTCCATACTTCTGTAGGTGACCTTCACCCTTGTTCCTATAATTATCCACAGTCAAAGTCATTGGTCCACCAAGGTGGACTTGAGTGGAATCATCTCTTTGGTCTGTTGCTACCTGATGGGGTTGAGTAGATGTTTGCTCATCTCTGCTGGGATAGTTAACATGACAGCTGGAAAAATAAAAACCAGTCCACTTATATTTTAGGATGTGATGCAAAGCATATGACACACAAATATACACACATACAAATGCACACAGATACACAGGCACATACGCATATGTTCACACAGATACACACACCTACATACACACACACACTATTTATCTTGTTTTTGAACTTTCTACCTAATAGCAGTTCTGAACCTTGTTTGTTGCTCATTTTACTGAATGACCTTTTGTGTTTTAAGATACCTGGGAATTATAAAAGATCCCTTTCTTTTAAGTTTTAAGATACCTTGGAATTATAAAAGCTTCCTTTCCTTTAAGTGCTTTAGTAACAATGCGTGGCAAGCCAGGGACAAGTTGTTACAGCTCCCTTCCTAGCTTTCCATGAGTCCCTTAGTGTGCGCTACAACAAAATCTTTTAGAAGTCACACCGCTACATATGTAGTGTTATGACTGTGAAGTGGTGTTGAAAGTATCGCTGTGTGGATGGCACATGTGGTCTGCTCGGCTGCTTGCACTATTTCTTGCTGGAAACTACATCAAAGCATTTGGTCTTTAGCGTTTGCATACTTTGTGCCAAATGGCAGTTATTATTTCCTTGGGCAGGCGCCCCACTCTGAGTAGTCTGGAAAAGGAGTGAAACTGGGGACTCCTCAGAGAGCAGTGAAGGGCACCTTCCCTCCGAGAGCCTAATCTGTCGATTCCAGCACCAGCGAGAGCTTGTGCTGGGCCTGAACCTGGCCTGGAGGGCTGTGTTGGCTGATTTCCACACTGGGTATCTTGCTCACCCATCTCCACCTTCTGTTTGTAATGAAGGCCAAGAAGACTTACGAGCAGAAGTGCCGGGACAAGGATGAGGCGGAGCAGGCTGTCCAGCGCAATGCCAATGCGGCCAACCCGAAGCAACAAGAGAAGGTACCTGAAGACTCAGAGATGCGGTCTTGTTGGTTTAAACCAACTAGGGCTTAGGCATGATGTGCAGGTTGTCTTAGTACTCAGAAGGTTGAGGAAGGAAGTCATGAGGGTTTAATATCAGACTGGACTATGTAGTGAAACCCCTCTCAAAAAATTAAAAATAAAGATTACAAAACAACTTAAATTATTATTTTTTAAAAATAGATTTGTATCCCAAGTCTCTGGCAATAACTTCCTTGGTGTCTAATCTTCAGAATGAAAAAAAAAAAAACACTTGAACATTTTCGAGGTTGGGGACAGCACCAGAGAAGCACATCACTGGAGCACAGTGGGTGGAATAAGAGGCTTGGCACTCTTTTTAAATGTATTCAAAACTCAGCTCCTGTATTCTTTGCTGACAGAATGCTTCTTGTGGGGTGGACTGAAATAATAATATGAATAAATTAAATAATACATTTAGTAATATTCCTGGAGCAGTGGCTCAGCAGTTAATAGCGCTGACTGCTCTTCCAGGTGACCTAAGTCCGATTCCCAGAACCCACATGGCAGCTCACCACCATCTCTAACTCCATTCCCAGAGTGTACAGTGCCCTCTTCTGGTCTCTACAGGTGCCAGGCACAGATTGGTACACACAATACATGCATACAAGACACTCATACACACACACAAAACATAAAATAAAATAAAGTAATAACATATAATCCAAATATAATATTATCCACAGCTCGAGGCAGGGAGATGTGTCTATAGGAAGACACAGGGTGGTTGTTTTCAGATGCCAAGAAGATGAAAGATTTACTTCTAAGTGGGACGTATATAGGACTTACCTCTCCATTGCTATTGCTTTTGCATGTGTTAGGCTGTGGACCCCTGAATCAGCTTCTCTTAATCTCTTTCTGGTTTTGGTCCTTGCAGCTTTTTGTGAAACTGGCAACTTCAAAGACCGCAGTAGAGGATTCAGGTGAGGGGAGGGTTGGTTGCGGCTGTTTTCATTGTTATGAACATGTAGGATTAACGGACCTCAGAAGGAACAGCTACAATCTAGCATACCTGTCTAGTTTCTAAATCAACTCCCCGTCCATTGTAGATAAAACCTACATGCAGCACATCAACACGCTGGAGAAGGTCCGAGAAGACTGGCAGAGCGAGCACATTAAGGCCTGCGAGGTAGGTCCCGGGGACTCTGGAAGCAGCGTGGGACAGATCACACCTTCCCCGAAAACCTGAGACTCGGCTTTCATGTTAGCCTCTCCTGTTTCATTCAGTCACTGAACGCGAGGGCGAGTTAGAAATTGAGGACTTAAGTGGAGAATGGAAGGGATTGGAGTAATTTCCTCTAATCCTCATGTTTTTGGCCCCTCCCCCACTCTGACCTCACCGTCCAGCTCCCTCCAAAGCGTTAGTCTAATATTTGGTTAGCGCGGGCATGACAGGGCTGCATCAGTTAGTGGCGGACTGAGCGCTGTAGTTCCTCCAAGAGTCATGCCTGTACCTGCTAGGTTCAAAGGGGAATACGCAGGACTCCATAATTTTCTAGAGAAAACTTAAAAGACACAAGAAAGTTCCTCAGCTTTCTGGCACCAGTTGCTAACAGTGTCCCAGGACCAGCAGAACCAGTATTATCCGAGGACTGGGTAGAAATGTGGACTGTCAGTCAGGAACTGTAGGGTGGCAGCTCGAAGGCAGTCTCTGTGAATTCAAGGGTTACAATGGCCAATTCACAGCTCTCCTTAAGTGGGAAGCAGCTGCTCCCTGCCCTGCCAAGGTCTTATGATGATCAGCGGGCCTGCCTGTACCCTTCGACACAGTTTCCCCACCTCTTGGGCGTGGACATACTCTCTCTTTGTCCCTGTGTCTGTCTCCTCCAGCACGCGGTGCATGCGTGCATCGCGCGTGCTGGGAATCAAGCCTAGAACTGCATGCTTGTATATGCTCTACCACTGAGATATGTTCTTAGCCCCAGCCATGTTTTTTGAAGTTGTCTGCAAGTCCCAAGTTCCAGCCTGTCCCAGCCTAAACTTTACTCTCTACGCCTGCTTTCTCCTCTCTCACGGTAGTGGGGATGCCCTTGGTGTGAGGTCCAGGGCTTTGTGATTTCTCTTACCTTTGTGAGGTGCCGATGATCAAACCTGGAGCCTTATGCATGCTAGGCAAGCACCAGTCCACTGAGCCATACCCCAGACCAACTTCAGTGTTTTTTTTTTTAATCTCATTTATTTGATCTTATTTGATGAAATGAACCTCGTTTGACTTATCTCTACAATTTGATACTGTGGGGCTTTATGCTCACACTAAGCACTTTCTTCTGCTTTACTCTTTAAACTCCACCCATCAATGTAGGTTAATAGTGTTCACGTCATAGCCAGTCTAAACGGATGCCCCTTCTTTGCGTATGCGTGTACATGTAACTGTTTTCCTGTAGGTGTTTGAGGCTCAAGAATGTGAGCGTATCAACTTCTTCCGGAATGCGTTGTGGTTACATCTGAATCAGCTGTCACAGCAGTGTGTCACTGATGATGAAGTAAGTGAGAAGCAGTCACAGAAGACCGTGCTCTGTGTGTGAGAGCCACCATCGATGCCTGTTAGTTCACCTTCTCCCCACTTCCTGCTTCCATTTGGGGTACAGAGTGATAAAGATGTGAGCATTGCTGTCGTCTTCCTGACTCCTCGTCCATTTTACCATCGTGACTCTTTGAGAAACTGCGAGTTAGGGATGGATAGCAGATAAGGAAACCTAAACACCAGAGATGTCACAGATCAATGTGAGTCCCAGAGACAGCTCCAGGGTAGAATGCCATCACTTCCTGTACCAAGTATTAGCAGACTGACTCATGGCAGGCTGATGGTCACCCCAGGGTGAGGATTTGCTTCTGTCTCTCATGGTGCTTATCCAGAATTAACTTGTAAACAGCAAAGGTAACTGGGTCCCCAGATATCAAAGACACTGGATGCGGTTATCACAACCTTTGCTAAGTAATAGCCCCACTCTCTCTCAGATGGGACATGACTTTATTTTTTATTTATTTATTTATTTTTGGTTTTTCGAGACAGGGTTTCTCTGTGGCTTTGGAGCCTGTCCTGGAACTAGCTCTTGTAGACCAGGCTGGTCTCGAACTCACAGAGATCCGCCTGCCTCTGCCTCCCGAGTGCTGGGATTAAAGGCGTGCGCCACCACCGCCCAGCTGGGACATGACTTTAGAATGATCAGATGTCCAGGAAACCCATAGAATCGAATGGAAAGACTTATCCTCAGGTTAAGTAGTTGTGATTGCGTTTGTGGGTGGCCCTGAGACTTAGTCATGGGACTTGGTATATAGTTTCTTTATTCCATCAATACTTAAAAAAAATAATCAGGGCTTTGGTCTGGCCAGAAAAGAATATTTCCTTGCATTTTAATTTTTTTCATCTAAAAAAGGCAATATTCCAGATGTACTAGAAAGGTGCCCTGTGTGAGTCTTGTGCAGGTGGACGCTATAAAATAATTTTACACTAGCTCAGAACTGAGTACAATCAAGGGTTCTTTATTTAGGGGTAGACATAGATTATAGTCCTCTGCACAAACGGGGAACAGGAGCCAAATCCAGCAGCAGAGAGAGCAAGCACAGGCTTTGTGTTGGCATTTATAGTATAAGAGGCCACACCCAAGTGGGCTGGTATTTTAAAGGCTACTGGCTGAAGGAGTTCCCACAGCACCCTTGGACTTGGGAATGTCTCCTACTTTCAAAACAAAGTTGCAAAAGAGTTGGCTGCTCATGAACGTTCCTTTCCTATAGAGCGGTGCCTTAATTCTCATCAGTAAACTTCTGCATAATGCTTTATCTTGTGTTGATCAGATGTATGAACAAGTCCGTAAGAGTTTGGAACTGTGCAGCATTGAAAAGGATATTCAATATTTTGTGAACCAGCGTAAAACTGGACATACCCCGCCAGGTGAGCTGGGTGGCATGGGGGCGCAGCTAAGCAACGGTATCAGTCTTTCTTGTCCTGGGTTACAGAGGATGTAAGATGCTATATTAGTCAGCTTCGGCTGCTGTAACAAATAACTGATGTAAACTGACCAATAAGAGAAAAGTTTACTTTTTAATTTTATTTTAATTGATTGATTTTATTGAATGATACATTTTTCTCTGCTCTCCTCCCTTCTTCCCCCCTCCTCTTCTGTTCTCTCCATGGGTCACAATTTACTCAGGAGATCTTGTCTTTTTCTACTTTCCATATAGATTAGATCCATGTATCTCTCTCTTAGGGTCCTCATTGTTGTCTAGGTTCTCTGGGGTAGTGATTTTTAGGCTGGTTTTCTTTGCTTTATGTCTAAAAGCCACTTATGAGTGAGTCCATGTGATAATTGTCTGAGAAAGGTTAATTTTTAGCTCTAGTTTTTCAAAGCTTTAGTCCAGTTGATGCCATTGCTCTTGAGGCTTAGCGAGGCCACACACTATGGTAGAGAACAGCCCAGTGGGCTGCTCATCTTACAGCCAAGATGTGACAGAGGAGCAGACCAGGCCATGCCTGCAGTGACCTGACCTGGTTTGTTCCTACTGGGTTATATTTCTTAAAGGTTCTATTCCTTCTGTTAGTGCTAAGCTGGGGACAAAGTCTCTAACACACAGGCTTTTGGAGATTGTTCTAGGTCTCCCTACTTTTTGTTTATTTATTTATTTATTTATTTATTTTGAGGCAGGGTCTCATATTCTAGGCTAATCTTAAACTTGCTGTTCAACTGCAGATGACATTGAACTCCAGATCTTTTTGCCTCCACCCTCTGAGAACCAAGGCTGTGACAGGCATGTGCACTCAGTGTCTTTTAGCACTGGGTGACGAAGCCAGGGCTTTTTGTAGGCTTGGCAAGTGTTCTACCCCAACCTTTACCTGTTTCTGATGTCACATGTCTTAAAAATTGCAGCACCCATCATGTATGAGAATTTCTACTCTTCTCAGCGGAATGCAGCCCCACAAGGAAAGACTACAGGGCCCAATGTAGCAAGGTAATAACCAACTGCTTCTCGTGTGAAGAAAATATCTTAATAAATTTTTATATTATTAATATAATGAATTATATTAAGACATTACCTTTTATTTTTAATTGACCAAAATTGATGTAATTTACCTAGTAAGGTAACTTAGTTTTTTGAAATAGCACTTTTAGAACAAATATTATATAGCTTTTATTAGCTGTGGTTTTCAGGGTCTTATAGCATACTTGAGTATGACTGTTATTACTTGTTTATAAATTCTATGCCTTTCTATGGCTGATAGGAAACAGGAATAAGCCCACTATGCCCTCCTTTGAGTAGGACATGATCTACTAGTTTTTATAGGGCCTATGGGTTAAGAAAGATCTCTCTCTCTCTCTCTCTCTCTCTCTCT
>NC_022020.1:61696418-61700680 GCF_000317375.1 Microtus ochrogaster
TGTGGTGTGTGTGTGTGTGTGTGTGTGTGTATGGGTGTTTGTGTTCATTTGAGACAGGATCTCACTCTGTAGCCCAGACTGGTCTTAACTCACAGAGATCTTCCTATTCCACCTCTCGAGTGCTAAGATTACAGTCATGAGCTATTACACCAGGCTTACATTTTTTTAAATTTATTTTATCTGTGTATATATGTGTCTGTCTATGTCATTACATGCTGTGTGTCTGTGAATGTCCACAGAGGCCTCAAGAGGGTATCACATTCCCTAGAGCTGGAACTACAGGTAATTGTTCTTAGGAGCCGCTGTTGGGTCTCCTCAAAGAGCAGCGAGCACTCTCATTTTTTTTTTGTTTTTTTTTGTTTTTAGAGACATGGTTTCTCTGGGTGACTTTGGAACCTGTCTTGGAACTCTCTCTGTAGACCAGGCTGACCTTGAACTCACAGAGATCTGCCTGGCTTTCAGTGAGCACTCATAATCACTGATTCATCTACATAGCCCTGCCTTATATTTTTAAATGATCGGTGTTCACATAGAAAGCTATTGGAGCGTGGTCAGCGGATCTCTCTTTCTATGTGGCCGTTTTCCTACTAGACCTGAGCAGAAGTGCCCCAGAGACAGTGTGGCCAGCAGAGCTAAGCCGCTTCCATTGGCCCATTGCACAAAAAGTATGCTGCTCCTAATATAAAGGGTCTGCAGGGAAAAGAAACTTTTATTCCACGCCAAACCGTGGGGGTGGAGTGGAGTGAGGTCTCATCTGCTGAGTTTTCTGTCCAGTTTTAGGAAAAGTGGAGGGTGTTTGGGAGAGAGGTCGCTGTCGATCGTAAGGACCACTCAAAACCATTCGTATGACTGAGCTGATAACTCTCGCAGAGTCGAGAGCTGTTTGTGTTTCTCAGTCCATGTACCAAGATTCTGAGATGCCAGGAGATCAACAGCTGAGATGAAAATCCTGTCAGCGGGCCCTGGGCAGAGCTCCATACTCCTGACTCCTGTGAATTCTGATCGCCAGCTTCATATGCGCCCGCCCTTTGGGCTTCCGCAAGTCAGGGCTGTAGATCGTTTGCCTTGACTGAGTAGAAAGATAAAATAGTAAGAGCTCACCCGAAAGACTTTGATTTCCATCTCTTCCAGGAGAGGACCTCTCCCAGTTCCTAAACATCTACCAGGTATGCCTCTTGGGATTTCCAGGGCAGATGTTCTTAGATTAAAATAAGAACCAGGCAATCTGACTTGTTGACCTTATGACATGGCTCCATCATCTACAGAGTCCATACTTGAGACAGAACTATGCAGTCTAGTTACCACACACAAAAAAGAGATGTGTTTTAAGTAAGTTTCTGAGTCTGTGTCGGGTCACATTCCTAGCTATCCTGGGCTGCGTGTGGCCCATGGGTGGTGGGTTGGGCACTCCTGATAGGGTTGAGTTCCTAAGAGATTGTGCCTGTATTTGAATCTTACTGTAAGACTTCTTACTCTATTATTAATTATAATGTTGAACACTGCCCAACAAGGACTTGTTTTCAGATCATGCTGAGCTCCTTTTCCTCTGCAATACTGCAGAGAGAACCACACATACCAACATTTTTTTTTTGTCAGTTCTATTTTCTGGTTAATTACAACAGCTTTGAAGAGAGGCATTTTGCCTTCTCCCATCATCTCAAACCCTTAGCGTGGTAGGAGATACATAGTGTGTTTAAAAATTTATCATTTCGGGCACTAGCCATTTAAGAAGCTGTATTCACGGGATTGAGGGAAGAGCTGACTGAGGCTGATCTGGCGTCCCAGTAAAAGTTTCAAAACTGTTAAGAATTTTGGGGCCGGTAAGATGGCTTAGAGGGTGCTCGCTGTCAAGGTCAGCAGCCTGAATTCGATGCCTGGACCGCACTTGGTGGAAGGAGAGAACTGACCTTCACCAGTTAACCTTTGACTTCTGTATGTATGCTGAGCCCTTGAACACACACACAGATATGCATAAAAATAATTTTCCTTGCTACTCACAGCTGTAATTTTGCTACTGTTATGAATCGTAATGTAAATATCTGATATGCAGGCTATCTGACTGATAGGAGACTCCTGTGAAAGGGTTGTTTGACCCCCGAGGGGATTGTGACCCATGGGTGGAGAAACACTGGATTTATCAAGCCCATTGATTAGCTTAATTTTGTCTCGTGTTCTCTTTGCAGAAGACCCAGATTACTCCTTGGTGGAGGACTACACTTTGCTCTATCAGTAGCGCCAGCGGTGGTAAGAGTCTTCAACCTTCTTTTAATCCTGTCAGTTTGTGTTTCTGAAGCCATGGGATCTTTAGAACATCACCAAGAGGCAAGCGTCCTGGTGGGTGTGGCATCCCTCCCTTCCGGTTTTGCCTATAGCACTACAGCTGCAAGCTGATTGGAAAACTGCTGGGATGAGGCCATTTCCCCTTCGTTTTTCATTACTACGTGGCTCTCTGAATTTGCTTAGCCCTTTTTGTAGCTTTTACACACCTACATTTCAGCACTCCAGAAGCAAAACACACATGGTTCTCAGTCTTTAACGTATTCCTTACTCCCTGAAAGGGGAGAGGTCAGTGAAAACCACATCAGTGTTGTCATGCTCACTAAACACAGGAGGATCATGGGAGTCAGCCTGTACCAGGTCACAGGTTGTCATTAGTCGAACCAGCACCTCACAAGGATTCTTGGAGGAGAACTCGGCACTGCTAACCAGTCAGAGCTACAGAGGTGACCACACAGTGTCTGGTTCTCTGGGCCCTCAGACAGTTGGCTCATTTTCACAGTGTGAGAAATGCCTCAGGAGCCAAAAGCAATACTAAAGGAAACTCCCTGTAGAGGGTACTCCATGCCTGGGTGGGCTGGGCCTGCGACGTGACTGTATGGGATTTTAGCAGCAAAGAAGAAGGAGGGATCTACTTCTTCCATGTGTAGTCTGTCTTAGTTTCCCATTTGTCTCTGACGAGACAGTCTTACTTCTTCATTGAAAACTATTTAGAAGAGTTGAGTCATTTGCCTTTTTCTGATCTCACGTGCTTCTGGGAACGGCAGGAGAGTGGATGGATGCGGGAAGCCATGGCAAGACCTAGAGAAGTGCCACTTCTGCCCTCCTTGGTATGGATGAAGTTTACTGTCAGTTAGGAGGCAGCACAGGTTTGGGCAGTGCTCTCTGGTGGTTTGTTAGTCTCGTGCCCCACCCACCAGAAAGCACAGGAGATCAGTATATCCAGCCTTGCTTCAGGCCCCCAAACTGCCTACTTGCTGACTTATCCCTAATTAGCTACACAGGACAGGAGCCAGGTTGTCTTAATTAAATAGAAATAATTAGCTTGAGAGGCAGGCGGATCTCTGTGAGTTCGAGACCAGCCTGGTCTACAAGAGCTAGTTCCAGGACAGGCTTTAAAACCACAGAGAAACCCTGTCTCAAAAAACAAAACAAAACAAAACAAAAAAAGAAATAATTAGCTTGTATCAATTTATATTAAATAGAACAGCTTAAATTCCTTCATAAATATGTTTAAGGTGTGAGTAAGTTTGCTATAAAGAGATGGCAACTGAAGACATAAAATTTTTCATTCTCAGCCGGGCAGTGGTGGTGCACTTTAATCCCAGAAATGGGGAGGCAGGCCGGGCAGATTTCTGGGGTTCAAGGCCAGCCTGGTCTAAAAGAGCTAGTTTCCAGGACAGGCTCCAAAGCTACAGAGTAACCCTGTCTTGAAAAACCAAAAATAAATAAAAATAAAATAAAATAAAAAAATAAAAAACCTCATTCACTAACTAGGTATACACATAATATAAATTGTAGCCTTTTCATAAGGCTGCTTCTTTCTCTGAGCCCTGAGTAGAGACAAAGCAGGGACACTGTGAGTGAATCCCTCATCTGGCAGAGCTGCTTTCTGGACCACAGTGCGAATGATGGCTGTGGGACAAAGCACTGGCAGTCCCAAGAGCTTATTAAATAAATATATATAGTGCAATATTACACTTATATACTATATAGTTATATAAAATAATATTTTACCGTTTTGCTTCCTGCTCTCATCTAGATAACACACATATGCTACGGGCTTAGGACTAGCATTTGATATAGAACTCTCGCTCCCCAGAGTCCAGGCGTCCCATGTGCCAAGGCAAGATGCTAATGCCTATGCATTTCATGAGTTGAGTCGCTCAAATTGTATTATTTTAATTTCCTCACCAACTCAATGAATTGGAGCTCAATTTCAGAGAATTTTTTTCTTTTTTCTTATAATCTTTTTTTAAATTTAT
>NC_022020.1:61700780-61703293 GCF_000317375.1 Microtus ochrogaster
TCCCCGCCACCGCCTCCCATTTCCCAGAGAATTTAAAAGCCTTGCTTTCCCCCCATCCCAGTCCCATCTTTCCATGTGTGTAGTGTCTGCAGAGTCCAGGAGAGGGTGTTGGATCTCCTGAAACTAGAGTCACCGGCAGTTGATAGGGGCTGAGAACTGAATTTAGGTCTTCTGGAGGAGCAACAAGTGCTCTTACCCACAAAGTCATCTCTCCAGCCTCAATTTCAGAGACTTTTAAGGAAAGAAACTTGGTGTAATTAATTCACTTAAGCAATGTATTGTACTATTTATATATTTGACTGTACTGTAGGGGTTGAAATATCATAGGCCACCTTAGGCATTATTAGTAATTTGTTCAATAGTTGTTGACTTTAGCTGCTATTCATGTTTTTTATTCTAACATTCTTAATAAAGAAGATTATACTTTTTGAATTAAAAGTATGTGTGTCAAAAATATCAGTGCCCATGTTATTATCATAAAGAGTTTCCGTGGCGACTGCGGCTCTCTCCTCACCATTTGCTTCCTTGATCTCCTGAGTTGGCATGGATAGGTCATTCAAATGAAATGTCTTTGCTGTTTTCTTTCAGAAAAGAAAGCTTTCTCCACTTACTGCTTCTATGGCGTGAAAAGAGGCCCTGAGAGCAGCACAGTTCATAACCAGATTGTGTCAATCATGAAGACTTGGATGTGAACTCTTCTTGAAAATTTTTTGATGTTTTAAATTTATAGTAGACATTGACTCAACCTAGCCAAGTAGAGGTCTGCAGAGTTCTTTTTTTTTCTTCTCAGAAAGTTTACATAGTGCCCCAGAAGGAAGAATTATTATTTCTTGTTTAGTTGCTAAGATTATTGTTTTCTATCTGGGAAGCAAGGTCACTCTGGATTCTGAGTGTTGGCTTGAGCAGGCAGGTCTGCGGAAGATGGTGTGAGCTGTGGAAGATGGTGTGAGCAGCGGAAGATGGTGTGAGCAGCGGAAGATGGTGTGAGCAGCGGAAGATGGTGTGAGCAGCGGAAGATGGTGTGAGCTGTGGAAGATGGTGTGAGCGGCGGAAGATGGTGTGAGCAGCGGAAGATGGTGTGAACCGCGGAAGATGGTGTGAGCTGTGGAAGATGGTGTGAGCTGTGGAAGATGGTGTGAGCTGTGGAAGATGGTGTGAGCTGTGGAAGATGGTGTGAGCGGCGGAAGATGGTGTGAGCGGCGGAAGATGGTGTGAGCAGCGGAAAGATGCTCTTTGGGCTGTGGGAAGTAGGGGCATGGAAACAGCAAAACCTTTCCTTGGTGGTGCAATATTTAAAATTACCTTTGTTTTTGGCTGGAAGCCTTAGATGTGTATGATTGGTCTTGCTCATTTTACAGACGGGGAAGCCAGCAGGGTGAGATTGGGTTCCTTACAATTCTGATAGCCTTACAAACTCTGTGAGTTTGTTCTATGGTACAATTTGTCTAGCCCTGGGTGAGGCTGCCATGCTTGTGCTCAAGTTAACGGAGTGCGGGCACGTGTTGGATCAGTGAGTCACGGTGCTTGTGCAAGCCTGAGGACCTCAGCGCCGTCACTGGAACTCACTCCATTGTTAGCCTCTGGCTTCCACACGTGTGTTGTGGCACATACCTAGCTGTGATTGGCATGCATGCACTTTAGCCTCCACACGTGTGCCTGTGATTGACATGCATGCCCCCACCCCCTACGCATCCCTTGCTGTGCTCTGGAACATTTAAAGAGGCATTCTTGTCTCTTCCTTTTGCCAGCCCCACAGGGCAGGAGGTCATGTACCGTTTATGTGGTATTCACACCTGGGAAAGTGGCACACTGGTACTGGTTATGACAACGTGCATTAGTGCCGTGTCCTATTGGGTATTGTAAGTGTCTGTCTCACTGCAAAGAGCAAACGTGTTCCTCGCCTCTGCAGTCGCTCTCCCAGGACTTTGTCACATTGATTAAAATAAGATTGAAAGCCAGGCATGGAGGTGCCTGCCTGTGATCACAGCATGCTGGAGGCTGGGACAGGAAGACTGTGAGTTTGAGATCAGCCTGTGTACACAGTGAGAACCCATCTCAACCTCCCCCTGCACAAAGATCCAATATTTCCCCTCTTTCAATGTAAGATGCTCTTAGCTGTGGCCGCTCCTTGTCACGACAGGAAATTTGCACCACTTGGGCATCCTTTTGAGAAACTCAGGTTTGCAAAGGTCCGTTGACTTCCCCAAACTGGAAAGCCTCAGGAAATTGTCTATTGCACATAGAACTTTCTGTTTTTAAGTGTATTATTTATTGTTGGCAAGTCCTCAATGATTTATGTTTTCTGTCAATCAGCATAATTGATATAAACGTGTTTCATGAATGTCAAATAATATTTTAATTTTATTGCTTTTTTTGTCTGCTTGACATGAAGTAAAATAAAAGTTCTTGTTGATTTGGGATTTAGCATGGATTCTTGTGCTAAACATACACCTCCTCTAAGCTTTACATGCTCCTTTGACTCTCTCTCTCTCTCTCTCTCTCTCTCTCTCTCT
>NC_022020.1:61703393-61743611 GCF_000317375.1 Microtus ochrogaster
TGTGTGTGTGTGTGTGTGTGAGAGTTCAGGCTCCTGCCCCTGTGTGTGTGTGTGGGGGGGGGTGAGAGGATCACCTTGGGCCGCTCTTTGCCTTCTGTTTGACACGGGCCTCTGTTCCTTGCTACTGTATATGTCAGGCTAGCTGGCTTTTGAGCTTTTGGGGACTTTCATGTCCTCATTTCTCACAATGTGGAAGCCCTGATGTTACAGTTGTGCCTTGTAGAGCCTGCACTATGGGACGGTACGTGAGTTGGGAACTAAGCTGGAGACTTAAAAACACACGCACACAGACAGACAGAGACACGGGGACACGGGTCATCCTTGATACAAGAATGCCAAGTGTATCGTGCTCCACAGGGATCCTTAACTGATAACCATGCCCCAGCTCTCGGGATCTTTCAGCTGCAGGCCTCATCAGAACCCACTCCCCTGCCATCAAGGTCTCGTGCTCAGAGCAGCTGCAGGCACAGGTAAACAAGATGTTTTGCTCAGTTCACTCCAGCAGGCAAAGGGTCTGAGGCAGGCAACGAAAGCCAAGGGGCCAGGGGTCTGCAGTTCCTCATCACATCTGACTTTTATGTGAGTGGTGTTCACACTTGACTACTAGACCTTGCCCACTGAGCCACCTCTGCGGTACCGGACCTCTCCCCTCTTCTCTCACAGATCTAAAGCACATCCATAACATCTAACCAAAGATATAATATGCCTATCGTGTTAAAATTTCATGAGAATGGCAATTAGGGAAGTGTCTCAAAGAGTTCTTAGGGGAATGATAATGGAAAAATAATTTGAGAAATACTAGTCTAAGGTAACGTTAAGTGGGATTTCATATGGCATATCAGGAATTCTATGAACTGCCCAGACACTATAGGCTAAAGGGCAAACCCATTCCCGGCCTCTGTCCTGGCAGGGAGGAGCCATTAGCTCCTCCAGAGCGGGAGAGATTTGATGTGTTTAATTCCCTGGTTGGTCTTTTGGTGGGATGGTGGTAGGTTGAGAGTTCAGCCTCAGCACAGACTATCCGCACTGGTCGCTAGGTCACATGGGGTCAGTGGAGGGTCGTTGTACAGTCTCATTTCTCTAACCATGACCTTTCTTTTTTTTTCAATATTTATTTATTATGTATACAATATTCTGTCTGTGTGTATGTCTGCAAGCCAGGAGAGGGTACCAGACCTCATTCCAGATGGTTGTGAGCCACCATGTGGTTGCTGGGAATTGAACTCAGGACCTTTGGAAGAGCAGGCAATGCTCTTAACCACTGAGCCATCTCTCCAGCCCTAAACATGACCTTTCTATTCATGGGCCTACCAAGGACGCACTGGCGCGGCCAAGGACAGAGTCCTCATCCAGGGCAGTCTGCCGGATGAGCTGTCTTCGCCACGCAGTTCCGCGTCCACCCTGCGGCAGTTCCCTTGTAGGCACTGTAAGAGACACAGACAGTTGCACATTTTGTGGTTTATTCACATAATCCCGCCCACTCCCTCCTCTCCCCTTCAGTCTTCAGACTGTCCTCCCTGTCCAGTCCACCGGTCCAGGCATCATTCACCTTGGGTTGCATCTCCCTTCCTGGTGCGTTGGTGAGCTGGCCCGATCGACACAGCACTGACTGGGAGTACATCTTGTCATCTTTGTTTCAGTCGCTCTTGAGTTTTGCAGTGTGGCTGCAGGCCACGCCCACATAAACAATGAGTGCAGAGCCGAGCTGGTCTTAACCATGCCTGAGTTTTCCCCTCCTCTGTCAGGTGGGTTGAAGGAATTGTTTATGAGGCCTCAAGTGAGGTAGAGAGGCACAGATCCAAGACAGGACGGTAATTGATGTGTCTGCCTAATGGGTTAATGTACCTGAGTCTTCTAGATTTGCTTATGGCAGAATCAGAATGCACCATTTTTTTCTCCAGTCTTTGCCTAATCCCCCTTTTGAGAAACAGGTTCGTGCTGTGTATTTGAGACTGACCTTGAATACAATATCTTTCTGGCTCTGCCTCCTGGGTGCTGAGTAACCATGCTCGGGCAGAATGCACCATTTCCCTTGCATCATGGATAGCTGATGGGCCTGCCTGGTGTGGGACTCATGGGATCTGAAGAAAGCTAAGCAGTGTAGAAGTGACATGATTTCATTTCATATTCATATCTACTTTATGCTCTTACAAAATGCATTTCTTCATTGGTTTCTGTTCATCTCTTTCAAGGCTGCTGTAGCAGCTTTCCAGCTCCTCCATCATTCTCCGAGTGTCCCGACCTTGTGATTTCCAACAGTTTAGGGCCAGCAGCTGGTAACAGCCAGCTTACACTGCGGTCCTTAGAATTATGCTTGCCCCGTGTTTTTAAATGCTAATGAAGTTGCATAAGCTTTTACCTGAATTCTTCCCTGATGGTAACCAGAGAGGCCTCAGTGATGGTGAGGCTGCAACTCAGATGAAGTCACCGTCCTCCTCCCTCCCCTCCCTTGAGAAGAACCTTGTCTTCTGGCTGGGTGGGTGGGAGCAACACTAACATCCTGTCCCAACACTTTCAAGGACTGTTTCTGGTGTTCGCTGTCTTAGCTTGAAGTCCCCTAGAAGGAGATCCTGGGAGAAGGATTTGAGGTCACATAGTGTGTTTCAGAAGTGAGTAATGAAATGCAGCCGAAGAGGAAGTGAGGCAGGGATGAGAAGGGAATGGAGAAAGGATGTGCTGTAAAGGGCCGGGGAGATGCTTCAGTCCCGAAGGCTGCTTGCCAAGCCGTCTCAGGACTTGAGTTTGACCCTGGGAACCTATGCTAGAAGGAAAGAATTGATTCCTGAAAGCCACCTTCTGAGCTCTGTGCACGTAGATGTGCCCTGCACATACACACACACGCACGCACGCACACACACACACGCACGCACGCATGCACGCACACACACGCACACACACGTGCACGCACACACACACACACGCACGCACACACACACATGCACGCACACACACACGCATGCACGCACACACACACGCGCGCACGCACACACACGCGCACGCACGCACACACACGCACACACACACATACACACATCCTTGGAAATGTGCTACTAAGTAAATTGCCATTGTGGGAGACTGCGCTTTAATTTCTCCACAGAAATAGGAAAACAGTACAAAGTATGGACTTGAGTTAGTCCGACCAAAGGATGCACTGCTGGGAGTTTGTATCAGAAAGCTGGACTGCAGAAGTGCTATAAATTGGGTGACTCAAAACAAGAGAGATCCCTGTCACCGTTCTAGGACTGAAGTCAGAAATCAAGGTGTTGACTGGTTTAGTCTGAGCACGTTTGATGCTTTGAGGATGTAAAAATAACTAATTCAGCGACCTAACTTCCTCACTTTCTTTTAGTGGAGGAGATTGTGAAAGGGAGATGAATAGAAGAAGGATACTTTGTGTGTTTTCCTTCCTGTGGAAACACAAGCCTTTTTTTTTTTATGGAAGAGATCACATCTGTGCAGAGTCCAGTAAAATCAATATGTAAGCTGGACACTTTTCAGTTTACGTGCTGATTGATTCAAGACGCTGAAGTAATTTTCGCTTAAATTAGTCAGAACCCACATCAGTTTTTAGTAATGTATTTAGTAATCAGGAAGGATAAAATATCCTACGGGGTGCTGTGCAGGGAGTAATTGACAGCAACAATGAAAAAGTCCAAAATCCTCCGTAGAAGTTGTCACTACTGGGGAATGACCACCGGAGGGCAACAGAGATGCCAGCATAGGATCTTGTAGAGCCGCTTTAGGAAGGTCCACCCAGGAGCTACGTAGCTTTCCTCTGAACCCTTTCATGACCCCAACAAAACAACTCATATCCTTCCATTCCATTCATCAGATACTATCTCCTATGTGCTGGCTATTGTTTCGGAGGTCCTTGGGATACATCAGAGAAAGAATTATCCTGCTCTGAGGAGCTGACCCTCCAGGAGGGTTGACAGACCCTACCAATAAACACAAGAACAAAGTACTTGCGTATTTTAAATATAGTAACGATAATATAGAGATGCCTGCTGTTATCAAGTGCCTTCCACATAAACTCATGACACCCGAGAAGGTAGTACCATCATCTCCTTCTATAAAGCAGCAGACTGGAGTACACTTTGAATGGACATCCGGTTTCTTTCCGGAAACGTAAAGTATATTTAGGCTGGAATTGGTTGTCCAGGGATCAAAGTCAGATTGCCAAGGCCTCTTCTGGCACTGCAAGGTCCAGTCTGAAGACCTCTCTGCAGACCTGGGGAGGCAGAGGGCTGCTCCGAGTGCCCCCCTGCGGCCTGCGTAGGACACACGGGCCGTGGACAGAGGGCGGGACCGGAGGCGGGGCGAGGGCTGGGCAGGGGCGGGACCAGAGCGAGAATGGGCGGGGCCTTCCCGAGCAAGTAGTCCCTGGCTAGTTTGTTCCAAGTCGCAGCCCGTACGGGTTCCTGCGGCCGCCTCTCTTCCCTTAGTGGCGGAGGCGCAGTCACATGACAGGCAGGAGGCCGGAACTGGACGGCTTGCGTGAATTGCAGGAGTTTGACAGCAACAGACGGCGACGCCGCGGAGTCAGAGTGTATGGCCGAGGCCGTGAAGCCCCGCCGGGCCAAGGCCAAGGCCAGCCGGACCAAAAGCAAGGTGAGGATGCTGTCGCTCCCACACTAGCCCTCGGCTCCCCGCGCGGAGCCGTAGGGTCCCGTGCGGTCGGGCGGCTGTCAGGGCCACTTAGCCGCCTCCCGGCCCTGACCTCACTGGGCTTTTATCTTCTGTTCGTCTTCTTGGCTTCCCACACCAAAGTCTTTTCCTCCTTAGCCCCATCTCTGACTTACTAACGTGTCCATTGTTATATGGGAACATTTTCAGCCTCTGGAAATGCACGGAGAAGGTCCGTCCTTCCCTTGGGAGGTATAGTTTATGGATTTCAGGGATGTGTCAGTCCTTCGTTTTCAAAATTCAGGGCGATAGTGTTATTTCCTGTGAATCTGGTTGTTTACAATGTGACATGAATATCCAGAAATCAACACAGGGCAGAGACCGCACAGTAGGGATGGATTTGAATTTTCTATGTTTTCTGGATTGTTGCATGCCATAAGTGTGGTTTTAAGTTGACTTGTTTTAGGTATGTTTTGAGTTTTTCATTTTGCTCCTATTTACTTGTTGCAGTGAACAAATTAAAGTTTACCCCAACGTGGCGGTCAGACCTGTCTATCTATCTATATCTATATATTTATATCTATATATTTAAACAGGGTTTTTAGCCCGCTTCTGCCTTTGGGTTGGTGGGAATAAAGACATGCCATCACACCTGACCATTGGATCTAAATAACATTGCCCTAATCCCAAACCCCAGAATTGGTGGTGTTACTAAGTCCAAAGTATAATTTTGTGTGTGTGTGTCTGTGAACAAGTTTTAACAGCGATTTATGGGAACTTTAATAGAGTGTAAAAGAAGTGCGCGGATCCCTTTTTGTAAGGTAGTGTAGAATTAGACACATCAGAGTCAGAAATTTCTTTTTCTTTTTTCTTAGAGACAATTTTATACACACACACACACACACACACACACACACACAAGCTGACCTCACTGTGTAGCCCAGGCTGTACTTGAACCTGAGCCTCCTACCTCATTCTAGAAACATTACTTTCAACAGACCTTTTATTTATTATTATTATTATTTTACTTTGGGTACTATGAGCACTTAAAAATAGAAACCTCTGTGTGTATGGTGAGGGGGTTTGAGTGCAGATTTGGTTGGACATTGTTCCGGGGAATGTTTGTGGCCCAGAGGTCGGTCTTGGGTATTGTTCTTCAGGAGGAGCTGGTTCCCTTACTTTTTGAGACAGATCCTCTGGTTGGGACTTGGGGATTGCTGTTTAGCTTAAGTTTGTTCGGGGCCATGACCTAGGATCTGCGTGTGGGCTCTGGGGCTGGAACCCAGTCCTCATATTTCTATGGCTAACACTTTATGCAGTGTGTCATCTTCCCACTGTCAGAAACATACATATTTGGTTTTTCGAGACAGGGTTTGTCTGTGTATCTTTGACTGTCCTGGAACTCACTTTGTAGACCAGGCTGGCCTCGAACTCACAGAGATCCGCCTGCCTCTGCTTCTCAAGTGCTGGGATTAAAGGCATGGCCACCATGCCTGGCTCAGAAACATTTTAAGAAAAGTAATTTTGCAGAATATTGGCTTGATCAAGAACTATCTCAGACAAACAGTTAACCAGCCATGCATAAACCCCTTGAGCCTGGAATTGGTAGTTTATAACATGAGTTATCTATAGAGAACAGAATATAAAATACTAATAATCTGTTTTTTTCCCCTCAGATAAGCGATAAAACTACAATCTAGACAGGTTAAATGATTATCCTAAATAATGCAGTTAGCATGGTTTAGCTCAGGGGAAAGCCAGAAATCATAGCTTTCAGTCCAGTAACTTAATCATTATTTTACATATGTGTCTGTCTGTCCACAGACAGCATATTACAGACACCTTAAAAACAGTCAGTAAAGAGGATTCTCTCTTTATTTTGTTTCATATAATTTCTAAATTAAAAATGTAAATCTTAAGCTTTTAAGTCTTATGAAAAATGATTTGTCTATTTTATCAACATATTTCAGGCAGTTTTCCTGCATACACATCCAATACTCTACTTTCTCAACTGATGAAGTTCATGTTAAAGCTCATTTCTAAGACATTTGCTTCAATTAGCAATCTCACGCACACTTTGCCCCGTCCTCCAAATCTTATCGGTCACTGAGAGTTAAATTTCTGCATGATCTGGTTCTTCATCATAACTGTTGCAACTCTGGCAAGGAGGGTTTTTGCTGAACTGCCCTCACTTTCACATTCTTTCTTAGTGCAATTCTCTGAACTGAAGCTAGGTTGTTACATGCATATAAATACACACACATACACATGCATATTACTGAATAGATAGGCTGGCTTCACAGAGATCAACTGCTTTTGTTTGAGTACTGATATCAAAGGTGTAAACCACCACGCCTCCTAGATTGCTGTTTTTGAAAAAGCCTTCCAAAAGCTGGGCTAGGTGGTGCACACCCATGGGCACGTCTGAGATCGAGGCCTGCCTGGTCTACATAGTTCTAGGACAGCCAGGGATACATAGTGAGACCCTGTCTCAAAACAGAGAACAAAGCCAAAAAAAAAAAGTCCAAATCTCCACCCCTCTAAAAAGTTCTATAGTTTTCTCATTTTACAGAGGATGGGACCAGAAGCATAATTTAAGGACCCCAGCCCCAGCTTCCCTTTGAGCTTCTGTCACACCCCTTTCACTCTGTGTAGTTTCCTGCTTTGGAGCCTCGGCCTCACCCTTCCAGGCTCCCTGCCCAGCTACTGCTTGTCTCAGTTTAAACCGTGCTCACTCGGAGCGTTCCCTTATCATCCTCGTGATTCCCCCTCTGTCAGTAACACTGTGAGCCATTTTATGTTCCTCTTCTCATCTGTAGCAACTTGACAGCCACAGTCTACTCTGTCAGACAACGAACTCGCTGTTCCCAGTGCCTTTCATAATTCCTCTAGTCACCTGATAAAGTTGACTGAGTTAAAAAAAATAAGAACCAGCCATGAAGCATGTGTCCAAGCTTTGTCACTGAAGAACTAACGTAAGAAAACAAATAGAAAATGTCCATGACCCCCATGCTTGCCAGTCTGAGAAAACAGATTTGCTTTAGGGTAAGTAGCTGCAGTTGTTAACGCTGGCTATTGTTTGGACATAGTTATAAACTCCTGTATCATTGAAACTTCTCAGTGCTGAGCAGATTCAATGCTTAGCTCAGGAAGGGTGGTGTCGTGTGCTGTTGTGTGTAGTAGAGAGCTGTGGCTTCTGGATTTGTCAGACACATTCCTCAGTGGTCAGTAATCTGGTAGGTGACTTCAGGATGACAGGCTGTGGTTAGCAATCTGGTGTTTACTACTGGATACTTTAGATGTAGCCCTAATGATGTTTTTATTCTATTAGTGTGCATCTTTGTAAAAACATTCCCCCAGCCACGAGCATCTGGACTTCATTTATCTTAGTAAACTTAGGGTAAGAAGAACAGAATCTTAGATTTGGATTTACTCTGAATCTATTTACTAATAGATTTTAGAGTAAGGCAGAGTGGTGATGCATGTCTGTAATCCCAGCACTCAGCAGACCAAAGGAGGAGGTTTGTGAGTTCCAGGCCATCTGGACTACATAACAGATTCTAGGTTAGCTTGGCATTATGTAACAAAACCCTGTCTCAACAACCAATAAGAGCGTCTAGTAATTGATGGATGGATTGTTTTCTGATTAACCCTTCCTGTGCATCCCTGTGGTCCTGCTTCCCCTGCTCCATTGCCTAGGTAATTAATTCCTTTGTTTCTTCTAGGCGTGAATTGTGATTAGAATAAAGTTGGGCAATGCTATATCCTATTATTTGGCCTCTTTTGTGCCTCCCGAGATCCAGTCATTATTGAATACATGATGCCCACTTGTTGTTTCCCCCAAAATGATTCCTTGGCATTTGGGATATAAAATCTGCAGGACTAAGTGGGACTTAAGTCTGGAGTAGAAACATCCATGTGTGTTTTAGAACAAGCATAACTGCATGACTGTTTCCACATTGCTTAAAGAAGTATGTCTGTGTTAGTGTGCACGTGCATACAGAAATGGACATTCCCAGAGTTCCATCTCCAGGAGATAACTGTTGGTGACAGCTTGTTGTGTGTCTGATTTAGCTTTTCCCTTCTCCCTACCACACACAACACTTCAGGGCATTTTACTGTGACAAGCCCAAGGTAGAGGAGAAAGTAAAAATATTTCTAAGACCAGAAGTGATGTAAAAGTTTTAAGGAAGAATATAACTTGTGAACAGAAGCACAGGCAAATTCTCAGAAGGAGACAGTTGTTCTGCTCAGAGGGCACAGGATACTTTAATAGCATTTAAGAGAATCTACCTGGAGAGGTGACTCAGTGGCGGAAGCCATGCCGCAGCCTCTGGGAACAGTGCACAAATGTCTTGAAAATGGAGCTCCTTATGGAAGGGCTCTTTGGAGAATCCCGCCCATCTGGCAAGGACTCGGGGAGGTGACGCTGGAGACCCCTCTGCTGACCCTGGGGAGCTCTTGAGCTGCAGGCCTTTCTAACTCTGGCTCTGCTTGTTCCTACGGCAATATTCAGTGTTGCTCTGTCAGTTGTGACTGTGGCTGAGTTGACTGGGAACAAAAACTGATAATTTTAATAAAGTTTCTTCAAGGAAATTAAGCATCTTTGCAGTCTATCACAGAAACCAGTTCCTTTGGCTGCCACTGGCTGTCTTTACATTCATCCCGAGTAAGCTGGAGGAACTCACTACGGTTAATGATTCTTGCTTACTTAACTGTTCTAAAAAAAGAGATAACTATATTCCAAGAACTTACATTTCTGCAGTATATCCACATTTTTTTGAATGATTTCATTTTAGTTTTTATCTTTTGGTTGTTCTGGGGTAGAACCCAAGGCTTTTTGACAGTGAGTGCTTTTCCACTGAACTGTATCCTGGCCCTGCGTGATTTAAAAATGGGTTCCTTATGTGTATGCAACTTGTGCGAGGGTAAAAAACTGAATAAATACAGATTCTTTGTTATCTGCCTGTCTGTTTTTATATATAAGACATGTCTTTTGGACTGGAGAGCTGGCCCAGTGGGTAAGAGCTCTTGCTGCTCTTGCAGAGGACCTGGATCTTGTTCACAGCACCCATGATGAGGGGTTCACAGTTTCTTGTAACAGGTTCCAGGAATCTGGTATTTCCTTTTGGCCTCCATGGCCTCCATGGGCATTACATGCATGTGGTACACACCCAGACAGGCATGCATGCATATACATCAATTAAAAAGAAACAAAAAAATTCTTTTTTTTTTTTGTTTTGTTTTTTGAGACAAGGTTTCTCTATGTTGCTTCGGATCCTGTCCTGGAACTCGGAACTCTCTCTGTAGACCAGGCTGGCCTTCCTTGGAGCTCATAGAGATCCCACAGCCTCTGCCTCCTGAGTGCTAGGATTAGGATTAAAGGTGTATATCATTACTACTTGGCTAAGAAAATTTCTTAAAATTACCAGAGACATGAATTATTATGCTAGTGGCTTGAGAACACTTTGAGTTTTTTACATTTTATTTCACTATTGGTGAAATAGTTATATTCACAATGTCTCCTAGTTCCCTTTTCCCTCCTGTCTAAAGTAGGCAAAATAATTGGAAGCTGACCGTCTTTAATCAAAGTGGAGTGCAGGAGATTCCCACCTTGGCATGAAAGTTCACTTCTGAATGTATTAGGAAGCTTACACAGTCATACGGAGAAGAGGAGGAGGCGCCTTTGGGAGGGTACATTCCTGCAAATGCAGTATGTTCAGTTAGGGTCATAGCTCAAGGGGAAAGTGTGGCAGAAAGGGACACCCCATCTACATTGGGTGATATTGTAAAGGTAGTGGGGATGTGGATTCTCTGGGTGCTTGTGAGCCCATGTCACAAATGCTCAAAGGCACGGGACCTTGCTGTTGTGTACATTATCAACCGCTGACAGCTGTGGCCTGGGGTCAGCACTTCAGTCTTTAGAGACGCTTCCTCGGGGTCTGCTCATGGCTCCCACATGTGACTGAGGAAACTGAGGTTTCCTTATTAATAGAAGAAGTTAGAACTGTACTCAAGAGGAAGCTCAAGAGTAGTTTTACTAGAGTTTCAGAGAAATTAAAGGACAGGTTAGGTGACAGTCATGGGAACTTCCAGGAGAGACAGAGAAAAGGCAATGCTTTCAGCCTTGGCCATCTCAATCCAATTTTCACTCAGTTTAACTTCAAAAATCCCTATAGTCTTGAACAGTCTCAGCATTGTTCGGTTGCCCCAAATCAAAGCATTGAAACCTATTAAATATAATAGATTTTTATATTTAAACCTATTCAAGTGGTTGGTCTGGAAGAAAACTGACATGGGCCTGACATGGAATCAGAGAGCTTATTAAGAGAGGAAAAAGCACTCCTAAGAATGGCATTGGGTTAGCAAGCTGAGGGAAGAACCCCCAATGTCAAATGTAGATATTTATGTATAATTTAAAATTCTTCATCTGAAACAATCAGCTATTGTTATATTTCATATCTTGCTTTTAGGAAAAGAAGAAAGATGAAGCCCCTCAGACTTCTGTTGTAGTTTCCCTTCCAGAGACTTCTAGAGAGCAGGAAATCCCATCTCTAGCTTGTGAACTCAAGGGAGATGATCTGAAAGTGTCAGCTGATTCCCAGCTCCACAAGGATGTCATTGAATGGAACGAAAGTGAAATGTTTGATATACCACTCACCTCCTTGACTGTAGGTGATGAAGGCTCCCTAATACTTGCCACAGAGGACCTAAAAGAAAGGGCAGAGATCAGAGCCCATGATGGAGATGGTGAAATCATGCTGAAGGTTGACCCTGGAGACAATGTTATAACTAAAGTTGAACCTTCCAAGCACTTTACAGAGACTGAGGAAAGCACACTGATGCAACATGGACCTTCAGAAAGCACACCACAGTCTGGTTTCCCATGTACTCAGCAGGAAACCGGAAGTTTACAAGTCAGAGAAACTCAGACCAGGAAAGAAGATGAAGAAGCCCTTAGTTCAAAGCTGCTTCAGATTGCTAGTTCACATACTTCTTATGAAGCCAAAGAAGTTTCTCAGCCACCCAGAGTGAAGAAACTGTATCCTGAGTTGCCAGCTGAAATGGTGGAGGTACCAGCTTTGGTGGTTGTGAAGCCCTTGGTCTGCAGTGAACGACTCTACCCAGAGCTCCCATCTCCACCGGAACTAGTACCATTTACTAAAGAACAGCTAAAACTCTTGGAGCCTGGCTCATGGCTGGAAAATGTTGAGTCATATGTAGAAGAATTTGACAGCATTGCTCATCAGGACAGGCATGAGTTTTATGAGTTGCTTCTGAACTACTCACGATGCAGGAAGCAGTTGCTGTTGGCTGAGGCCGAGCTGCTCACTTTGATGTCTGATTGCCAAAACGCCAAAAGTCGACTGTGGAGCTTTAAGGATGAACAAATGGCTGTTCAGGTATTTTGGCTGTGTGTGTCAAGCTTCTCAGCTTGGGGAATTGGTAGCTGAGCTGCCTTTTCTTCGCTGCTGTCTGGGATGTCTGTGTGTTAAACCTACCCAGCCCTGGCTCTATCAGTCCAGGAATCACAAGATCAAATGGCCACAGGGGCAGGCAGTAACGTGTAGGCGAGGGCTGAGCAGGACAGTGGTCAGCGGAGGAGCACCTGCCACGTCTAGAGGGAAAGCAGCTCTTGCCAGCTAGCTGACTGATGTATGATTGACTTGCTACATCTTGGGATTTTTTCAAGAGAGGCAGGAATGTGTTTTTTGCATGAAGGATTCTAACTGAGAGTGTTAGCAACTAAATACAAATATATGCAGATATATACACTTCTACACACAGTCTAAGCCAGCAGCTGTGTCTGAAGGTAAAATTCAGCAGTACAGTGTTAGTTTTAGATTTTGGTATAATGCCTCAAGTGTGCAGTGAGTAGAGAGAGGATAAGAAAGTAGGAAAGCCCATTAAGTGTGACACCCTCTGGAGGTCAGAGCTGCCTTTTATTAAGGGACTGGGAGGGATGGCAATAAGAGAAGGCCATTTTTGATGTTTGGCATTGAAGGAAAGCTGGAAGAGATACTGGTGACACATGATTTGCTGGCCTCTACCTTTCATTGTGCAGAGCCTTGTACATCTTTTTATAGATTCTGTGGAAAGAGACACATTTGGAAATACTGAGAAAGAAAGGGAGGGTAGAGAAAAAGCCCAGTGGAGAAATAAGAGCACTTGCTGCTCTTGCAGAGGACTGGTGTGATTCCCAGCATGCATGTAAGCAGCTTGTAACTAGTAACTCCAGTTCCAAGGGATCTGTTGCCCTCTTCTGACCTTCATGGGCAGCCAGATGGTCATTTGGTACACATACAGTCATGCGGATGAAACAGTCATGCACATAAAATAAAACTAAAACAAAACGAAAAGAAAGAAAATGAAAGGATAGACCCAAAGTATGGTGGGAGAAATTTATATAATGGAGAAGGGTTCCTTTCCAGAAAGAATGAGGTAGATATAGAGGTGTTTTGGATACTGTGTAGTTGAGGGATAGCACATTGGCCTTGGTAATTTTAGCATAGAAAGTAAGATGCCAGTTGTGAGTTTCAGGGACAAATTTTACTGCTTCCATGCTGACCTTGCTGGGGCACTCTCTACGGAACTTGTCATGTATTTGTGGTTGGCAGTGTTCTCTGACTCACGGCCGTTATTTGCTCATATTGTTTTGTGTGTATAGAGTTGGGCCCTCACTGTGATTATAAGCTTCTCAAAAATGGCGCTGAAGCCTGTGTCTTCCACTTGCTGCCTGGCTGCACCAGGTGCAGCTGGTTTCATATTTCCTCCTTTATCTGCCGGTAGGGTATCTGCGCAGATCAAGTGAAAGTTTACGGTCATCACCACTACCAGAGAGTAGAGATGAATGAAAATGTCCTGGGAGAATTGAAGAAGCTGTTTGATGCCAAATCTGAGCACCTCCACCAGACACTGGCTCTTCACTCTTACACTTCTGTGCTCTCGAGGTTGCAAGTGGAGTCGTACATCTACACGCTGCTCAATAGCTCAGCTGTTCTGAGGTCTTTAGCAGTTTCCCAGCAAGACCAAGGTATGTAAATACTGAGTTTTCTCTTATACTTGACTGTGGAAAAGAACTGAGGGTAACTGTGAGTCAACTGTAGTTATGGATGGTTGTAAGCTGCCACGTGGGTGCTGGGCATCAAGACCTGGTGGGTCCTCAGGGGGAACAGAGGTGCCCTACCCACTGACGGAGCTGTCCAGCCCCCAGGATACCTTTTCATCCTCTTGCTTTTCTCTTGCATTTTATTTACTTGTTTTTTGAATTTCTAACTGGAGCTCTGTAATATTCTGAAGTAGAAATTCTATTCTTTCTTTTCTCGTGATGGTTCCCTGCTCTGCCCTGGCGTGTCTTCTGCTCTCTCACACGTGTGAAGTCCAGCACTCTGCCAACAGAGTCTGTTGTCAGACTAAGTGTCTAACATATTAGTAGAACTTTGTGGGGGATTGTTTTGGGAGAGGGGAAGAATTTATTTGGCTTACAGTTCGAATAGTTACATCTGTCCTCATGGCAGGGAAATCATGATGGCGGGATATAAGCAGCTGTCCACATTGATCCTCATTCAGGATGCAAAACCTGAAGACCAGCCCCCAGTGACCCACTTCCTCTAATAAGGCTCCACTTCCTACAGGTTCCACAACCTTCCAGAAATCACCATCAACTGGGCACCAAGTGTTGAAGTAAATTAGGGAAGATTTCACATTCAAAGCACAGTGTTTTGCTTTTAGCCCTGGTCATCTCAATTCAATTTTCACTCAGCTTAACTTCAAAAATCCTCATAGTCTTGAAAATTCTCAGCATTGTTCAGTTGCCCCAAATCGAAGTGTTGAAAATTATTAAATATAACAAAAGAATAGCAGTGGTTGGTCTGGAAGAAAACTGACCTGTAACTCCTTTTGTAAGAGTACAGTTCAAGCTGGGCATTGGTGGTATATGCCTTTAATCCCATACTGGGGAGGAAGAGGCAGGTGGGTGTCTGTGAATTCAAGGTCAGCCTGGTCTACAGAGTGAGTTCCAGAACAGGCTCCGAAGGTACACAGAAAAACCCTGTCTGGAAAAAACAAAAAACAAAAAAAGAAAGAAAGAAAAGAAAGGGAGGGAGGGAGGGAGGGAGGGAGGGAGAGAGAGAGAGAGAGAGAGAGAGAGAGAAAGAAAATGCAATTCATAAGGAGAAAGGGCCTGGAGGCCCTTGTTGGCCTCGAGATGGGAGGAAGAGTGTTAGCATATTACCTGGAGATCTAAACAAGACCAGGCCTTAATGGAAAGGAGAGTCATCCCTTGAAAGCCTAGATACAACCTTCATTAAGAGAGAATAAAGCCAGGTCCAGCACCCAGGAGGCAGAGGCAGAGGCAGGTGGATCTCTGTGAGTTCTAGGCCAGTCTGGTCTACATAGTAAGTTCTAAGACAGCCTGGGCTATATAGTGAGACCTCTCTATAAAAATCCAAACCAAACCATGGCAAAAGAGAGAATAAGAGAGAGATGGGAGAAATAAGAGAGTGTGTGTATGCACGTGTGAGTGAGTGAGTGAGTGAGTGAGTGAGTGAGTGAGAGAGAGAGCACATGAATGTGCCACAATGCCAGGGATGGGTGGGGGCAGGGGAGAATCTTCAGATCACATCTCTATGCAAAATCTCGAGAAGCCTTCAGAACAATCCTAAGAACAAAGAAAACTGTGATGGTTTGTAACACTTCTACTGATGGGAAGTTTCACATCATGTGATTTAGTTTCAGTACAGTATGACAAAGTGTGGAGGAGCCAGGTATCATAAATTGAAAGCTGTTAAATCGTAGCACAGATGGCTTCTTAAGTCTCTGTCCCAGACAGAGCTGCAGGGAGGCGTAGTCTGGTTCAGGCTGTAGAATCTAGCCTGAGGGTGCAGGCCCTTGTTCTGACAGAGCCGCAGGGTAAGCATCAAATCCAAGTCCCTGGGGGCCCTCCTTGTCTCACTCTGCTACCTACAGCACTATAGTCTCTGTATTGGACTCTGCTCCATGCCTGCTGCTCTCCTTGGTGGATGTCCCTTGGTTCTGGCATCTTCAGCATCCTGAGGTCTTCATGGCAACTTAGGCTTCATGTTCTCAGTCTTATTTGATGGCCCCGCAGTGCCTCTCTGCAGGGAATTTGACTTTGCCCATATTGTCCAGCCTTACCCTGCAGCTTTGAGGAACCTTGGAGCAAGACACCATGACCCCCTTACTGTTCTACGTACTGTGGACAGTGGCACTGAGTTCCCCCAGCCAGAAATAGAGTGTGACCCACTTCTCTCAAATATACTTGCTGATGCTTGTTTACCAGGAAGGAACACTTTCAGGGCATTCTCAGTTTAGGCTTGACCTTTTAAATACACACACAAGTTGGAGTGTTGAATGCTTAGGGCCTTGCCCTCCGTGTGTCCTGCCCTCCCAGTGCAGAACCCGAGGCTTCTCTTCTTCAGCACTGCCCTGTCTGCAGCTTTGAACTCGCCCCTTTCCTGGCTAACCCACACGTTGTTCATGTCTTTCTGTTCCCCTTGTTGCTCTCTTTCTTCGTAGACCTGGGTAAGAAAAGAGAGCACTAGCCATGCTGTAACTTTAATAACTGCCTGTCTTGAGATTTTCTCCTCCAAACAAATTAGTCTGTAATTTTGGGTAGGATGGTCAAGATTCTTTGCCAGGCTGTCACAGGAATAACTTCTGTCCCAGTTCCCAATAGAGTTCTTGCTTAGCTCTGTGGTGGTTTGAAAGACAATGGCCCCCCAAAACATTGGCACTATTTAAAGGTGAGGCTTTTTGGAGTAGATGTGGTCTTTTTGGAGGAAGTGTGTCACTGTGGGAGTATACTTTGAGTCTCCTATACTCAAGCTATTCCCAATGTCTCAGTTCACTTCCTGTTGCCTTCTGATCAAGATGTAGCCAGCACCATGTCTGCTTTTATGCTACCATGCTCCCTGCCATGATGATAATGAACTGAACCTCTGAACTGTAAGCTGCCACCTCAGTTAAATGTTTTCTTTTGTAAGAGTTGCTGTGGTCATGGCGTCTCTTCACAGCAATGAAAACCCTAACTAAGACAAGCTCCAAAACACTTCATGAGCCAAGCCCTCATTGTCTGTATCTCTCTTAACACTCTGGTCTTCCAAACTGTCAGCAGAATGGCCCATCAAGTTCTGCTTATAAAAGTTCAGTGCTTGTTCAGCCCATAGCTCTACACTCCTCTGTTTATCCAGCACAGCAGTTCCAAAGGCATACGGAGCACATGCCAGTCTTGTTACAGCAGCCCCACTCCTTGGTGATGTCTCTTTGTGTTACTGCTCTTCTGACAAGAGACAGCTTAAGGCAGAAGTGTTTGCTTTGACTCAGTTCAGTAGGACGTAGTCCCTCAAGGATCATGGCAGCAGGAGCACCCTCAGTCAGGAAGCGAACAGCCTCTTTGGGTTTTTATCTGAACTAAATGTTTTACACTTTTTGGTTTCTTTGCTTTAAGTGGAGAAGCTAAAAGTCCCCAGTACCATTAGGAGCTCTCAGCTAAGCCCCTCGTCTTTGCAGGCTCTAAACTGACAGGCAGCATTCCCTCTGACGTGTGTCAGCTGAAGGAGTGCATCAGCGTCTTGTTCATGTTCACCAGGAGAGTGAGTGAGGATGCCCAGTTCCACGAGGACATCCTTCTCTGGCTGCAGAAGCTGGTAAGGGAACAGCTGCAGGCAAGGAGGTCTTTCATTGCTTGGGTAATCTAAGAATAGTTTCTTATTTTGTGTTTCATATTTCTTTATTCTATAGCTTTTCCAGTTAATTCATTTAATGAGTTAATGACTTTTCTTTGATGGTTACAAGTGATTTGTCTTGTTACTTTGTGTGTCTAATGAGCTCTGGCTTCCAGGTCAGGAGGAAATGCAGAGGGAGGTGAAGACTGACTGCTGACCCACCACGTGCCTAATTATGTTTGATGATAAACTTAGTGATGCTTAACATGAGAAGAAAGGTGTCAGGATTTGGAAAATTGAAGTGTTTTACAGAGAAGACCTATGTCTGGGCACTCTAGAAAGGTTGCATGCACCCCCAGCTCACTGCGTCTATGAGTTTACTAAACTAGTGAAAACACGAGTCTTTTCTTGTTCAGGTGTCAGTATTACAAAGAGTTGGCTGTCCTGGAGATCACTTCTTCCTCCTCAACCACATTCTCCGGTGCCCAGCTGGCGTCAGTAAATGGGCTGTTCCTTTCATTCAGGTATGATGATCTTTTGATTCTGGGGGTCTGGTGGGTATTTTTATTAGTTTTCCTTAAGAAATGTCTAAAACAACCCATCCCCCAAAGACCTAATCGAGTGCTATTTAAATAAAAATGTAAAAGACATATATTTCTATTACTTGTATTCTTAATGTATCTGCATGGACTTATGTGCACAGTATCCGTGTAGGTGTCTGCAGAGGCTAGAAGGCATTGATGTGTAACTGGACTTAAAAGTGGTTGTGAGCTTCCTGATCTGGGTGCAGGGAACCAAACCTTCCCCTCTCTCTCTTGGGGAGCAGTGAGTGCTCTTAACCACTGAGCCCTCTCCCTGGTTCCCTCAATAAAGCCTTTAAACCAGGAGTGCATGTGTATAGGGTTAGTGCCAGCACTTTCTGGGTCATCACAGGTGAAGAGATAAGCACAGAATTGCAAAAGTTCAGCTGCAACCCAGCTTGGTAGGCCCACAAGTGTTTAGTTTAATTTGGTAAGGTTTGAGTAGGACAGCTTACCAGGACTGTTTGTCTTTTCTATAGTAATCACCACAACTCTAATCCATCTCACAGTACAATTGGTACTAGCATAGCAGGGAGATCTAGGTCTGTTAGCAGCGTGCATACACTTATCAGTTGACCATATGGTCTATAGTTTCTCCTATGCCAAGCACCCTTTGGCCATTTTTATTATTCCTAGCCACCACTCAGATAGCAGGAACCAAAATGTATATCAAATTCAACTCAACTCCTTCATATTTTCTTTAATATTTCTGGCGGTGTGGAGCCTAAGTCACTCTGATAATGATGAGGAGGAGGTTTTGTTTTTCTTGGTTTAAAGCAGCTGTGCTGTGCTCCAACAGCTGCTGCAGGTGTTTGACATCAGCTGCTCATCCTCTGCTCTGAGACAGTGTGCAGGTAACCACTCCAGCTGTGCCTTGTGCTTTGGAGCAGGTGTCAGGCTTAGCTTTGTCCTCTGACTAGCATCTTGCTTATTCGATACGTGTAAACCAGCATGAGCTGGTTTTCTACAGTATGCTTTTTTCATTTTCTGATTTCAGATCAAAGTGTTGAATAACCCTTCAGGGGTCTTTCATTTTATGCAGTCCCTTGCCCTGCTGATGTCTCCTGTCAAGTAAGTGTGGAAGAGCCTTAAAAAATAGAAATTGAATACTCTATCAAAGTGTTGGTTTCCTTAACTGCCCACATCCAGAGAGAATTGCTAAGGGAAGTGTTGGCATTCTGTGGGTTTGATACTCCTGTCCCAAAGTGGTACATCTAGCTGCTTATTAGCCTTTCTCGTGTCCTCCCCTTTTTAGCGGGTTTGTCTCTCATTGTGTGTCATTGTGAAAGGTGCCACAGACTAAGAGATGGTAAGTTCCTTAGACTAGAGGGGGATCTGGTGTAAGTGTTGAACTGTGGAGCCGTGAGGACTGCCAAGGAGTTAGTGTAGCTGTAAAGAGCTGAGCAGCCGGAGACAGGTCCACAGTGGAAGAGTTGGCTTCCGAGAGTGGGTTGGATGTCATTAGCTGAGGGGCTGGGGAGAAGAGTGTGAGCAGAGGCCCTGATCCAGGGTTGCAAAGGGCTGGGGTGTAGATAGCTGAAGGTCATGGGTGGAGACAGGAGGGTAGAAGGCCTCAGAGCTGGAGGACCTACACTTGATGTGTCTTGGCCTGTGAACGAGTGAGAGGTTTTCGAACAGGGAGCAAAACTTGTACTCAAGGAAGATTAGGCCAGGGGTGGTGGGACACACCTGTTATCACTGCACCCCAGAGCTTGTGACTGTTTGGAGGATCATCAGTTCAAGGTCAACTTGGGTTACACCAAAAGCGGGGGGTGGGGGGTTGCTTTGGACAGACAGTGAACTGGAGACAGAATAGTATGTACTTTTTCATTACTTCATTGATGGCTGCAGGCATTTATGCCTCTCCTGCCTCAGGATCCCAACCGGCCACACAGCAAAAGGGCAGGCATGTTTTTGATCCTGGGAGGATGCAGAGCCTGCTTTTTGGTGACCCTGACACTGTTAGTACCAGTTAACCTGCCTCGGGGTCTGTTGACTAGGATCACTATAGAGACAGAATGTGGGAACTAGCCGCCTCTTCCCGGGAAATGATTAGTACCTGATTAAAGGGTGCAGAGAGGGACCGTGTGTGCCCAGAGACCAGGAGGGCGTCCATAGCAGAACTACAAAGGAGGGCTGCTGTTTTTTGTTTTAAGATTTATTTATTATGTATGCAGTGTCCTGCCTGCATGCATGCCTATGCACCAGAAGATGGCACAATATCTCATTATAGATGGTTATGAGTCACCATGTGGTTGCTGGGAATTGAACTCACGCCTTTTGTTTGTTGGGAATCAAACTCATGACCTCAGAAAGAGCAGCCAGTACTCTTAACCTCTGAGCTAACTCTCCAGCCCCCAAGGAGGGCTGTTTTTTACATAAGAAAAATGAAACTTTCTGACAACATGCAAGTGACACATACCAATGGACACGTGGGGAAAGGGAAATATTTGAACCTCAGAGCTGGAGTCTGTAGGAGGTTTTGTCTAAAGAGAGAAGTGGAGGGGTACTTATTCACAGAGGACTGCAGATGTGGTCCAAGAGGAAACTGTTCTGGTTACATTGCTCATCAGGTGGAACAGCCGCTTGGAAAGTCCTGCCGCTTTTTTTCTGGCCTCCATCCTTTACTGCTTGCACGCAGAGGCCGCCCTGACCAGGGAGGTAATGTCTGACTGGGCGTGTTTGCCTTATGTATACCTTTTGGCCTCAAACAGCTTCTCTATCAACTTCATAATACCTTTTTATTTTTGATAAGATACATTTTTAATCATGGGCACTTGTATGTGTCAGGATATACACATATACAGTATGTGTGAGTGTGGGTGCCCATGGAGGCCAAAAGAGGGCTCTGGATCCCATGGAGCTGGGGTTGCAGGAGCTGCCTGATGTGAATGCTAGTTTGTGCAAGAACACCAAGTGCTCTTCACCATGTAGACCAGATCTAGAACTTGTTCACATCAATCCCAGGCTGACCTCGAACTCAGAGAGATCTGCCTGCCTCTGCCTTCTCAGTACTGGGATTTAAAGCTAAACACTGTTATTCCTGGCCTTAGTTCTTCTTTTTTGATCATTTAAACCATTTGGCGGCTGGGCTGATTACTGACTCTTCCTTAGCCTAGGTGATCCAAACGTGCTCGTATCACACTTTCTATGTCCATATGGTCAGATTCTTGTCTGTTGTCTTTTAGAAATCGAGCAGAGTTTATGTGCCACATGAAGCCCAGTGAGTGGAAGCCATCATCTTCAGGGCCTGCATCTGGAAATTGGACACTCGTAGATGAAGGAGGAGAAGAGGTAACTTGTGTCTGCAGTGTTCACTTTAATCAATTTTGAGCTCTGGTACGTGCAAAACATTGTTCTAAGCACTTTCTTGTAAATCTCGATTGTCCCAGTGACCCTATGAGGTGAGTAATGTTGAGACCTTCTTTTACAGATAGGGACAACAGATGTGTAAAGGAAGGTAACTTGTTTCAGGTCATGTGGTCATTAAATGTAAAACCTCCAGAGCACGTTCCCGAGCCAGTAGCCCACCCTGATGTCCTTTGTAGATGTGTTCAGATGGCAGAAGCTGGAACTGGAAAATGGCATAGAGTGGTACTTTGTGAAATGTGTATTGAGGTTTTATCTTGCACAGTAACAGGTTCCTGGGACTGGGATCGCACAGATGACCTCTGAATAATGTTGATGAAAATCTAATGAATAAAAAAATCTAGCTTCTCAAGACAATTTTGTTTTTTTGTTTTTTTTTAGAGACAGGGTTTCTCTGTGGTTTTGGAGCCTGTCCTGGAACTCCCTCTGTAGACCAGGTTGGTCTCGAACTACAGAGATCCGCCTGCCTCTGCCTCCCGGGTGCTGGGATTACAGGCATGCGCCACCACCGCCCGGCCTTCTCAAGACAATTTTAAAGAAGTTTTAAGATAACTCTTGTTAATTTTTCTTTTCTCTATAAGTGATTAGTGGTGTATTTTTTGTTTTTTTGTTTTTTGTTTTTGTTTTTTTTGTTTTTTTGTTTTGTTTTGAGACAGGGCTTCTCTGTAGCTCTGGAGCCTGTCCTGGAACTAGCTCTTGTAGACAAGGCTGACCTCAAGCTCACAGAGATCCACCTGCCTCTGTCTTCCAAGTGCTGGGATTAAAGATGTGTGCTACCACTGCCCATCTTTAGTGGTGTATATTTAAGGGATTTTTCTTCTGCTCATTAGAAGTTCCTGGGCCAGTTTCTGGCTGAGCCCCTGATTTGGCCAGCACAGAGCCTCAGCAGGCAAAGGCCCTTGCCATCAGATGTAATCTGTCTTAAACCCGAATTTTATGTTCTAAGATGCTCACTAAAATCCTTTGTCTGAGGAATAGAAACTGGACAGCAGTCCCCAAAGTGACCCCCATGCTGCTGTGGGTGTCGTGTTGATGAATTGCACCAGGGTCCATTCAGGGATGAGTGCTCCCATTGTCTTGTTCTTTATCCCTTCTGATGGCTTGTAGCAGGTGGGCAGGTGGTGGGAACTGATGTGGCCATGCAAACACTTGTGGGAAGACTGGGTTTCTCAGGAGCTAAGATAAATTCTCTTTGGAAGACTGTAACAAAATAATGTTTTTGTTTGTTCATTATTTGCTTTTCCCTAATGTGGTCTTTCTTTAAAATAGTCTTTTTCTTTTTTTTAAATCTTTTTATTTTTGATGGGTTCCCCGAAGTTAACCCCAGAGACAGATTCTACAGTGGTGCTTGCTTCTTGGTTAGCACTCACTAAAAAGGAGTGAATTCAAGAACTTAGGGAGTTAGGCATCATGGTGTATGCCTTTAATTTCAGCACTGCATGGGGAGAGGAAGGAGGATCCTGATATGTAGGACAGACGAGGCTAGATTGCAAGACACTCACCCACCAAAAACAAAAACAAAAAAGAGAAAAAAACCCCAAATCAAAAAAACATAGGCCAAAAGACCAACAACAGCAAAAAAATAAAAGCTGCTTCCCTAAGGAAACAAGTAAAACCCAACAACAATAGCAGCAAATAAGGAAAAGCAAAAGCAACCCAGAAGAAGTTAGTACTGGAGACTGCTAAGAGCTTGGTTGGATCCGAAAAGTCTGTGTGTGTGGGGGCTGTGGTTCATCCACATCATTGGTTCTCAATACGAGCTCCACTAAGGCTCCTTTGGGTGACTTATGAGGCTTGTCAGGCCCACACGTGGGGCCAGTTTTCTGGAGCCTACAGGGTGATCTAATGTTCAGCTGGAGTCAAGAACTCTTGTTAGCCGTTATATACATGGTATTATTCTACTTTGCATTACTTGATATACTTGAAGCAAGTTAGTTTTATAAACACAGAGGTTTAGTGAGGAGACTGTTCTTGAGGAGGTGTCTCTAAGGACCACATTGTGACTTGGATTTAGTCTCTGTAACCCCAGCCTGGGTAGCTGATGTGACGTGACATCTTCCCTTTAGGATGAAGACCCTGAGACCAGTTGGATTCTACTTAATGAAGATGACTTGGTCGTCCTTTTGTCCCAGTTTCCCTTTCATGAACTCTTTCAACATCTTCTTGGCTTTAAAGCAAAAGGTAGATAGTTTTTCTTGTCATGACTGAAAGGTGGTATTGGTACAAGCTCCATATAGGAAGCATCAAGCCTTGCGTTTGGGTGGGCTGCTCCTGGGGTGTTTTCCTGTGCCCACCTATGCAAAACCTTCTTTCTCTTATATTTGTACGTTTTTTAAACTTCATGCTTAAATGAAGAAGGCCAGATAATTAATGTACATGTTACCTAGGTTAAATATGTTGTTCTTACTGTACATCCCACTTTGATATTGGAGCCAGAGAGATGGGATTAATCCCAACCCTCCTGGCTTTCTCACTGGATTATGTACTTGTGTTCTGTAATGTTTTATCATAGTAATTATATTTTCCTATACGTTTCACTTCTAGGTGATTATTTACCTGAAACAACAAGGCCCCAAGAGATGATGAAAATTTTTGCCTTTGCTAACTCATTAGTGGAACTCCTGGCTGTGGGGTTAGAAACCTTTAACAGAGCCCGCTATAGGCAGTTTGTGAAGCGCATTGGATACTTGATCAGGTAATGTTGCTGTTGACACATCATGCCCCTGTCTCCTTGCTTAGACACAGACCTGCAGAGGGATGGATGTTCATACTTAGTTAGGTCTTCTCTTAAAAGTGAGGTATTTCTTCCATCACATAGATGGGGATTTTATAAATGTTTCCAGTGAAATTATTTGATTAATTATCTCAGATTCAATTGATTTTTTAGAATATAATTATCATTGGAGTTCTGATTTTCAAAGCTGCTGCTGGAGAGAAGGGTCAGAAAAGATGCAGGGAGTCTTAGTGTTCTACTGCTGTGAGGGCCCCGTGGCCACGGCAGCTTTTAGAAAAAGACAACATTTAATTGGGGGCTTACAGTTCAGAGGTTCTTCTGTCCATTAGCTTCATGGTGGGACATGGTGGCGTGCAGGCAGACAGTGCTGGAGAAGGAGCTGAAAGAATGGTACATCTTGCAGGCAACCCGAAGTGAACTGAGACACTGGGTGTGACTTGAGCATATATGAAGCCTCAAAGCCCACCCCCACAGTGACACACAGCAAGGCCACACCTCCCAATAGTGCCACTCCCTTTAGGGCCAATTTCTTTCCCACCACCACACAGGCCTTCACTCCTTTCCCTTTCTCTTGTTCTGTCTTTCTGTCCACAGCCTGCTTTTCCTTGGGATTGCCACAGACTGAGCTATAATGAATTCGCAGTAATTCCATTATTCCCTGCATTGTTCTTTCATTTCTTACTGTAGTTTAAATATTTAGAAAACTTCCAAGGCTTAAATAAGTCACGCTGTATTTGAACTGGGAGAACATGTACTTGAATGAAAGATGGGCTTATTGTTTTATTTGCAAGTGTTTGAAATGTTTTTGAGTTTATATACTGCTTTCCTATAAATCAGCTTCACTTCTTTCCTCAAAAAGAAGTTCATAAAAATGCAAAATCTCTCCCTTTCCCCACTTTTGGTCTCCAAACTAAATTGACTTACATTTATTTATTTTAGATTTCAGTCAGCTTTATGAAGATTATAGGATGCCCTCAAAGGCTGGGGTCCCATAGAAGGGCGAGGTTCTAGCATGTATATCTGTCCTGTGCCCTGAAGCCCACATGCAGCTGAGGATAGCTGTGTATACGGCCTGACATGAAATGTCAGTAGCAGCCATGTGAGGGATTAGCATGTTATTCACCATTGTTGCTCAATGCATCCTGCTAAGCTCTAACGGGGGTTGGTTTTCACCGTCCCTATGCAGATTGCTTTCAGAACCGAGCAGATAGTAGGTGCTTAGTTAATATTAGTCCTTCACTGTGATGTCAGGTGACACCGAGTGAGTGACTGAAAAGTGCTGTGCTGTTTTCCTCACGCTCAGGATGACCCTTGGCTACGTCAGTGACCACTGGGCACAGTATGTGAGTCATAGCACATGCGTGGGATTAACGCTGCAGCCCTACTCCATGGAGAAACTGCAGATTGAATTTGATGAACTGTTTCTCAGAGCTGTCCTGCATGTCCTGAAAGCCAAAAGGTAAGAGGAGTGTAGAGTGTTTTTTAATTAGGGTTTCTATTGCTGTGAAGGGACAGCATGACCATGGCAACTCTTAGAAAACATTTAACTGGGGCTGGCTTACAGTTTTAGAGATACAGTCTGTTGTCATCATGATGGGAAGCATGGTGGTGTGCAGACAGGCATGGTGCTAGAGAGGTAGCTGAGAGTTTTACATCTTGATCCACAGGCAGCAAAAGGAAACTGTGTGGTACACTGAGCATAGCTTGAGCCTATGAGACCTCAAAGCCTACCCCCACAGTGACACACTTCCTCTAACAAGGCCACACCTCTTAATAGTGCCATTTCCTATTGGCGAAGCATTCAAACACACGAGTCTGTGGGCCATACCTATTCAAACCAACACAAAGTGTAAGCAAATAAACCCTTTTCTTACTTTCTTTGGTTATGGTGTTTCATCATAGCAATAGTAGCCCTAACTAAGACAGCCTCTCTCTCATCGGGGCCTTAAAAAGGATCTCTGATTCAAAACCCAGCACTTTTTCTTAATGTTCTGCACATGTCTGAGAAGTCTCATGTGTAAGTTTTGTGATAACAATATTTCCTTTGTTTTTGTAAGTATGGAACAAGTTGATGATGTATGCAGATTGAGTATCCCTAGCACAGAAAGATCAAGAAACTTCTAGAGCTGATATTATGTCATAAGTGTTTCCACATTTGACCTCATGCGCTGTGCCTAAGTAAATACATGCACAGTAAAAAATACTGTATAAACTTATCCTTAGAGCTGTGTGTACAGAGTGCACACAAACATCCAGATCCTTCATTGTACCTTGCTCACATTTGACCCTTTACCTCTCTGTTGTCTTCCTCCCTCTGACTGGTCTGCTTGTTTTCTCCAATGAATAAAATAGCATCGCATATATGTACATATGTTCTTTATCCATTCATCTGTTAGTGGACGTCTGGTTCCATATCTTGGCTGTTGTGAATCATGTAGCAGGCTTCCCTGTTTAGATTTCAGTCTCCTCTGTGGTACATGCTATTATATATGTATAAATATATGTCAAAAAATTCCAAAAATTTCGAATACTTTTGGCACAAAGCATTTACAGTAAAGGATACCCGTCCGTCCCTCATGTGTGTGTTGGGAAAGTTGTGGTAATGTGAGGGCGGAAGTCTTCTTTCCACTTTCTTACTGTGGTGAAACTTTCTAATATATAAAATTTTTCCTGTTGCCTTTTAAAATGTACAGACTTGGCATTTGGCTGTTTATGTCTGAGATGCCCTTTGGCACGCTGTCAGTCCCGATGCTCTGGAAGCTCTTCTACCTCATGCACCAGGCTGAGAGTGGAAACCTGCAGCACCTCTGTGCCTCCCTGCAGCCGGCCGAGTGCAAGAGGCAACTCCAAGGTACTTGACAGGGCAGGCTTTTCTCTGTGCGCGTGTTTGCTCTCGCAGCGCCAGCCCTTCTGCTTTCAGAAGCACCGTGGCATGATTCTGGCATTCAGGAGACTGCCTCATTGTCCCGATGTGTTAGGTAGAAGGTGGCATATCTCAAATATAAGTCAGTTAGGTCTAGATTCTGTGCAGTAAGCACAAAGGCCTAATTTTGATGAATGATTCTTTCCATGCGTATAATTCTAGTCTGGTCAACAAGTGATGTTAATTGGCTTGAAATCTGTTAAGGTCTGTGCCCAGTTGGTCCACTAATTTTTTTGTCTTATTTTTCTTAAGTTGTCTTGATTTTATGAAGTAGGTGGAAGGTAAACAGTAATTCTTCAAAAACTTAACTTTGTAGCGCAGTGGTAGACTGTGTGTGTCCTTTGTATGTGTAAGGTTCTAGGTTCAATCCCTAGCAACAAAATAAATCCCTGATACCAAAATAACAAAATTTAATTTTAGTGAAGATTTGATTATGTTTAATACATACTAACATCGTACTGCTTGGTATTTGTGTTATAATGTTAAAAATGTTCTTGCAGAGTACCAGTTTGATTTCTAGAACCTATAGGGCTGGTTTCAGGGGTTTGACAGCCTCTTCTGGTCTCTGGAACTGCACATATGTAGTACATCAATATCCATGCAGGCAAAACTATCCATACATGTAAAATAAAAATAAATGAATCATTTTTTAAAAAAGAGTATGAGCCAGGTATGATAGTCCACACCTTCAATCCCATCACTTGGGCAGCAGTGAGACGAACCTCTAGTTCAAGGCCAGTCTGGCCTGCATAGTCCAAGTTAACCAGGACTATGTAGAGAGACCCTGTTTTACAAGAACACAAAAAAGAATAAAAAACAGACAACTTAGTTACATACTAAGGTATTTATCATTACCCTTAATATTAAAGAAAATATAATAGAATACTAACAGAATTAAAGACTTATCAGCATCTCTTTCTAAATTTCTTTTCTAACTTTCTAAACCTCTGCATTGCTTAAAAGAAAACACGCCTTTATTCCCAGCACTTGGGGAAGAGGCAGGCAGATCTCTGTGAGTTCAATGCCAGCCTGGTTGAGTGAGTTCCAGGACAGCCAGTGTTATGTAGATAGACCCTGTCTCAAAAAAAGAAAAAGGAAGGAAGAAAGGAAGAAAGGAAGAAAGAAAGCCATACTTCATAAAACTAAAAAAAAATTTTCAATTTTTTGCAGACATTCATTATTTTTTCTTCAGTTTTCTCTGTTTTCATTCTCTTTCTGTGTGTGTTCCACACAAATCTATTTTTGTTTATGTGTTTTAGTTTTGTTTTTGTTTTATTTCTCTGCTTCATAAACTGCGTCTGCGCTGTCCTGGGGAAGTGCTTTCATTACTGTTTCCATAATTGAGTGTGAGCGACCAGCTCTGGTGTGTTTGACAGCCTGTTCTCCGACTGCCAGTTCTGTGGGTTTAGTAATAGTCACAGATGAGACAGTCCTTAAGGGGCCTGGGTGATTAGCAGGGTGTCTATACAGGTTAGTCCTTGCTAAGTTTCCTTTGTAAGGCCATTTTCAATCGCAAGGATTTTCTATCCCCAGGCTGTGATATATCTCATGAATATGGTCTTTTTGCCCATATCTTTTTATAAAATTTTTGCTTTCCACATCTGGTTCCTACATGTATTACAGGGTTATCAAACCTGTCTCTAGTGACATCCTGTAATATTGCTTACATAGTGTCCTCTGAGAATGGGGCAGGATGGATTATATACAGTCTGCTACAGCCAGTTTCTTGTCCTTAATCTTTGCTTGTGAGCCAATCTCTTTGGAGTGCCCTGCTCATGCTGAGCTGCTGCTGGCCACGACAGTGCATTTGCAGGTGCAGTGGAGCTGACAGTTGGGTGACAGTGACACCTGGTGGCTGCAGTCGTGCTTTGCAGTGATAGGTGTTTGATCTTTTGGGTTAGCCTCCAGATTTGGTCCATGTTCTCTCCTCTTTCAGTCCTTTACAATCGTTTCTCGGAGTTGAGGCATAGTTTAATGTTAATTTTTTTTTGCTGAGTCTACATTATACTGAATTTTTTGGACTCTCAGAGTTCAACTGATTCAGCTTTCTTTCTGAACCTGTAGGATTCCGTCTTGGAAAGGGGAAGACCATTTTTATCTTTAAATATTTGTGAATATTAATTTTTATGTTGTCTTTCTTCCTGTCATGTAACTAAATATTTGAACCCATTTTGCCACTTTTTTCCTATTAACTTGCAGACCCAGAACATTTTGCAAACTTGGAGAAGTGTCTTTCTTCCATGAATAGCTCAGAAGAGATTTGCCTTCTGACGACCTTTGCTCAGATGGCTCGGGCCAGAAGAACCAATGTAGATGAAGATTTCATCAAAATTATTGTTCTGGAGATATATGAGGTTAGGATGTGAAGTTTTGAATGCTTTCTTCTGATTGTCCGTTCATTCTTTGGGTATTGTTTTAAAAAAATGTGATTTACAAGCTATTGCCTGCGCTTACAGACAGGATGGAAAATCAAAAGAACATCTTTGGCTTTAGAGAATTTGAAACCTATAATTTATTATTCCATTTCCCACTACTATCTCTTGGCATTTGATGAAGATTTTTGGGAAGGAATAGTCAGTCTACCACAGCCTGGCATTGCAGCTTTTGTTACTATAGCCACACACCAAACATCACTCCTCTGCTCCTGTCAGTAACTTCCAGGTCACTTGAAATGAGATCATAGAACAAACATTGAACTTGGAAGAGAAGTTTGGTTTAGCTCTGCTGTTAGTTGTCCATCTTAAACGGAAAAGGTAATTGCCTTAATCTGCCTTAATTTTCCTCATTACACAACGACAGGCTGAGGAAAGATCTTTGTATTTCTTAGTGCTTATGGGCCCTTTTCTACTAGAGGAGAAGTGCAAGGATTGCAAAGACCTCCCTGAGATCCCAGGCTCTGGGGTCTTGAGCAGTTAGGACAAAACTGCATAGAAACGGCTGGATTCTCAGGTGTGAGGGAGGGTCCAATAGATCTCTCCCCTCTCCTCCTTTGAGGGAATCACAGCTGTGTCAACAACCCAGCTGTGATGGTCATTTGTAGGCAGGCCCAGCGAATTCCTGAAGATGGCTGTTGTTGTCTTGGAGGACAGTCCTGTACACACTGAGGGTTTAGGAACTTTATACTTAGGGTTTTATTTTGTAGAAGGGATTATGTTTTGTTTTGTTTTTGGATTTTTGAGACAGGGTTTCTCCGTAGCTTTTGGTTCCTGTCCTGGAACTAGCTCTTGTAGACCAGGCTGGCCTCGAACTCAAAGAGATCCACCTGCCACTGCCTCCCGAGTGCTGGGATTAAAGGCGTGCGCCACCACAGCCCGGCTCAAAGGGATTATGTATTTCTATGAAATGTATTTTCTAAAAATTCATTTTAGGCCGGGCGGTGGTGGCGCATGCCTTTAATCCCAGCACTCGGGAGGCAGAGGCAGGCGGATCTCTGTGAGTTCGAGACCAGCCTGGTCTACAAGAGCTAGTTCCAGGACAGGCTCCAAAACCACAGAGAAACCCTGTCTCGAAAAACCAAAAAAAAAAAATTCATTTTAGGCTAAGCATGCTTTAATCCCAATATTTAGGAGGCAGAGGCAGGCAAATCTCTGTGAGTTCGAGGCCAGCCTGGTTTACAGAGCAAGTCAGGACAGCCAGAGATACACAAAGAAACAAAAAAAAAAAAAGGAAAGAAAACAATCATTTTAGTGGTTTCCTCAAATTAATGTTTAGATACTCATTTGTTTCATTGTGAATGAGAAACTTTCTTTTTGAGATGAGATCGTACTATGTTAACCAAAGGCCTCCATATTCTGGACTCAAATGATTCTCCTGGCCCATGGCTTCAGGCTCCTGCCCCTGTGCATTGCTGGGATACAATCTTTGAGTCCAGCCCTTGAGCTCATGGCTGTAAACACTTGCCATAGCCATTTGCTGTTCTCTTTCCTACCATCTTCCCGTCTCATCGTGGGTAGTTTGCTATCTCAAGTTCTAACTTAGTTTTGACCATGGTGTCATGGTGTGGGAGGTCCTTCTGTCTATGTGTTGCTTTTATTGGTTAATGAATAAAGCTGTTTCGGCTAGTGGCTTAGCAGAATAGGGCAAGGTGGGAATTCCAAGCCAGTAGAGAAGGAGAGAGCAGGCGGAGTCAGTGAGAAGCCATGTAGCCGCCAGAGGAGAAAGACTGAGATGCTGGTTGGAACCTTGCCAGTAGGCCACGAGCCTCATGATAAAATAGAAAATAATAGAAATGGGTTAATTTAAAATGTAAGGGCTAGCTAGAAATCCGCTTAAGCTATTGGCCAAACAGTACTGCAAATAATATAGTTTCTGAGTGATTTTTTTCGAGTCTGGGCAGCCGGGAATGAACGAGCAGCCTCCTCCAACGGTGTCAGCTGAGGCTCAATGTGAGATTATGTTTGTGGGGAAAAATTTTTTTTGAAAATGTGTTTTGTTTGGTAATTAGCATTAAAAGTGCCATTTCTTCCCCCATCTCTCATTTAGGTATCTTATGTCACCTTGTCCACCAGAGAGACTTTTTCAAAGGTTGGTCGTGAGCTTTTGGGGGCCATCACAGCTGTTCATCCTGAGATTATTTCTGTCCTTTTGGATAGAGTGCAAGAGACCATTGACCAAGTCGGAATGGTAAGAATGCCGACTGTTCTTTTGAAAGAATCCTGAAGTAGCTGGGATGTTGGCACGTGCCTTTAATCCCAGCACACAGAGGCGGATGTGGGTGAGGGCAGCCTGGCCTACAAAGCAAGTTTCAGGACATCCAGGGCTGTTGTACAGAGAAACCCTGTCCTTAAAAACATAAACAAACAAATAAACAAATACAGACTCCTGAATTAATGAAGCATCCCGGCTGTATCTGTTTGAGTTGGATCCAGATGTAGTCAAGTTGACAATCAAGATTAGCATCACACCAATAAAATCCATTCCTGCTAGTCTTTCTTAGATTTTGTTCTAAGAAAATTTGGAACAGCACAAGAGTCTGAAAATTCTAAACCTGTAATGTTTGATGATATGGATACAGATGACCATAATGTATTGATTTGGGTGCAGTCCCTAGTTAGAATGTACTTCATGTGTAAATTACTGAATTTTGAAGAAATGTTTAATATTTTATAACATTTCATATTATAATGGATATATGAAGCAATGTTATTAAAATTAATTTTCCATTTTTGAAGTTTAAGTTGTAGCTATTAGTAAAATCAGAACTTCATATAGTGCTTGCATTGCATTTCCATTGACCAGCCCTGTTTAAACATTATAAAAGGAGTCAGCTGAACGCAGTGTCTCCTGCCTGTAAGTCTAGGACTTTGGAGGCTGAGACAGGAGAATCACAGTGAGTTCTAAGCTAGCCTAAGCCAGGGTCAGCCTATTGTTACAGGTCAGCCCGGGATATTGAGTAAGATCTTGACTCAAAAAAAATCCATAAAACAAAAGTGACACCTTAAAGTTAATTATTCTGTTTCCCCTTAAAGGAAATTTCATTAAGTGAACCTGCATTTTCTTAATTTGTGCATACAGGTAATTTAAAAAGTAGTGTTGTAGACTTTTTTTTGTGCAAACAGGTTTTATTTATTTAACTTAATTAATTAATTAATTAATTAATGGTTTTTTGAGACAAGGTTTCTCTGTGTAACAGTCCTAACTGTCCTGGAACTAGCTCTTGTAGACTAGACTGTCTTTAGACTCACAGAGATCCACTTGCTTCTGCCACCCGAGTGCCTGGTGTGCCACTACCGCCCAGCACCGGTTTTAAAACCCATTTTAATATAGAATATTTCAAATATGTGTGAAATAGAGGGCTGTCAAGATAACTTATAAAGTCCTTGATCTGCAAGCTTGATGACCGATGTCATCTCTAGAACCACATAAAGGTAAAAGAAGAGAGCCAACTCCACAGATCTGTCCCCGGGTCCCGTCTACCTCACCCAAAGTCTGTTCTCACCTACACATCAGACTAGGATACACACACACACACACACACACACACACACACACACACAGAGAGAGAGAGAGAGAGAGAGAGAGAGAGAGAGAGAGAGAGAGAGAGAGAGACAGTGAGAGATAGACAGACAGACAGATAATGTTAAATAGAATTTCATAGTGAACCCAGCATCTAGTTTCAGAAGATACCAACTCTTGATCTGATTTCATCTGTCTTCACATTGACCTCTTTCTGTCTCAACAGATTGAGTTTCAGCAAATAGAAGTATCTTTAGATGCCATTGTAGAGAAGAAAAATGCTTTAAAAACTCAGTGACTTTTTCCTGATTTATCATCACTTTAAATTTGTGTTTTAGCCAGGCCGTGGTGGTGCATGCCTTTAATCCCAGCTCTTGGGAGGCAGAGGCAAGTGAATCTCTGTGAGTCCAAGGCCAGCCTGGTCTACAAGAGCTAGTTCCAGGTCAGGCCCCAAAAGCTACAGAGAAACCCTAACTCGAAAAACAAAAGAAAGGAAGGAAAGAAAGAAAGAAAGAAAGAAAGAAATAAATAAATAAATAAATAAATTTGTGTTTTAGTATGGTGGTTTACCTGGATGAAAACATACCAGTTACATACTAAGAAAACCTGACCTTTGCAAAGGATTACCTTTGTTTTAGGTATATCATTAGTTTGAAAATGCATTTAAACTGGGTAGTGGTGGCGTAGGCCTTTAATCCCAGCACTCAGGAGGCAGAGGCAGGAGGATCTCTGTGAGTTCAAAGTCAGACTGGTCTACAAGGGCTAGTTCTGGGACAGGCCCCAAAGCTACAGAGAAACCCTGTCTGGAAAAAACAACAACAACAAAAAAAAAACCAAAATGATTTAATTTTGTTTGTCCATGATTTTAATTTTACTTGTCTCAAAATCAAATTCACCTCTACATCCTTTCCAAGGAAAATTTGCAAGCAATTTGATAATGCTTTTGGTAATATAATATTGTTTCTGAGTATTTTTTTGTTCTCCTGAGACAGGGTTTCTTTGTGTAGCCCTAGCTGTCCTGGAACTCACACTGTAGACCAGTCTGGCCTAGAACTCACAGAGATTCACCTGGCTCTGTCTCCTGAGTGCTGGGATTAAAGACATGCACCACCACCTCCTGGCTGTTCCTGAGTTTTACACTTAATTATTATTTTCTTTTTTAAAAAGGTTTCTTTATACTTGTTTAAAGAATTGCCGTTGTATCTCTGGAAACCTTCTGCCTCTGAGGTAGCTGTGATTCGGGATTGGCTATTGAATTACAGTTTGACAGCTGTCAAGAACAAGTTGGCCTGTGTGATCCTAGAAGGACTGAACTGGGGATTTGCTGAACAGGTACGCCCTTCCTGAGAAACAGTAGATTTTGCCTGCATCAATTTCAGGAAAGCATTTCTTAAAGCATTAGCGTCTCTTTGTGCCACTTGTAGACCTGCACACCCTTTCAGCTGTGTAGAGTTTAAGCTCTCCTCATCTTCCCTTTCTTCCTCTGGGGACTGACTAGGACTTTGAACATGCCTGAAGGCCCTCCACCATAGAGCTACATCCCCCAAATTACCCTTTCTTCAGCTCTGCTTTGTGTCGTGAACATCTTCTGATGAAGGTATTCTACATTAAAAAATTATCCCATTGGAGGGGAGTTGACTCAGTTGGAAAGTGCTTGCACAAGCATGAGGACCCAAGTTCTGTCTCCAGCAACCACGTAAAAGCTGGGTAGGGTGGAGGAGGCCTGTGCCCTGAGCACTGGACAGGTGGACACTGGTGGATCCATGGAGCACACTGGAACATCTTATAGGCCTTCCATTTCCCACATGCTTTCATCCAGATCCCTCTGAGTGTCTCCTCCCTCCTTTGTTAGAGCCATGGGTCAGCCGCTGTGAAGGGGCTAGGGAATGGAGCTTTTGAAACTTGCCACAGACTATTTGGGAATATTATAGGTAACTCCAGGCTTGTAAGGCAGTATTTTTTTTTTTCCTCTGAGACAGGGTTTCTCTGTAGCTTTGGAGTTTGTCCCGGAACTAACTCTTGGTAGATCAGCCTGGCCTTGAACTCTCAGAGATCTACCTGCCTCTGCCTCCTGAGTACTGGGATTAAAGGCGTGCGCCACCACCACCCAGCCTATAAGGCAGTATTTACCTGTACTTCTGAGTGTGGTGTTTTCACTGATGCTGAAACAGCAAACAGGAATGTACTTGATGTGTTCAGTATTTTCTTGTGTGGTTGATAATAAGCATTTCTTATTGATAGGTGGTAAGGTTCTTAACCTATAATCTAGGATGGGGTGGGGGTCTTGGGATTGACTGTTTTCAGGCATGCCTTGGTGCAGTTCTTTAGAGTTGAGAGTTCTTCCTCTGGTGTCATGTTATAGTTTCACTTTAGAGAAATATGGTTTTTGAAACATTTGTCTTCTGGATCCAATGTCCTGTTTTGTTGTTCTGCCTTTGCTGTTGTTTTCTAAAGGACTGTTTATTAAATACAGAATAGTATATTTGTAACTTTGCTTCAAAGGGCACACTTCATCTGGATCAAGCTCTGCATACTGAAGTAGCCTTGCTGGTCCTGGAGGCTTATCAGAAGCACCTGTCACAGAAGCCCTACACTGGGCTTATTTCTGAGAGTATGAAACAGGTACTGCCAACATAAGTCTTCCTTAAAAACTGCCTGGGAAGATGAAATTATAGTTCTGATTTTTATGTTTTCTAAGAACTCTTTATGCTAATTAAAGATATTAAATTTAATTTTTATAGTTTTTAAAGTTTTTTTTCTTAAAAAGTTGTCCTTTATTTTTGAGATAGAGTCTCACTATGTAGCCCCTGCTGTCCTGAAACTCACTGTATAGACCAGACTGGTTTTGAACTCAGAAAGATCTGTCTGGCTCTGCCTCCCAAATTCTGATATTAAAGACCTGTCCCACCACACATGACAAAATTAATCTCTTTGGGACCATTTGTCTTTGAGAATTTGGATTGAGCTATTGGGTTGTGCTGGAGCTCACACGTACAACTCAGGAGAAGTGAGTGACATATTTTAAGCCTTTGCAAGCTGATAGAATTGTTGGTGACTTGATATTACCTTTTATACTACTAAGTTGGTAAATACTATCCGCGAGGCCCCTAACTCTGACTTGTTGGATGTGTTTACCAGCACTGTGGTGTTGAGCTTAGATCAGGTTCATAAAGCTTGTCGGTGGAGTGGGGAGTTGTGATCCGCTGAAGGGAAGAAGACAGTGCCTTGTCTTCTAAGGGCCCTGTTGATCACAGCAGAGGTGGGAAATTAAGTTGCTGTTTAATTTGTATATGACTAACATTGTTTAAAATGAATGATTGTCATAGGTTTCCTATCTGGCCAGTATTGTTCGATATGGAGAGACTCCCGAGACCTCATTTAACCAGTGGGCCTGGAATTTGATCTTGAGGTTAAAATTACACAAAAATGATTTTAGAACACAGCAGAATTGTCCAGTTGTTCCCTTCTCCAGCGCGGTACCTGACATGACAGAGTCATCTGTATTTCATCCTCTCTTGAAGGCTGTGAAATCAGGCATGCCCATTGGCTGCTATCTTGCCTTAGCTGTGACAGCTGTTGGCCACAGGTACTGTATGTTGAACCTCTAGGGTACTCTGATGGTAGGAGTTCTAGAAACTCATGTGTTTACATCCCAATCATGAGACCTTCATTAAGGTGTTAATTAGGGTCAAATAATGAGCCTTGTTATAAAAGGAGAAATAATGCCCAAATTCATTCCTGATTATTTGCCAAAACAAATACATAGTTTTAATGCATCTAAAGCTTCCTTGTAGAAGGTAGGGACTTTTCATATTCCTTTGTATGTCTACAGAACTTGTACACATATTTAAAAATGATGGTAGAATGGATGAGTATAGGTACAGCTACCTTATAGGGAGGAGGTGAGATGAGGAAAATAAGGAGATACCCTTAACTGGGGCCGAAGGGAAGGCCGTGTGGTAGGACAAATGTGAAAGTAGGTGAGAGCGCGCTTGATCTAGAATTGTTCTAGAGAAGGGGGCGGTTATTTAGGATTGTACTCTTTGCTTTAATCCCAGAGCTCTAGTGCCACGATAGTTTCTTAGACCCCAGGTTTCTCATCCCTGAGATGGAAATGATTGTACTGACTGGTTTTATGGAGCGTGAGTTCGTCACAATGCTCATTACATTCTCAGAACCGTGTCTGGTCTGTTTCTCTGACTATAGTTTTTTAATTTGTTTCATGATTTCCCCGGATGCTGTATCCATTCTGATACTGTAGTTGTTAGTCATTGCTGGGTTCTTTTTGTACATACTGACCACTGATGGGAGTGAAGGAGAATATGTGTTTCCCTTTGGAATTGTTCCATAGCTACAGTCTGTGAGTAGAAGAGAAGTAACTTAGAGCAGTTGGGCTGGCTCTCGGGTGTAGAATAGACAGACTTAGATGGACACAAATATAACACTATAGGGAATACAGGCAATAATAGTCAGAAAGTCACCCAGGGTCATGGTTATGCTAAAACACTACTTTTAAAAGATATTTCTTAAGATCTATATAATTAAAAAAATATATATGTATGTGTATGCCATAATGTGTGTGGCTACCTGTGTAGGCCAGAGTCTATGGATCCCTGGAGCTGGACACAGGCCTAAAGTGGCCAGGCCTTTATTCTGTTCAACACTTTGATATATATATATCCTCTGAAAAGAAAGAAAAATAATCTATCTATATTGTTCCTTTGAAATTATTTCAATGGAAAAGAAAATGTATCTGACACACTGCAGTTTAAGCTGACAGACTGAATTTGCTTTACAATCTCCCCTTGGCTGCAGTAGCTTCTGGGACACTTGAGTCAGGCCAACTGTGGGTTCTCATCTTGTTCCTGGGATATCATGTAAATTTGAGCACAATGCTTTCAAATTACTCATCTAATGAGATGAAAATATAGATGAGACTTTTAAGAACTCTTTGTATTCCTAAGTTATGATTGTAGTAATTCTGTGTGTAGGTTAGTCACAAAAATGTTAGAGAACTGAGAGAATCTGGGTCCTGTAGGCTTGCATTTCACTGGAGGGATACGGTCTTATGAACGAGTGATTGAGTACTTGCTTTCCCTTTCTTCCTCTGTAGCATTGAGAAGTTATGTGCAGAAGGAATCCCTCTGTTGGGAATGCTGGTCCAATCAAGGCACTTGAGAGCAGTGGTCCATGTTCTGGATAAGATTCTACCCATGTTCTACCCTTGCCAGTATTACCTTTTGAAGAATGAGCAGTGAGTATATAGAAATATCCCAGCAAGTAGAAATGACCTTCTGGTTTCTAGAGTAAATTAAAAGTCTGTCTTTTTTAAAGATTTATTTTTATTGTTAATTTTATGTACTTTGTGAGTCTGTGTGGCAGTATGGGCACATGCATACAGAGGAACAGAGGCCAGAAGAGGGTGTCAGAGATCCCTTGGAGCTGGCTGTTGGACATCCGATGTGGATGCTGGGAATAATACTTGTCTCCTTTGTAAGAGTAATACATGCTCTCAACTGCTGAGCCATCCCTCTGTCTCCTAATAGTATTTTTTTGTTTGATTGTTTTATTTATTTATTTGTTTTTCAAAACAGGGTCTCTGTAGCTTTGGAGCCTATCCTGAAACTCGTTCTGTAGACCAGGCTGGGCTTGAACTCACAGAGATCCACCTGCCTCTGCCTCCTGAGTGCTGGGGTTAAAGCTGTATACTACTACCACCGGGCTATTTTTATTTTTTTAATAAGACAGAAAACTTCTGTACTCCTGTTTACAATATGGTTAATGGACATTGTTTAGATTAATGATTCTAGTTTTATTGTTATGAGAGGTTTATCAGAGTCCCTAAAAAACATGGTGGAAAATGGAACCAATTTAACATTTTTCTGTTTCTTCATAAGTAATTATCTGCTGTTAATGAAAAGAGCTCTGGTGTGTGTGTGTGTGTGTGTGTGTGTGTGTGTGTGTGTGTGTGTGTGTGTATGCACTGGAGAGATGGCTTGGAGGTTAAGATCACTGACTGCTCTTTCAGAGGTCCTGAGTTCAATTCCCAGCAACCACAAGGTGGCTCACAACCATCTGTAACGAGATCTGGTGCGCTCTTCTGGCTCGCAGGCATACATGCAGGCAGAACACTGTATACATAAAGAATGGCTCAGCTTTTTAAAAAAAGAAAGAAAAGAGCTCTGGCCATATAACTCAGTGGTAGAGCACTTGTCTAGCATGCTTACAGCTCTTGCTCTTGCTCCCTCCCTAAACACCACCTACCCATTGCCCCAAATCTGCTACAGTGGTGCTTGTCTATAATTCCAGCACTTCGGGAGGTCTGGTGTTGAAGGGCGGTTTCAGCAACATAACAAGTTAGAGGCTAGCTGGGCTCCATGAGACCCTGTCTCAGACAGCAGAGAATAGCAAAGCTAACCAACAAAACCCACACAGGACCACTCGCAATTCTGCCTGATTGGAAGGTAAAGGGTGTGATCCTTTGCTCTCTTCAGATTTATGTCGAACCTTCTCCTCTTCCTACACTTGGACAGTGGTGTTCCTCAGGGGGTCACGCAGCAGGTCACCCACAAAGTGGCACAGCATCTGACAGGAACCAGCCACGGGGACAACGTGAAGCTTCTTAACAGCATGATCCAGGTCAGGGCCCTAGCAAATCCCTTAATATGCTCCTCCTCTTCCCACAGAACTTGTGGTGTTAGCTCTTATGACATGGGTGTGTCAATCTCTTGGTACAGGAAGGCTGTTAGAGTTGGCCTTTTGTGGAAGAAGATAGTGTTTGCATGTGTTCTAACAGTGGGAGGGAGGGAGGGAGGGAAGGAGGGAGGGAGGTAGGTAGGTTGTTAATCTTCCACATCACCTGAACTTCTTCACAGGCACACATATGTGTGAGCATGCAGCCTAATGAAGTAGGTCCTGTGGCTGTGTTAGAGTTCTGGGTCCAGGCTCTCATAAGCCAGCATCTGTGGTACCGAGAACAGCCCATTCTCTTCCTCATGGACCACTTGTGTAAAACAGCTTTTCACCTGATGCAGGAAGATTGTGTGCAGAAATTGCTCTACCAACAGCACAAGGTAACTGCAAGAAAATATGTTTCAGCCGTTGGCTAGATATTAGCTGCTAAAAGGGTCTCCTAATATACAATTCCTGGTAATAATCTTTGGCAACTCATTTTTTTTATTATAAATTACACTTTAAAGTTGTTTTTATCTCTGTAGTCATAGTCCACTGGCTGTATCCCAGGGACTGCATAGAGGAGTGAGTACACTGGGGTTCTGTAATGCTCATTGTGTGTTTCCTTGGTCTGCTCCAGGACTACTGCAGCAGACGTCACTATAGTTTCCC
>NC_022020.1:61743776-61744655 GCF_000317375.1 Microtus ochrogaster
CAGACAGTCCCATTCTTAAAATTCTTTTTCAGTTAGTGTATCCATTGTTATGACATCCAGGATAGTATTTTCATACATGTACATCATGCACTTGCTCATGACTGGGTCATTGATCTACTCTCCAGACCTTTAAAGAACTAATTGCAATGCCCTCCAGACTATTCCAAAAAATGAAAAGGAGTGTTACTCTGATACCAAAAACAGTTAAGGAGATGATAAAAAAAAGAAAATCATAGGCAAATTTCCCTGATGAACATAGAGACAAAATTCTGAATGAAATGCTTGAAACTGAGTTCAGCAACACCATGGAACCTGTGTCCTGTTGGAATCTTCCAATGTGGAGGTAACTGCTAATATCCTTGGAAGAGTCAATGATAGGGTCTTCAGAGACTCTGTTGCTCCTCTTCCCCCATGTAGAACGCTTTGGGTTACCACTGTGACCGGAGTCTGCTCTCTTCGCTGGTGAGCTGGATTGTGGCAGGCAACATCACGCCTTCTTTCGTGGAGGGCTTGTCCATGTCCACGCAGGTATGCTATCTACTGAGGGCCATTTGTTACCATCCTTACTGAGGCTGGCCGGGGGCTGAGTGGAGAGAGATCAAGTGTTGGGGGTACGTGGCCCAGGTTTCAGAATGATTCTGCTGTTCTAGCTCTGTGCCTTGGGCGGCTTGCTTTTATCTCTGCCTTCAGTGTCCTCGGGCTCAGATGGGGCTGTAGTTGAACGTGTTGTGTGCAGCACTCAGAACAGACCTTAGTCAGCACTCAGTGTGTGGCCTCGGCCACACTGCCCATCTCAGGCTGCGTGAGGTCATAGCTGTTCTCTCCCTCATGCCCCAGTAGGGCCCTGCAGTCTATTAGCCTGCTCTCCTCACGCCCCAG
>NC_022020.1:61744755-61757409 GCF_000317375.1 Microtus ochrogaster
GGCCCTGCAGTCTATTAGCCTGCTCTCCTCACGCCCCAGCAGGGCCCTGCAGTCTATTAGCCTGCTCTCCTGGGGACTGAGTCGTCACCAGTTCCTCACTCTATGTAGACGTTCTACTTCTGCCTCACTGAGACTCTGATAGCCATCTTTCCTGCCCAGCTCTAGAACTCTAGAATACTCCACCCCCAAATACAGTCCTCATCATTTTACCCCTAGAAGAATTTAGCATTTTTCCAGTTACTTGTTTTGTTTAATTGTATACATGTGACAAGAACATACTCACTTATTATAATAATACACAGGAACTTTAGAAGCTCAGTATTTGTTGCCTGATGTCTGTATGTGTGTGTTTTTCAATGCTATAGATCAAATTGAGGGACCTGCACACACTCGGCAAATGCTGTACACTGAACCATACCTTCAACCCTAAAAAAGATTTAACCTTGTAAGGAGGATATGTTCATCAATTGGAATTAGTGGATTCTTTCCTTCCCTTTTGCTTGGTGTTGTAGGTTTGGTTTGCATGGACTGTGCTGAACATGGAATCCATCTTTGAAGAGGACTCTCAGCTCCGAAGAGTTGTCGAAGGGGAGTTGGTTATAAATGCTTTCACCCCCGACCAAGCTCTAAAGGTACAGTAGTGTCCTGCATCTGAGTTACTGGATGTGGCTTACACTCTCAACTGAGCCATACTCCATTCAGCATCTGAAATCCTGTGGAACCAAAGGCTCTGTTGGCTTCGCCAAGTCCCCACCCTGTCACAGAGGACTGCCATCTTAGTCTGAATGTAGGGGTTGCTGTTGCCGTGAAGTGGTTGTTCTTGTGCCCAAGTATACCCCAAACTCCTCGTTAAACCTTTTGAAAAGTCAGATTCTGTTGCCTGCTTCAGAGATTTTGAGTCTCTGAGTTTCTTTGGAAAACTTGCGGTGACCAGCATGTGGAATAGCCTGGGCTAATGGTTCAGTCCAGAGATCTACTGTAGGACTGTGGTGGAGGCTTTGCTTTCAGGTTTCAGAGTCTGTCAAGGAATTCTTCAGTTCCTAAAAGCCCTGTTAAAATATAGATTTTCAGTGGGGATCCCATCTGCTTCCCAGCTGATTCCTTCCCATTTTACCGTCCTTTCTTCTCCCCGTGATCCAATAAGTTTAATTAGGATTACTTACAGGAGCATGTGTACCTTGCAGGAGTTAGTTCAACTGAAGAAGAAGGAAAAAAAAAAAAACCCAAACCATCCCTCCCTCCCCAGCTTTCTCTCTCTTCCCCTTCCATCCACATGGAGGGATGGAACTTCTGGGTCTCTCCTCCCTCAATGATAGGGTGCTGTAGAACCCAATGTTATGCAAATTGTGTGCTGTTATAGCTGATGTGGGTTCACGAATGCCAGAACATGTCATGGAAGATAGTATAATATTTTATATGCAAAGGAATTTCAGAAATGGACATGAGGTTAGTTTTAGAATTTTTTTTTTTTTGGTTTGTTTGAGACAGGGTCTCAAGTATTCCCAGACTGTTCTCCAATTTATGATGTAGTTGAAGATGACATTGAAGTTGTGATCCTCCTGCTTCTGTGCCTCAGTTCACTACAGTGCTGGGATTGAACTCGAGCCTCCAGCACACTGAGCAAATGCTCTCACCTGTGCTCCTTCCCCATGCTTTAGATGACTCTTCAGGAAGATGCTGATTCTGGGCTCTTCTCTGTACTGCCAAAGAGGTTAAAATGTCAGCTAGTGAGCTTGGAAAATGTTTTAATAACTTTTTCTTATGGAAGAGAAAACAGAATGTGTACCTTTAGAGCATAGTGTTTTTTTAAATATTTTTAAAAATATTTATTTATTTATTATGTATACAATATTTTGTCTGTGTGCATGTCTGCAGGTCAGAAGAGGGCACCAGACCTCTTTACAGATGGTTGTGAACCACCATGTGGTTGCCGGGAATTGAACTCAGGACCTTTGGAAGAGCAGGCAATGCTCTTAACCACTGAGCCATCTCTCCAGCCCGAGCATAGTGTTTTGATTGTGTTCATTTGGGGATTGCTAAAGCTCCGTTCTCTTGTAGAAAGCCCAGGTCCAGCTGAAGCTGCCCATCGTCCCATCTCTGCAGAGGATGATGATTTATCGCTGGGCCCACCAGGCTCTGGCCACACCTTCTGATCATCCTCTTCTTCCACTCATTTGGCAGAAGTTCTTCCTCCTATATCTTCATCGCCCTGGACCACAATATGGGTATGGTACCCAGTACTGTAGTAAGTTCCTATCAACTCACTTCTGAGATGGTCTGCTGTGGAGGATGAGTTAGAGTCATAGCTAGGATTCTTTATGTGCTCAATACTTAAGAGACTTGGTCTTAATGGAGTTTGGGGTGTCTTGTGGCAACTTCTCTTTACCCTCATCTATTCCTACCATGGCAAAGACAGTACCTGGGGACTGGGCAAGGTTCAGCAGAGAACCTCTGGAGGTGTGTAGGGAGAGAAGATGTTTCAAGCTGAGGCTACATATGTGACTTCCCTGAGGCCCGCAAAGGGACCTTATGAAGAGGAGTGATATATGAGTGTAACCCTTGGCTGTGCATGGGGATGCTGCATAGTACTGCTGACCTGCCCAGACTGTTCACTGCATCAAGCACTGCTCTCCAGCCCTAGTTAATTTCCTTCCATCCCCTTCCTTCATTCCTTTGAAACATAAAGAAACAGACGGACTTTTGGTTCCCTCTCTTTTCTGTTAGATTTCGAGTTCTTCACGAGCAGAGACCGATGCTCTGATTTATAGTGTTTCGTTCTTTTCAAGGACACTTTCCTGCATTTTTCCCTTATCTCTAGGGACACATTCCAAGATGCCCTGTAGAGTTTTGAAGCCTCAGTTGGTACCAAACTCTACATATTCTGCATACATACCTATGATAAAGTTCAGTTTATAAATTGGGCATAGCAAGAGATAAACAGAATAACTATTAATGTGATAAACAATTACAGCAGCATACTAGTTTAGTATATATGCTGCTAAAGAAAGCTCAGTATAACAATATTCTGTAATAAAAGTTGCTAGGACTGGCAAGATAGATCAGTGGTTAGTAGTGCCTGCCATGCAAACCCGATAACCTGAGTTGGATCCCAGAAACTCACAGTGAAAGGAGAAAGGCTGACTCCTAAAAGCTCTCCTGGCTTTTACACTAATGATATGGAATGTGTCCACCTGTACTCACACACACACACACGCACGCGCGCGCACACACACATGCACATGCACACTAAATGGAATAAAAAGTAAAACTAAGCATATCTTACTCATTTCTGGAATTTTCTGTTTGTACCATGGTTGACTATGGATAATTAGAACCATGGAAATGGACTCAGCTCAGGGGAACTCTGTATACCCTTTCCTTATATACTCAAAATAGCTTTTGAGGTATAGCAAGATAACTCACTGACTGACTACTGTGTTCAGCCACGTAGGCATTTTCTGCTCAAAGGCTCTAAGTTCTCCTTATTCTTTAAGGTTGCCCGTAGATGGTTGTATTGGAAGAAGGTTTTTTCAAAGTCCCTCGCATATCAATTTGTTGAAAGACCTGAAAAGACGCCTGACTGAGGTGGCTGACTTCCACTATGCTGCAAGCAAGGCCCTCCGTGTTCCAGCAGAGGGCAGTGAAGGGGCAGCAGAGCCACAGGCTGGGACCCCTGCTTACCTGACATCTCCAGAACTGCACAGGGAGCTAGTAAGGTAAGGTAGCTTAGCTATCTGCTGGTATTTGTGGCTCAGACGATGTTGGAGAGGTTAGCTTTGATAGGGAGTTCAGATGTTACTCTTAAATTGTTAGGTTGTATTTGGGAGGTGGCTTTGACACTGATTCATACCTAGAGATGTTTCCATGAGAAGTTTGGTTGTAGCTTTGTTGTTTGAGTCTGAGTAATAACTCAGAGGGCTGGTACTCTTCTCTTTCTTATGTGAAAATAGAGGCAAGCCAAAACAAATTGATCATAGTAGGCATATAACTACCAGAACCTTTTAAATAGTTGTTAAAAGAAAGAAATGACTAATACAGGGTTTCTTAGCTCTGAGATCCTTGGCAGAATCCAGGGGCATATCATTCTGGGCACAGATTGGTCTGTCCCTAAGTGTTAGGAACTTCAGAGTGAGCTAGGTTTGGTTAGTATAGTTTCTGCCTGTAAATGTAATTTAGTCCAATGGTTGTCTTAGAGCAAGACCTCATAAATATGGCTTTTTGGTATTGTCCTCAATTAGAGAACACCCTGGTGAGTGAGGAAACCCAGGTCTCGGGCTTGCTTTGACCCTGGGGCCCTCAGGACTTGCTCTTAGCCTTTACCATGAGTGGTTAAAGGACCCTCCCCTTTTATTTTTAACCAGTTTTACCAGGAGATTTTCTCTTGGAACATTTTAGGTCATGGATCCCTCTCTTCAGTCCCCTCTGTGGGTTTGTAGAGAGCAGCCATTTTTCTGAGTCAGGACCTAGAAGAAAAATGTATGCATGCACCATCCTTGTCTGTAGCTCTCGTACTTGGTACGCTATCCTGCTTATAAAGGAGGTAGTTTTCCGCTTTGTTGGCCAGAGCTACCCCAGGCTGCCTTTTGGTCATCTGTGTCTGCAAACTACTTTTCCATGCTGGTTTTCAAACAATGCCTTGGATTCCATTGGTTTTAGCTGATAGATGATTCTGTTCTTTGAAAAAGCAAAAGATAAACAAACTGTTAAAATATATTTAAAAATAAAGACATAACTTTTGTAAGCCTAGTTTTTTTTTTTTTAAAATTCCTTTTTAATGAGAGCAAGGTACACAGATCCACAGGTTTATTTATGGTTTCCTTGAGACAGAAGTGGCCATTGCTCTTAAGCTGGCAAGTGCTTGCAGTTGGATAGAAACTAGCTTTTGGTATTTTCCAAGCACTAAGACTGGCTCTGTCTGACTCAACCAGGACAGCAAAGCTGAGTTCAGACCCTAGGATGTGGTGTGAGCACTCCTCCAGGCATACCCTCCACTTACTCCTTCATCCATAGCAGGGCGCTCAGAGCCCCTTTCAGACCTGTTACATTAGTTGGATATTGTTTTGTTTTGTTTTAAAATTTATTTATTTGTTATGTATATGGTGTTCTGCCTCCATGTATGCCTACAGGCTGGAAGAGGGCATCAGATCTCATTATAGATGGTTGTGAGCCACCATGTGGTTGCTGGGAATTGAACTCAGGACCTCTGGAAGGGCAATCAGTGCTCTTAACCTCTGAGCCATCTTTCCAGCCCATTGGATCTTGTTTTAATGATGTGTGAGGGTCCCACTGTGAGCTTCTTAGGAGAATCAGTGGCTGCTAGACTCATTTCTTCATGGAAGCCTTTCTTTACTCTCAGATGGTGGTACTAGAGTTCTTAGTAAATATAAGAAACTTTATTTGACTGCACATCTTTTTACATTTTATGTAATTGTGTTTTTATCTTTTAGGCTCTTCAATGTATATATATTATGGCTAGAAGATGAAAATTTTCAAAAAGGAGATACTTATATTCCTTCTTTACCAAAGCATTATGATATTCACAGGCTGGCAAAAGTGATGCAGAATCAGCAGGTAAAACTATGACAATACCTTTTTTTTTGCATTTCTAAATGTAAATTGAACTAAATGTAAATATTCAGCCAGTAGTAAAACTGCTTACTGTTACAGAATGGTGATCACACAGTCATTCTGGTGGGTTTAGTCAGTGTATATATGAACCTTTGACCGCTCTGTCCTGGCCTCATCTGAAGGCCTGAAGCTTGTTCTAGGCTGTTTTGTAACCTGAAGAACAAAGCCTTTGTCTGACTGTCTTCTTGCTTATTTGAGTTGTGACCTGTTGAATATGTCCCACCATCTCTACCCTTGGAAGCACAGGAATGCATTTTAGGTGATCCACAACGTAGGTCATAGGTCAGCACAGGGAGGTGATGGAGAGGCTTCCTTGTCAGTGTCTAGTTCTGATTTGTCCTTCTGGAGCCACTTGACTTTACTGCCTGTGTGTCCTAATAGGTTTTCTTTCTGCCACACTCCACTGTCTGTGATTCTTTTTCAGCCCTAACTTGTAGTCTCAGTTTTCTTCAGGTTTCTGGAGCTAGGCTGAAAGGAGGCAGGGAAGTAGAAAAGAAGGCCTCTCTTGGGAATATTTCTATCTAGGGGCTGAATTCTGGCAGCTGCTGACCCTGCACTGGATATGGTTTAGTAGCTTCTGAGATGTGGGGGACTTTCATTTGGTTCCTTAAGCCTCTCTGTTTCCACACTGCATATAGAATTTCATCTACAGTAGATATATTTGTCTTTCTTTCCTCCCTTTATTCTTCTCTTCCTTACACCAGTATTTATTGAATGCCAGGTTTTAATGCCCAAGATAGTAAGAGAAATCTGAAGGAGTCCCTGCCTGCAGGGGGAGCTTATATGCAGAGGTCACATCTGTGATCAAGACTGGGAGAGAAATGCCAGCGGTGCCCTGTGAGCCCATTGAGACCCAGCCTGAAGTAGTGACTTGTGAGCTCCAAAGGACGCGTGGGAGCTTGATGATGTTTGAAGGGAAGACATGGTTGTTAAGTGATGAAAGACTAGTCCAGGCCAAACCACAACCTGTCCACAGTGGTGTGGCGAGGATTTAGCAGCTGAGCAGCATAAGCAGAACTACAGATGCCGGCTAGGATGGAGCCAGCTAGGGCCACACACACCTTCCCAAAGACTTCGGGTTTTGTTCTGAAATCTTTAGATGACTATGGCAATGGTTGAGTAAATGGAGTAGGCTTTTAAACAGTTATTTATTATTTCTGAGTGTGTCTGTGCCCGAGTGAGTTTAAGAGAGCCGTGTGTGCAGGTGCCCTCCGAGGTCACAGGGTATCAGATCCCCTGGAACTGGAGTTATAGGCAGTTGTGACCTACCTGATGTAGGTAGGTATTGGAAACCATAAAGGCAGTTAGTGTTCTTACCCACTGAGCAATCTCACTGGAGCCCTGGAGGAAGGATTTTGAATTGATTACATCTATAAGAATGGCTAGTCCTCCAGACCCCCACTTGGGCTATCTGGAGGAGCTGTTTACCAAGAGAGGAGGGAGAGAAGAGGAAATGCCTTCAGAAGAGAGCTCTGTTAGGGCGGCTGCCTGGAGGGAGATGAGAGATGGAGAATTCAGGAATGGGCCTGGTAGAGAAAGTGGGCTTAATGATAGTGGACCAGCTAGATTAGGAAACAGAGTAAAGGTGTCACAACCCTGAGAAAGAATATGTAGGCTCAAAATACAGTTGACAATAAAAGGCTCGAGGAGCAGGAAAGGTTCTCGAATGCTGTCCCTCACTCATTTCTTCTTTGTGCTCTGCATTCTTAATCTTTACCAAGTCTTTATAGATAGTGGAAACATGGGTGCTTTAAAATTAGTAATCATGTGGGCTAGAGAAGTAACTCAGGGGCTAGGAACCCAAACTGCTCTTGCAGAGAACCCAGATTCAGTTCCTAGCCCCATGTCAGGTGACTCTAGCTCTGGGGGCTCCTGAACTCATGGGCACATACCCACCCCAGACAAATACACGGACTTTCCCAGTGAGCTGTCCCTCCCAGGAGCCTTGCCTCTCTCCCGGAATCAGCCTTTGCTTACCATCTAACACACGACTGTATAAGTAGATTTGTGTAAGTTCAGGCTCTGGGTCGTTCTGTGTCTTGCTGACCTGCCTCTGTCTCATCCTGTCTGTACCCATGCTGAGGATGCCTGACAGAGACATGGGTGCAGACGGTGACAGAGCCACTCCCTTTACAGAAGAGGGTCTACACAGGAGCAGGGTCTGCCACTGCTGGCTGCAATCAGACAGGGCTGTGAGCCAGACCTCGGTGGGACTAATTCCCTGTCTTTCAGTCGGCTTGGAATTAGTGATTTGAGACTTGGTCGCAATGCCTGACTGAGAAGCTTAGAGACCCTTGAATCCTTAGGACATTTGAAGTTCAGAAGGAGAAAGTAAGTCAAGAGCCACAGAACCACATTGCTAGTCTATTTTGCTCCTGACCTCTTGTTTGATAGAGTGCTGTTCTAATGTGAGCACCCCCTGGAGATCTGTGGAGTGCAGAACTCAGAAGAACAGTTCACTTACTATTCCTTCTTTTTGTATTTATGTATTTTTTTTAAATTTTTGACAAAAGATCTCCTTTGTGTGCCCAGGCTAGCCTCAAACTTGGGCAGTTCTCTTATCTCTTATCCAGGTTGGTGAGATTACAGGTGTGTGCCACCATGCCCAGCTATTTTCCCTTTTTAATGACTATATTTCATTGTGTGGAAAAAAAATTCTTTGATGAATGTACTGTCCCATCTCCTCATATTCCTATATACCCATATGTGTGCATGCACATACACACATACAATTAAGTATAAAATTAAATTAAAAATAATTAAAAATAAAATTAAATCTTAAAAATAAAGATAGATGTAAATGTTGAGTTATGGTGTTCCTTATCTTTAAAAATCTTTGTATATCAAACGTTCTCCAGATTTAGTATATAGTTAACGTCTGGTAGAGAAGCAGATAAGCTATAGAGGAAACCAGGCTTAGAGCCTATTCAATTCCAGTTGTCTCATAAATGCCATCAAGGTTTTTATTTATTTATTTTAGTTTATTTATTTTTATTTTCTGGGTATGAGTATTCTGTCTGCATGTTAGTCTGTGTACCCATGGAGGCCAGAAGAGGGCGTTGGCTCCCTTGGAACTGGAGTGCAGAAGTTGTGATCCACTGTCCGTGGGTTCTGGGAACCAGACCTAAGCCCTTTGCCAGAGCAAGTCCCCCACAAGTGTGCTTAGTGGCTAAGCCATCTCTCTAGCTCTGAAGATTTTGTTTTTATTCATTTTGGCACTTGAAATTGGGACCCACATTTTGAGAGTGGTTGATGGGCCTATTTAATCTGTAGGTTTTCTGTTTATTTGTTTCCTTTTACAGTTTACCTGTTGAAGAAACCAGCTAGTTCTGTCCGTTGTTGTTCACATTTAATTTTTGTTGATTTTACCTTTGTGGTGTAGCTTAACATACTTTTCTGTGTCCTGTATTTCTTGTACATTTTTAAAAATTTAATTTAAATTGCTAATCCAGGTTAATTTATCATGCATTGTCTTGCTCTGTAGCTCAGGTGGGCTGTCACTCACTATGTAGACCAGAGGTCTTGAATTTGCAGCAAGCCTCTTGCCTTAGCCTGAGAGCTGAGATTACAGGCATGCGCTGTCATGCCTAGCTTCAGTATCTTTATTTAAAAACAAAACCAAAAACATTTTAAAGATTTAATTTTATTAATTTAAATGTAAATTCATCTTTGATTGCATGTCTCTCTCTGTGTGTGTGTCTGTGGAAGGGTATGTGTACATGCATGCAGCTGCCTACTGAGGCCAGAGCTGTTGCTTCCCTCAGAGCTGGATTTACAGGCGGTTGTGAGCTGTCTAACATGGGTGCTGGGAACTGAGCTCAGGTCCTCTGCTGAGCAGTATATGTTCTTAACTGCTGCAAGCTAGCTCCTGTATTTACTTTAAAATCTTACTTTAAAAATGTTCTGTTTTCATTATGTTTTTACATAATTTAATAGCCTAGTAGTGTGTCTGTGTTTACAATTAATATGCATGTAGTGGGGCTGTTTAGAAGTTTGTTTTTTTTTTTCTAATCATGGTATATTAGCAAAAAGTTTCGTGACTGCTGTTAAGATTGTTAGTGGTCATTTGCAGCGCAACTCATGCTAATGTTGGAAGCCTAGTGAGTCACCTCATTGAAACTGAGACACACATTGATATAAATTCATAGTTGTATGTGTATGATTCATATCCCAAGGTTCAAGTGCTTTGGTTCTCTTCTAGGACCTGTGGATGGAGTACTTGAATATGGAGCGCATCCAGCATGAGTTTCAGGAGACAGTTGGTCAGTGGACACAGGCCAAGCTTGAGTCGCACTCGCTGGCCTGCAGCTCCTCGACACAGGTGGACTTTACTGATCCTCTGCTGGGTGAGTCCTACGGCGTCAACCCCTTCGAAAGACAGAAAGTCTGAGTCAGAACCTTAGAGGGTTAAGGTTTCCACACTTATCTCTCCAATGAGAATTGTTCATTAAGGGTCCTGGTTTGGGAACAGTCAGTTAAAATAAAGAACAAACAAATACATTTTAAGTTTCTGGGAAGAAACTTCCCATGTTTGTTTGTCTGCCACCGAGGGACAGAACCCACTCCCTGAATGGCATACGTAAGAGTAGTGATTGGTTATCTCTCATGAAGGAAGCATGGAGGCAGACGGCTCAGAGCAGTAGGACAGCCTAAGGACTCAGCCTTTCCAGCACAGCCGTTCCCTTCCCTGCCGCCTCACTGTTCTTCCACAGCATTTGCCTCCAAATCAAGGTGGCCACCTATGTCATCCTTGCTTATGCATTGCATAAGGGCAAGTCTCCATAAAAGAGTTGTTTCATGGAGGTGCCCACAGACTCTGCTTACTCCTCATTGTCCCAGACTGAGCCATACATCTGTCTGCAGCTGAGAACCCGGGCTCATGGTTCACTTCTTCTGCAACACTCTAAAAATGTACTTTAACTACAGAACTATTTTTTAAGTGTAGTTTCAAATGTTGTTACTTTGGGTGTGCAATTTTAACATTCAGAAGTTGGTTCTTTTCTTTTGTAACTCTTTGTATCTGAAACCCCTTATGATGGAATTGAAATACATTTGATTCTTTTTTTTCTTCCTTTTTTTTTTTTTTGAGACCTGCTCTCACTGTGTAGCTCACAAGAAACCCAGAGAGAGCCCCTGCCTCTGCTCCCCTGAGTGCTAGGACTATAGGCGTGTTTCTTTAATGACTGCTTGTTTCTCATAGTTGATTTTTCTAGAAAGACAGTGCATTAAATGATCAGTTAGCACTCGGGACCAGGCCACAAAGGCCATTTAACCCACAGAATTGCTGGAATATGTCCGATTTTAAAACATGGAAAATTGATTCTGAGCTTACCTTTAACATTAATTATGGAATATATCTTTAGAATGTAAGACAATAAAATTATAAATTGTTGCTAACATTACAATTATAACATATTAAATGGAGAGACAGGAATCCTCTTTTATTTCAGCTTTGCCCAATCAATTTGTTTATTGAGTAAAGAGAAAAGAGACCCTCTGGGCTTCTGCTGAACTGTTTCGTTTAAAGCACCAACATTTTCTGAAATTCCACCTTTTCTTTCCTTATTTTTCCACCAGAAACATTTTTGTAATTGTAAAACTTGCATGTGCACATACAGAGAACGCTAAGGAAAGGTGCAGAGGAAGAGCAGACTGCCCTCAGCTTGTTCATACAGATGTTTATTTCCTGGTGTTGGATGTTTGCTAAGCAAGGAACACCAGGCTAGCTCTAGAAACGCCAGTGCTGCTGTTGCTGCTCACCTGTAGTGTCTCACGAAGCCTGCAAAGCTTCATCTCTATACACCCAGTCCTTGCTTCAGCCCAGCATGGAGGGAAGCTGGGGCGGAAGGTCACAGAGCTGAGAAGTGGCAGTGTCTAGCTGTAGAGGTCATGCTCACACTCAGCACCTAGTTCTTGGTTCTCCGCAGTCTTTAGCATTTGACAACCCCCCATGCTTGGATTTCTAGATAAATTGAAGGTTTTTCTCAATTAAGATTATGATTATATAATCAAATATGATTTATCAAATGATTAAATGTGCACTTGAAATTGTAGGAAAGATTGACGCCTGGTTATTTTTCTCAATTTCTCAAATTTGTTTTGAGAAAAATAACTTCTACCAGTTTTGATCAGAGTGGTCATTATAGATAAATATTCCCTGAATTTAATTTTTTCTCTTTTGTTTAAAAAATTCTCTTGACTAGGTATGGAAGTTTTAGTCTTAGCCCCAGCATTTGGGAGGCAGAGACAGATGGATCTCTGTGAGTTTGAGGCTAGCCTGGTCTACATAGTGAGTTGCAGGCCAGCCAGGACTACATCGTGAGATTCTGTCTCTAAAACAATAACAGATAATAATAATAATAATTAGTAATAACGATAATAATATGAATATATGTTATCCTTCTTTTTGATAATAAGTTATAGTGGATTTGAAAGAGCCTCTAGTTTTGCTCTTAATGTCATAACCTTTAATGTCATAAATCTAATCAAATGGTAGCTCTCCAATTTTACAAACTCTGTGCAAGAAATGGTAGTTTTAGTGGAAAAATACAAGCTCAGTGCTGCACTTGACCTTTCTGGAATGCTAATTCCATCTGTTTGGGGTGCACACAATACAAATGTCTTTATGTAATTCATGGCTATCAACTTTATTTTTCACCAAGAATGGAAAATGTACTCTTATAGCCGGAACAACATTAGAATTCACAGCAGACCCTTAAGTTTTGTTGACACCTTACTGACTTGATGTTCCCTTGACCTTTCCTTTCTTTTCTGTCTCAGTGAAAGGACTTGGGAGGTAACAGCCCTGATCTTCACATTCTTCAGTTCCCACATAACTGCTGGTGGTTTGTGTGTAGTGTGGTCAAGAGAGGGAAGTGGGAATTGGTGTGAGCTTTCTATTGGGAATAGAAACATTTTGATTTGATGAGTCAGGCTGAGACTGTGCGATTCCTGCCAAGCTGTGAGTCCCAGCATCATCATTTCTCTTCCATAGCCCTAGACTGCTGCTTATGTGGATGCTGAGTC
>NC_022020.1:61757966-61767385 GCF_000317375.1 Microtus ochrogaster
ACTTTCAGCTTTCCTGTTCAAAACTTGATGGGATTTCACGTTTTTATTCTATTCTATTCCGTAATGCCCTTCCCCTTCTCACCTATTTCTCAGGATAGTGGTTTAAACTACATACCTCTGAACAATCCCATCCATTACCCAGATGCTAGCTGCTTTAATTTGCTCAGTAGGTCACCACATGCTGTCATTAAGTTCAGCCAGCACAGCATGCAAAACTGCCTAGAGTAATACTTTAAGATCATGAGATTTCTCTCTTTAACCATGAGATTATTGAGTCTGTATGTATTGGGCGTGGGAAAGAGTGTATATTTGTATAGGTGCATGTGTGTGTTAGTGCTTGTGCACATCTGTAGGAGCAGAGGGCAATCTTGAGTATAAGTCTTTATGCTCCTTGCTTCTTGAGACAAGTCTCCTGTTGGCCTGGAACTCACTGAATAGGCTCCTGGCTGACCAGCAAACCCCAGGGATCCAACTGTTTCTGCCTTGTCCTCACTGGGATTGCAGATATGAGCCACTGGGCCTAGTCCTTTCTTTTCTATGTGGGTTCTTTGTGTTGGACTCAGGTCCTAACGCGTATATAACCAGCAGTTGATAGACTGACCCATCTCTCCAGCCATGCTCCTGATCCCCTAGTTCCCTGTAGTCTATTATTAGGCTCGTAGGGATTTAGGTAAAGGTGTAGTTCTTTCTACCTTTAACTGTCAATCTAGGCTCCCTTTGCCTAAGGAACTATTCTGAAAATATTATCACAGTAACAGACCAGGGCTTTGTATCTATGTGCATCACCACCGCTTGGTACCCATTGCTGAGTAACTGCGGCTTCTCTTTCAGCTAAAGAAAGGATTCTAAATAACTTACGGAAGCACGAGGCTCCCCATCCTCCTCTTGTTCTGCACCCTGTGAGGCCTCCTGTGCCTCCCATTTCCTCAGCTGTGCTGCTGAGTCAGAAGGATACCACCCAGCTGATGTGCACAGACCTGAACCTGTTGCAGCAGCACGCCAGGTAAGACCAGGAGGCCTTGAGGATTATTCTTGCTGCTGTGTCAGGTGATGATTTAGTATTTGGGTTGCCTCCCTTGTCAGCCCCCTCACACTGCACTAGTCCCCTAGTGATTCAGTGTGTGGGAATGAGCATATGAGCACAGGCACGCACAAAGGCCAGAGGTGTTGGGGCTCCTGCAGCTGCAGTTGGAGGCAGTTGTGAGCCACCTGGAATGGGTGCTGGGAACTGAACTTGGATGCTATGAAAATATAATACATGCTCTTACTGAGCCAGCACTCCAGTCCTGTGACAGTTTTTAATTCCATATCATGTGGTACTCTTACACTGTTAGTCACGTGTTTCCTGTGGGGTTGTTCCTGAGGTCAGTTCTGGATGAGACATTTTATGATTTCAGAAAACTGTCTGATATGGAAAGATGGTGTTAGAAGGGACAACATGAAGTTTATGTTCTTGTATCATTGCTTTGCTCTCCACCCTCTGTTTTTAGAAAATTAACATACGTTAATTGTCAAGGGGTAGAGAAGTCATTTGTTTGGAGTTCACATGGTACATTCAGAATCATCACCTGTTTAAGGTTTGGTTCTCACTTGCGCTCTTGAGGAATATATATGGGCAAGACTCTTTAATTAACAACAAACAAGCTTAGTTTTACAAATCCCCTGTGAATCATTTCTTTTATTGACAGTTTTTCTTTGGGTACATTTGATTCAGGCATTTGATGCTTGTATGTTATATGCATCCAAGAGTATTTGTCTGCTGACATATTATTGACATGCTATGTACTCCCCTCCTGGTAATGGGGTATGAACCAGAAGTTGTAGAAGGTTGTGAGCCGCTATGTGGATGCTGGGTATTGATGCTGAGTGTTACACCCAGGTCCTCTGGAAGACCAGCCAGTACTCTGGAGTGCTGAGCCATCTCTCCACTCCCAACCCCTTGATCACTGTTTATATAACCTTTCTTGACTTTTCTTTCCCACACTGGCTTGCTTTTCAGGACGGCAGCTCTCAGGGAGTCTCAGCAGGTTGCCCTGGATGGTGAGCTGTTGGAGACGATGCCCAAGCAGTATGTTAACCGAGAAGAGCAGACCACCCTGCATTTGGAGTGCAGAGGCAGTGGTGGTAAGAAGTGCCAAGGAGCCGCAGTTGTGACAGTTCAGGTAAGATTGTTAATTTCCTCATAATTTAGAGAATTTTAATTGAGTCCCTTACATTGGCATTTTGATGAGAAAGATCCAAAGAAGGAGAACATGTGTCCTGTGTTCCAAAACAGTTTTAGAGTTTGAGGGAGAATGAAGATACACAGAGAGCAAAATAAGTTGTCCTCAATTTCCCACAGCTAACAGAAAACTTCTGTTTGTCCAGAAGTCTGTGGCTTGCAAGAAGAGGAAGGTCATTTGGAAGGTTCCCATATGCTTTAGCTTGTTCCTCCTAAGATTTTGATGCTCGTATTTTGGGTACCGCTAGAGGAAATAATGGAGTGGATTTCTGTGTTGCTGTCTAGGCCCAGCGCTAGATCAGTCAGTTTCAGGTGTTCTGGAACAGTGATCATGGTTCACATGGGGAAGGTTGTGCAAGTGACCACAGGGCTGATGCCGGTGGTGTGGGCAGCAGGTCACTACTGAGGACAAGTATGGGAAGTGGGGCTTCCAGTAGGTAAATGAGATATGTTGTAATCTGTCTAAAATTTCAACTGCCTGCCATCTTGTTACACCAATTATAGACAAGTTTGTTCTGAGATATCGTTAGTTCAGAATGGAAACTGGGCCTAGCTAGTCTGTGCAGCACTTACTTCACACCAGACTCTGTCTAAATATTTTCTATAGCTTACTTTATTATGTTCATTTTCCATATGGGGGGGTACCTTTCCCCTCTGCAGCTGCACTCAACAGTAGTAGCTGAGCTGGGAAGGGACATTTAGAGATGGCATGCCTGCTGCCTAATTACATTTACATGACCATACTTTTGTTGGCTTTGAAAATTGAGTCATTTATTTGCTCATTCTTGATTGCCCTTCCCCACACCTTTCTTTTCAGATCCACATTTCCCTGGACCAGTTTCTTCTCTATTGCTTTCATGTAAAACATCTTTTCTAAAATAACCTGTTAGACTTCTGTATTTTCCAATCGTTTGAAGTTTATTTCAGATATTTTTGTTCTTATTGGATGCACTAATGTTAAAGGATTGACCTGTAAGTCAAGATAACTTCAGCTTATGTTCTCAGGTTGTATTGAAGCATGCCAGATGCCAAAGAGTCTAACAAAAGTTAGTTTTCTTTCAGTGAATTTTCCCTTAGTTTCCAGTGCTGTAGAATTGGGTAGAGGTATTTACCTTTTGGTAAATTGGCTGAAGTTGTGAAGCTGGAGAAAAGCCATTAGCCTCGGGTGGAGTTAGACAGGATAGGAAGAACGTGGGCCATAGCTGGTCATAATAAAGGGAGATATTTTATTATTAAGCTCAGGGTTTTGTTTGTTTTTATTTTTTGAGACAGGGTATATAACTAGGTAACTGGCTGTGTTGGAACTTGCTCTATAGACCAGGCTGGCCTCAGACTCACAGAGATCTGCTTGCTTCTCCTCCTGAGTGCTGGGGTGAAAGGAACAGGTTTCTTGCTCTGGCCTGTGAACTCCCCGGGGTCTGGCAGTGGATAATAGCACCAGGAAGAGCAGGGTTAGCCTGAGCCAACAGTGACTCACCTCTTTCTTTCCAGAAAATGAGATCATAGTTTTTTATATCTGAACCCCTGAATTGAAATTTCTTTTGTAACTTCGTGTTTAGTTAATTTTGAGATGAAAAGGAATCCCTTCTAAAAATACCTTCAAAGTAACTTTCCACTGTAGGGAAGTCAGCAAGATGATAGATGACATTCATAGATTCGCCAACGTCCTTGTGCCTTCTTTCTCAAAAGAATGGGTGTTGCTGATATCTTAATAAAAGAGGGCCAGAGAGTTCACTAGAATAAAGGAAGGTGGGGATGAAGGCAGTGGCGTTCAGAGGAGGCCAGGTGCAGTGGAGAAGCTGAGGCAGGAGCATGGAGGGTTTGAGGCCAACCTGAGCTGTGTAACAAGAGCTTGTTTCAAGAGAGAATTGAAGAGGGGAGGTTGTGGGGAAAACACATACAAGAAAGGAAAAAGGGCAAAGGTGTTTTAAGAATTTGGGAAAATTGTTGTCTGGTGGCCGTACATACCTCCATTAGAAATCCTCCCATTCTCTTAAAGCACGTTCTAGTTTCCTGCTGGTCACACACCCATGCCCTGCCTGTAGTTCACTTTGGGAAAACCCAGAGTGGAGAATTTCCCTTCAGATCTCCCGTGTCACTGTTGTCTCCAGTCTCAAATTTGCTTGAGAATGCAGATGTGCCAGGTTGAAGTAAAGCATGCACATAGCAAACAACTCTGTAATCTGAAACTTGAAAACAATTTATTTTGATAGTTATATACCATTCCTGATTGTCTCTGTATAGTATTTGCTGGCTGATATTTTTAGGAATTGAAGATAAAATTATTTTTCTTGTGTTCATTGGCAGCTAAGAGCAAGGCAGAATAAAATGGAAGCCCACAGCGGTGAAGTTTGGGCATATTGATGAGGCTAGCCAAGGAAGTCTACCTGCCCACCTCTAGATAACTTTGCAGGTCCCACACTGATCTCGTTTTACCATCCAAACCTGCTCTTCCTACAGTCCCGCCTACTTGATCTCCAAGATGAAAGCCTAGTCTGGTTGTCATTTTTTTCCCCGTACCACATACCACTCTTCCTGTCTTATTCCTTTCCAGATATATTGGTTTGGCCTGTGGAACCAATTTACAGTGACTTTTTTCTCTTTGTTTTTCTTGCTGCTGCCTCCCAGTAGCCCACCACACGTCCCTCCGAGCTCCCGCGAGCCTCCTGCCTCCAGCCCTCTCTCTATGTTCATTCTTTCACCATTCAGCCCTCTAGTCTCGGTTCCGGCCTCATCTCCAGGCTTGAAGCCCGCAGTGACTCTCCAGTGTCTACCAGCCCTCCATAGCCTGTCTGAAAATTCTCAACCGCTTCTCAAGCAATCTGTTTTTTAGCCATTTAGACTTTATCTACTCTCTGAAATGTATGTGGCTACACTGTTCCCCATGGTACTGCTGCTTCTGTCCTCCGTGGTCCCTTTTAGCCTCCACACTCACTGTTGCAAGCTGTATTTTCTCATCAGACTGACATCCCTTCCTTTCATGACAGCTTGTCCTTAATGTCTTGTAGACACTTGTCCTTTTTCCCCAGCCAGCCAGAATTCTACAGGAACAGTTTTCTTTCCTCATGTATATGTCATCTGTCCAGATCATCTAGGACACCTTCCAGTGCATGGTAGATACCTGGAATACATCAGCGAAAGCCACTGCCTTCCTCTTGTCAGGGTTGTGCTGATGATGCTGTGTGTTGCTGTTCATTTCATTGCTCACATGAGATCAGGGCAGTCTTATTTGTGTTTGTATCATCAGTGCTTCATAGTCATGGGCGTGTCTGTAGGAAGCTGTGGGTTTGTTGCCTTCGTGGTATATTTATTCTTTAGCTGTTTGCAGGGACTTTGTGGATAATGTTTGGCTGTGAATAATATGGACATCAAAACCTTTTCCTAGTAAGGTGCAATCATTCTTTCATCTTATCGCTGAGGGCACAAACCTCAGTTGGCTCTGGCACTTGAATACAGGTTTCTCCCTGGTGTTCATTCCTGACAAGCAGAGGGGATATTGTATTGTGACACCACTGCCTTTTCCAACCTGTTAAGAGTCCTTCCTGTTCCTTGTATACACTGGAATTCTCTGAGGTGCTTTGCTTACAGTGTCTCACTTAACTTTTACAGAATAGAATCACATGTGCTAATAGACTTTCCAGGTATCGTGGCCATATCATCCAGTTAGCAATCAGCATCCATCCATCCATCCATCCATCCATCCATCCATCCATCCATCCATCCATCCATCCGAAGTCAGTTTCCAGTGTTGTTTTATTTTATCTTAATGTTGTTGAGGATTGAACCCAGAGCCTTATATGTGGGCAGTGCTTTACCACTGAGCCATGTCCCAGTCCTCACACCCTCATTCAGGACCTGCGCTTTCACATTCAGTGTTCCAGGCCACCCAGTTCGTCTTAACCGCTTCAGCTCCGTCTTGAAGATGAGCAGTGTGTTCCGAGGGAGCGGATACTGCAGTAAGACCTCACTTTAAACTAACACAGACGTTGTTTTCTCTCTGAGTCTGAGTCATTATGGAGCCCATGATCTTAATTGAACATTTCGTTCTGGATCAGCTTCTAAACATTAGTTTCATGGAAAATCATTTTATAGTCAGTTTACAAATATAATTTTTAGTGGTTCATCTACAAAGATTTCATATTACCCCATTTTCTTACTTAATAAAAATTTTCTGGATATTTCCAGCTGTCTGCAAGTCTTTGAAGTTGTATAACTTATTTGGAGTATTCAAAAGCTGCGTGTGTTTTATGAGAAGTGAGACGTGTTTCTCCTGTGGTCTCCAGTCCCAGCAGTGGCCTTTCATGGCTCAGTGCTGTTCCCTGAGGAAACGGAGTGATTTACGAATGGGCTCTTTTTGTTGTAGTTGGTATTGTAGGGCATATGTGCTAAACCCAGGATTGATTTATTCTCAAGTGAACAATTTTTCCATTCCTAGAAATAAAAGGTGGAAGAGACCCACCAAGGGCCTCCCATTTTGTAACCCTTGTGAGAGGTCGTGCTTTGTCCCGCCTTTCCTTTGTCTCCTTGAAATGACTCAAATGGAGGGGCTCCACACGCTGCTTTGATCTGTCTTCTCCAGCTGCTTGGTCAGGAGCTGGAGTCTTCAGTCCCTCTCCTCTCTCTTAGTAAGAAAAGCAGTCTTTCAGTGGGGAGGGAAAGTGTGAAGACGTGCCACATTGGTGAGTCCGATATAACCAAGTTACTATGAAGTAAAACACCATGTGTGCTCAGAGATGCCTGCGGGAGACGGGCAGAACCTTTGCCCCTCAAGACTTTCAGTGTAGCATGTATGAGGGCCTCATTTAAATAAGTTGATCAATTCTATTTTCATTATTTAATGGGTTACAGTCATTGCTGTGGTAGCTGAAGATGGCTTCTGGGTAGGGCATATAAAGAGAAGGTTTAGATGAGCGGGGAAACAGAATGAAGGATTTAAAACTCTGCCTTCCAAATGTTCTGTTCCTTTCCACATTCTCTGCTGCACTTACAGGACAAAGTCACCCTTCACAGTGGCCTGTCCATTAGGGCCCCTCCAGATCACCGCCCCCATTCCCTGTTCTGGCTGGACTGTGCTCTTCTGTCACAACTCCTGAGAGTTGTCTGGGACTTTTCCCTTCCTGTCCCTCCTTCACTCCAATAGCTGCCCATAATATACGTGTTTGTGTGTGCGTGTGAGTGTGTGTGTGTGTATGTGTGTGTGAGACTTTCTTTTTTTTTTAATCCCCCCCATCTTATTTAGTTCAAATTTAATAGAAAAAACTGGCTGCCCACTGTAGCATGGCACCCAAGTGGCCGAGAGCTGAATATCTGTTCCTCTTTTGGATGTCAGGTGGCTGGGTACACAACTTTCAGCCAGCTAAGTGCATGTCCCCTGTTTGTCAGTGACACGGCTGGGCTGAACCAATGACAGATTCCCTTGCACATAGTCGTCAACAGAAACTCCATTCACACTGACCTTTGTCATTTCTGATAAAGAGACTTGAAAGAGACGAGCCTTTAAAACTCTGTGCTCAAGGGCTGATACCAAGGAGGTATTCGCAGGGCTCAGTTTTCCTTGTGTCTAGAGGGTTTTCATTTGTGCCACGTGACAGATATGAATATCTGCAGAGGCACCATTACTTCACAGTTGCGGCGCTTAAAATTCTCTTCTCCACCACTGAGATAATGATCTGTGTGGGGCACAGAAATGTGAAATCAAGAATAGAAGAATACAGCTGGGGCAGAGAAGACGGCTCAGTAGGTAAAGCATTGGCTGTGTACTCAAGGAGGACCAGAGTTCAGATCCCCAGCACTGTGTTAATGCAAGGCGGATGTGGCAGCCAACTCCTATTCTCAGCACTTGGGAGGCAGCCCCAGGGCAAACTCGATAGAAAGATTATCCAATCGGAAAGTTCTGGGTTCAAGTGAGAGACCTTGTCTCAATGTATGGAGTGTGATACAGGATGACACCTGACATCAAACAATGGTCTCCACATGCATGTGCACTGCATCTGTGTGACTCATGCACCCTGTGAACATACATGCATGCCTGCATGCCATATACTTACACACATGCCAAGCAGTAATCATTAAAAAAGGACACAGCATATTGTTTGTGACCATCTGGTCTAACAGTTGTGGCCTTGAAGTTGGTCTAGGGTGCCCAATTTAGAGCATTTCCCGGAGGCATTTTGCTTTCAGCACTTGTGACACAGAATCCTTCTAGTTGGAAACCACTGACCTCAACCAGAAGCGACCTCATATCTATGTGGTGCATCCTAGGCCTAGGATAGCCTGTGCATCTGTCCACATCCTAAAGAGAATACCAAAAGTGCACAGACAGAACCACTGTCAGTTAGAGAAAGGCAGTGTTAGCAACTGCCTCAGGCTTGGAAGACTTCTGATAGATATTCCAAAAAGCTCCACTAATTATTATTTCTCACATCCTTACTAAGAGTCAGACCAACTTACCAGGAACTAATCAGTTGGTCAGGTGCTTTTGTTTGACCTGGGTTCACCCCCCTACCATATTGTTTTGGGGAAGTTACAAAAATATATTAAAGAGATAATCATCTTCTCTCCAAAGTAGCCTCATTTCCCAGTGCCCCTTGCTCACTGCCCACCAAGAGATTAAAAGAAAAAGATGCCAGGACAGAGAAATGGAAACTTCCTGACTGTAGCACAGGGTTCTAGAGTTCTCCAGCCTGGGAGTGGACTAGGGTGTGCACTGGGTCCTCATCTCCCCAGACCTCCAGTGCATCTACTCCTTTAGACAGGCTAACACTCCTGGCACATGCTCCTAGCTAATTGCAGTAGGATGCCTTGGTTAATTGGATCCTGGAGAACACATTGAATCCTGAACTGTATGAGACTCTGAGCCCATCTCATCCCTCTGCCCCATCTGCCTCCAAAAAAAGATGGAGAGAAAGGAAGAACCTCAGCAGTGGGAGATGCTGGTTCTGTTTTTGATGGAGATTTGAGCTAGAAAAGAGAGTATGTTGTCAAATATTTTAACCATTGATAAGTTAGTTCATCATCTTATCAGTTTTGTACATTAATATATAGCTACAACTTTTGGTATTTTTATAAGAAAATGCCTTTAAGCCAGGCGTGGTGACACATGTCTGAAGTCCAAGAACTTCAGTGGTAGAAGTGCAAGAATCAGGAACCTAAGTCCTCCACAGCTAACTAGAAGAGAATCAGGAACCTAAGTCCTCCA
>NC_022020.1:61767635-61777915 GCF_000317375.1 Microtus ochrogaster
AGCTAACTAGAAGAGAATCAGGAACCTAAGTCCTCCACAGCTAACTAGAAGAGAATCAGGAATCCAACTCCTCCATGGCTAAGTAGAAGAAAATCAGGAATCTAAGTGTTCCACAGCTAACTAGTGACCGCTGTGGCTAACTAGTAAGTTTTAGGCCAGCCTGAGTTGTGTGAGACCTTATCACCAAAAAACAAACATGTGCACAAAAAGAAGAAAAATTCTATTTAAATTAAATGTGATGCTTCATTAAAACAAACAAACAACCCCTGAGTTCTTAATAGTTCTGCCTACTCTCAGATGGGGATTAGATTTAGAGCCTGTGTATACTAGGCAAGTGTCTCATCACTGTCAGCTACATTGCCCCCCTCACCCTCAATTTTTTTTTTTTAGAGCCAGGATCTTGTGTAGTACAGGCTGACTCTGAACTCATTATCCTCTGCTTCTGTCTTGCGTGCTAGAATAATCCTTGAGTAGGTTTTAAAAACATATTTTCCATTCATTTTACATTTAATCAAGTTTTGAGTTAAATTGTGTTATTGATTATCATAAAAATCACTGTGCTTATAATAAAACACCTATTATAGAAATATTAGGGGACAAGAAGACTGTTGAGGGCTAGAAACAGTGGATCTAACCCTAGCATTTGGGAGGTTGAGGCAGGAGATTTGCCATGAGTTTAAGGACAGCCTGGTCCAAAGAGTAAGACCATCTCAAAAACAAAACAAAACAACAACAAGAAAACCAACCAACCAAACAAATATTAATAAGTTGAAAGTCTTCTGACTCGTTGAACTTTTCTTAGTTTGAAGGCATGTACAAGAACGAAGCAGTAAGCCAGCAGATTCATGTTCTGCAAAAAGAAATAAGGCAGTTCCAAGCAGAAGCCGCTCAGCCTCCGACACTTAACATTGTGGAAGCTGCTGTGCATGCGGAAAACCTGATCACGTAAGTCCTGTGACGTCCCCTTCCAGCCAGCTTCATTGTTGATAGTAATTGTCCATAGTACCCCCCATAGTCATTTAGTATGCAAATCAAAATCTAGAGACTTGGGGTCCAATCTGAGTAGCTATATTTTTATGAATGGTTTTATCGGAACTTAGCCATCTCTGTTACTCATAATGGCTGTGACTCACACACAACAGACTTGACTGCTGGTAGTGCTGCTTTACAGTCCACAGACAGAGGGTCTCCTGTCTGGCAGACCCTGGACTGTAGGATGATACCGGGCATGGACTCAGGGGTGGGATTGGCTGCTTCAGTTTTACACTCACCTGGGAACTCAGGTTGTAGAATGAAGTTCACTACAATTCCTTACAGGGTTGAGGACTTTCCAGGGTACTCAGTGGCTTGCCTATGACCATGTGGTTTTCTCTGAGAGCTCCTGGCATACACTCACCTTTCCTAAAGCCAGCTGAACAAGCTAACTAAACTCTACATCATGGCAAGCTGCTGAGCCCTTCAGCAAATTGGGGTGGCATGTGGAGGGCATTGAGTCCCCCGTGGGTGGGCTTGGGAAGGATTAGATCAGGTTAGCCACAGGCTGGTGTTTTTGTCACTAGGAAAATACTAGAAAAAGTAAGTATTAGAAGAAAATCTTAGGGAAAAAATTGTAGGTTTATTTGTTTTATGTGTGTTAGAGTTTTGCCTGCATATATGTACTTGTGCCACTTGTGTGCCTGGTGCCCATCTCACCCTCAGGCATATTTTGAATTTTAAAATGTACAGAGAGGGGACAATGTTCTTGTGTTTAAAAATGTAAGGACCTCAAAAGTCAAGTAACTATGCATTATATACAATATATGAAAAACTTTAATAAGTGCCAGGATGTTAATTGGTTCTTAGAATAGCAGTTGACTTTTATTTTCCAGAGGGACATATAAAATTATTACTGTATATCAAAAGTAAATTTTTGGTAATTGATAGATACATATTTACCACATGTAGTATTTTTAAAGTGTTATTGCACAGGCCTCTGAAGTCACTTGTAAATACTGCCTGAGGAGTGAGAAAAACAGAGACATTTGAGAACACAGGTTATTTACCATGGACAAATATTGTGCTCGTATTTTCCCACAGGGCCTTAGTGAATGCTTATAAGTTGCAGCCTACACCTGGGGTCCAGAAAATTGGCATCAGCCTCTTCTTTACTGTTGTTGACTATGTCAGTGATGAGACCCAGCGTCATCCTCCTACAAGGCAGTTCTTCACTTCATGCATCGAGATCTTGGGGCAGGTAAAACCATTCCCGCTGGCAGCCATGCGCAGACACTGTGAGTTCCAGGTCTTGACTAAATACAGTCAGAAGTCTTTGGAGAATTGCTGGCTTCCTATGATGTTGGTAGAATTTTTTGTCTAGAATGTTGCTTCTTCTACAAAAGAGATTAGATGGCGCACATCTGGAAGGCTAGGTAGACATCAGATTTTGGCATAGATTGTTGGTATCACTAACAATAACAAGGCTGAAGTTCCTTTATTATTTGCAAGATAGCTTCTAATTAATTTTTAAAGTTTGTCTTTATACTGACTCTGTATAGTTGATATCATTCCTGTCTTGAAAATGATCAGGAGAGTGGATTCTAGTGGCATAGCCTGTCATCTGAGCTGCTTAGGATCCCAAGTTCAAGACCTGCCTAGACTACAGAATGAGTTAAAGGCCAGCCTGGGCAGCTGAGCAGGACCTTGTCTCAAAAAGTTAAACAGGCCGTAGCATGCATGAGACCTTAAGTTCAATCCCCAGTATTGCTATAAAAAGTTTTTAAAAAGAAGCAAGTGGCCTTTGAAAGATGAAGCAACTTCTCTAAAGCATGCACCTGTGAATGTTGGGGCTAAGAAATGAGCTCAGGGCTTCCAGCTGGGTTCAGAGCTGCTCTCCTGACTGTCACTGCCTCCCAGGTGCTGTTTCTGCCACCATTTATTTACCTGTTTTGTTTTAACAGTGCAAAGGCAAGGTATTCTTGCAGATCTATGGATGTGTTGTAAAGGAAATCCACTTGTTTGAAAAATGTCAACCCTGGCCACACATTTGCATCAAACTTAATTGATCACTTGGATACCCATAAATGGGAATGCCAGTCAGATTCAACCACTTGTTTTTCTGGGGTTTTATCTCAGGGCCTTGCCTATGCTAGGCAGGCGCTCTACCACTGAGCTTTGTCACCAGACGATAGTCTATTTTCTTCTAAGAACTTTGCTTCTCATTTAAGTTAATATGCTACTAATACTATATGAGCCATACAGTATAGAACCCAGAATCTAAGAAAATGTTCTCAAGATTCTAAATACCGGGGCATAATAGTAAAATGGCTATAATTTGAGTTATAAACATGCTCTGTCATTTTTACCCCTACATAGGTACTTACATAGACACTTCAGACAGATGTGTTGAGTTATTTCCTGTACACTTAAGTGTATCTTTTAATTTCCCTTGCTAGTAAGTACAGACCTACCTGCTCGTGTCAAATGTCTGTTCCATGATAAAGACATGCTGTAAGGTATTGTGCTCACATTTTTTGGGTGACTATTTTGCTAAAGTCTCTCTCTTTTTTTCTACAATAAGGCTGAGATAATTGTTCTTACAATATTTTCTTTAGTATTTACTGTTTTCTGAAAATGTGACTGCTGTATCAAAGGAATTTGGCGTAACTGTATATTTATAGTTTATAGCATTATGTGCCTTTGCTCACTGCCCTGCTGGGAGATTTGCACATGGTTACGCTATCATAACTAACATTAGGAATTACCATTCTTATTAAAGCTTTGTCCCCGTATGGACCAGTGTTTGTAGAACTGAAGACTGAGCCGTAAAATTTGGCTAATCTGATAAGGGAAGTAGAATGCCAGCCCTTTCAAAAGTTGTATTGCTGTTATGCTGTGTATGTGTATAAGAATAGGTATGAATGGAGACCGGAGCTTTATCACTTTCTACCTTTCATGAGACAAACTCTCACTCAATTTGAGCTAGGCTGGTTGCCTTATTAATAAAAACCCAGAGACAGATATTGGGGTTCAACACAAAAATCAGAAAAGCAAAGCAGCCAAGCTACTAGAGAGCTCTACCTCTAAGAAATCATCAGACTGAAAAAGAACAAGTTCTTGTCTCATCCTGCCTTATATTCCTCTCTAGCACTGGGATTAAAGGCGTGTGACTCCCTAGTGCTGGGATTAAAGGTGTAGGTCACCATTACTTGGATCTGTTTCTGGATTGATTTTGTGTAGCCCAGGGTGGCCTTGAACTCACAGAGACCCATCTGCCTCTTCTCTCAAATCCTGGGATGAAAGGTGTGTGCCACCACTGCCTGACCTCTAGTGGCTTAGTTTTACCCTCAAATCTTCAGGCAAGCTTTATTTATAAAACATAAATAAAATTATAGCTTGTGATCTTGATGTCTCTACCCTCATTGCCCATCAGTTCCAGGCACACAGCCACTGCTCTTGGCCCTTCATGCTGGTGCTTGGGATTAAACTCGGGTCTTCCAGCTTGTGCAGCATACACTCTTCTGAACTCTTTCCCGAACCTCCGTATTTAAAGTTCTCTCAAATTATGTCTTTTGGTTTGTTTATTGGCAGAGTGTGTGTGTGTGCACACATGCACGCTTGTATGTGTGTGAAAGTGAGTGTGCCTGTGTGATTGTGCATATGTGTGAGAGTGTGTATGTGTGTGAGTGCGTATATGTGTGTGTGTTACTGATTATTTTTCTTTGTACCTTTTTTGGATTTTGATGTGATTGGAAGAGTCCTTCCAACACTAAGTTACAGACTTAGTATTTGGAGAACAATGTAAGTATATTTTTCTGACTCTTTTTTTTAACACTTTATGATTTTTTTGTATGTCAGTGAAAATTAAAATTTTAGTAAGTCATACCTGTGAGTCCTGCCTATTATTTTTATTGTGATCATCCTTAGAAAAGCCTTCTTGACCCCGACACTGCTTAGAGAATCACTGAGATTCTAGTGCATCTTAGCCTTTGAGCCATATTAATTAAGTTATTGTTATTATCATTACTATTATTATTTGACACAGGATCTCACTTTGTAGCTCTGGCTATCCTGGAACTCACTGTGTTGACTAGGCTGGCCCCAAACTCACAGAGTTCTTCCTGCCTCTGCCTCCCTAGGGCTAGGATTAAAAGTGCTTGATTTTATATTTTCATTCACAAGAGCTTATTTTACCTTACTTAATACCGTTAAGACTGACTGCCTCAGAGAAGCGCCAGGGAAATTGAGAGGCAGCTCCCGTTTATTTTGTGCAGGTGTTTATCAGCGGCACAAGGTCGGAGTGCAGGAAAGTGCTGCAGACCATCCTGAAGAACAGACGCCTCTGCTCTCTGCTCTCCCCTTTCTTCACCCCCAATGCCGCGCCGGCCGAGTTCATCCACCTGTATGAGAAAGTGGTGCAGTTCTTAAGCGAGGACAACAGTGACATGATTTTCATGCTGCTCACCAAGGTACTAATTATTACGCCTGGGAAAATTGGAAGCAACTGTTTTTTTTCCCATGCCAAGAGGCCCTTTCTACTCTGCGTGATCTCAGATTAGCCCGACTTTACAGCCTCCCCAATGGCAGGACCCCGGCTGTGCTGCGCAGACAGTCCTACCTCAGAGTGTGACTCTCAGAGCACAGCATCCCAAGCTTATTTTGTTTTGTTCTTTTGAGACAGGATTTTTCTGTGTATGCTTGGCTGTCCTGGAACTCACTGTGTAGACCAGGCTGGCCTCGAACTCACAAAGATCCACCTGCCTCCGCCTCCTGAGTGCCCGGCCCAGGCTTTCTTTAAAAACTTAGTACAGTCATGAAATATTCCTCATGAAATACTCCTTGTGAAAGAGGAGTTTAATAACCCTTTTAAATGTATCTTGAGTTTGCTCCTGTGGTGTTTGATCTGTGAGTCATCACATGTCAGATTCATATTTGAATACACCTGGTCTAAATAAGCTTCCTTTGTCCTCATCTGAACAGAAGACTATCCGAGCAAGGCAATGACTTAACCCCTCGAGAATGTCAGCACCTTCAGATATGCTTCTGTGACAATTATGAAGCAGTGGGTCCCTGGCACTTTTTAGGGTGAAGAGACTGAGCCCAGTCTATAACAGGTTATTTTATGGTGTGGAATGTTGGAGGATTCCAGCACTCTGAATTTTATAAGCTGAAGTAGGTAACAAATGCCACTAAAAAGATGGCTGTTAAGTAAGCTCCTTGAGGTGCTGCCTGGTTCCGACACTAGCACCGAAGGACAGCACTGAAACTCTGATGAGGCCTCAGAGGGCACCATAGTAAGGCAGAAATGTATGGCATTTTCAGAAATAGAATGGACGTGTAAGCCCGTAGTGAATGGTTAGTTGGTGAGTGGTTTTTGTTTGGGGTTTGTATTTTTGTGATGCTAGGTGTCAAACCTAGGGCTGTGAACATTCAAAGTGAGTGTTCTGCTTCTGATCACATCCTTAACCAATCCCAGGTAAAGATTTCATACTTCTAAAGAAGGTTGTTGAGCTGAGGACATGCCATCAGCTCAGAGACTCGGAGGTGGTGGCGTCATGGTGTGCACTCGTGTGTGAATTTTAGTTTTTGTGTTCGTAGACAGCTGACTGCAAGATTGCCTTTGTTTTTTAAGTTTGTACAGACTCTCTACTTCATCTAATTTTCTAATGTAAATAAAACTGCTTCTTGTTTCTGTTTCTTTTTTAGTTCGATGTTAAGCAATGGTTAAACGCCACTAAACCTCCTCTGTCTGATCGTACCAGGCTTCTGGAGTCCATTCACTTGGCACTTACTGCCTGGGGCCTTGAACCAGATGAAGATATTTTGATGCCATTTAATCTTTTCTGTAAGCACTGGACTCACCTTCTACTCTACCAGTTCCCTGACCAGTACAGTGACGTTCTCAGGCTGCTGCTGCAAAGTAAGTGTCTCCATCTGGGTGTGATTGGTAAGCGCTCAGCGAGTGTCTGCTAGCCCATCTCCACTCTGTAGATGCCACCCGAAAGGGTTAAGATGAGGCTAGAGATGGCTCAGCAGGTGACTTTCTTGCCACCCTCGCCTGATGACCACAGTTAGGTTCCTAGAAGCCATGGTGAAAGGAGGGAACCAACACCCCACGATAGTCCTCTAATTTCCATATAGAGTTCTATGTCATGTTAAATCTGCTCTCTCACTCATCACACACACCCACACGTTATACACACACTTTCTTACACATCACACACACACAGTCATCACACATCACACACACACACTCACACATCACACACACTCACACACACACTCTTACACACACACTCCTCACACATACACACACTCTTACACATCAAACACATTCTCACACATCACACACACACTCTCACACTAATATAATTTCTCGTCACAGTCGGAGGGTGGGGTCCAGTGGCATCTGTGGAGCTCACTCCCAGTTAAGTCGCTTTTTTTGTCTTTTCGTCTTTTTCTACCATGTATTCCTACAGATTTGATTGAATTATTATCATCTTCATCATCATTTATTTGTAAAGTACACATGTTGTTTGTTTCAGGTTGAAAGTGGTTTGGGAAAAACGCAGACATGTTGTCTCTGTCTCTTCTCTAGGCTCTGCAGAGCAGCTGCTGAGTCCCGAGTGCTGGAAAGCCACTTTGAGAGCCCTGAGATGCGATGCCCCAAGCAGCCAGCAGGGGGCAGCTTCAGCGGACAGCTCTGTGCTTCATAGTGCCTCAGAGGTTCTCTTGTCAGACAAGCAGGTATGAGCTTTTGGTCTCGGGCAGCTTTGTGTATTCTTTCCCATTTTCCTTGTTCTGCATTTTCAAACAGTTGGAGCACATTTAAAAGCTGCATTTTTTGTTTTTGTTTTGGTGTGTGTGTGTGTGTGTGTGTGTATAAGAGCTCTATGTCGTCTTTGACCTTTGCCTGGACTACTTTTCTCTTATGCTCCTGAATGGAGTTTCATTCCTGTCTGAACAGAAGGAAAGCCAGCATTCATTCCCCTGTACCAACCTTCCTCCCGCCAAGCACATCTGATTTATCCCTCCGTGGTGTGGCCCTCCGAGCCTCAGTTTTCTCTGTGGTGGCTTCGCATAAGAAGCTGAGGCTGGGTGTGGTCCACCCCTGCACTGGCAGCACTAGGACATCAAGCTGAAGCACTCGGAGTTTGAGACCAGCTTGACCTATCACCAAAACCAAGCAAAAAGGAAAAAAACCCTCAAAAATAAAGAAAAAGGAAGAATGTATTTGAAGTAAAGATTTCATTACTTTAGAATTTAAACCTACTATTTTTTTCTGTCTTTTTGTAGTTCTGTCAAAAACCCCTCTATTCCCATCACAGTCTGTTGTAGTGCTGTACTATAGGGCGTGAAGGCATGGCTCGGTGGTGGGCTGTCCGAGTTATCATGAGGTCCCAGGTTTCCTCTACAGCCACAGAAAAGAAGAAAGGGCTGGGGAAGATTCTGCACCAGAGTGGACGTTTAGTGAGCAGTGTTCGCCTGGTTGTCTCTTCTAGGTAATGGAGACCATCCAGTGGCTTTCTGACTTCTTTTATAAGCTTCGGCTATCCAAGCTGGACTTCAGAAGCTTTGGGTTGTTCTCGAAATGGAGCCCTTATATGGCTGATGTGGAGACATTTCTGGGATACCTTGTGAAAAGGCTGATTGACTTAGAAATCTCCTCCTTGGCCCAAAACCCGACGGCCAACAGCAAAGAAGGTATTGTGCTTCTAGTTGGTGGGAGCCAAGTGCTGTGCCTTCCATAGGAGGAATTCAGATAGGCACATTAAGAGATCATCTCAGATGTCAAGGAGAGGGAACAGGAAAAGCGTACAGGTGTGAACCCATATACTCGTCATATCTATATGATTTTACAGCGAGTATAGGATGCTTGCTGTAGCTTGTCTATGCTCCTCCTTGGTGGGGATATGGTTCAAAGAGGTGTATTTCTCTAACTCCTTCTTTCTATCATTTACCTAGGCTAGGATAATGTTCAGAATGAAACATGTATCTTGGAAAAATGTACATTATAAAATTACTTATGACATTGTGCTATAATAAACAGTAAGCTCACTTCATCATAGCAATTGAAAGGGGAAGCCTGCATTGTTGCACTAACCATACTGTTTCTGTGTCAGCAAAGGCTTTACAGGGAGGAACAGTAGAGTTTGTGTGCACTTAGTATGAGCTGGAGCCAGTGGGCAGAGTGAGGTCCTTGTTTCTAACAACTGTGCTGTTTCAGTGCTGAGGTCCCTGTACTCACAGATCGTCCAGCTCTTTAAGCCCTGGATCCTGGTTTTAGAGGACAGTGAAAAGTAAGTAGTTTTTCATGTACTCCAATTTCTTTGGAAACTTAAGTTCTAATGATACTTATTACAGGTCATGATGATTTCACAGATTCAATTTTTAATACAGAGGCATTTAAGTTGATAAAATATAAAAGTCAAGCCATTTTTTGTTTATATAATTATTCACCTGACCAATTAATTAGTGATGTTATCTTGATATTAATTTTGGAACAAAATAAACCACTAATTTCCAATTTTCTACAGTAAGGAAGTTGAATTTATTTGCATACTTAAGAATTTTTTTCATAAAATACATCTATAAATATGGATCTCAGCATTCTCTATTAACTCAGCTATTTTTAGAATTAAGTTGTATATCAAATTATTGGGTCAGGGATGCCCCCTTAATCATGTAACTCTGACGTTAAATGAAAACATTGTTTCATGAGCATCAGGATACAGGGTGACATAGTCATACAAATGCTATGAATTGTTCTGTGGGTGGCTCTTCTGTAAAGCTGTGCAAATAAACTAGATGCGCCCAGTACTGGCCTTAGGAGGGAGGGGAGTCAGCGTTAAGGGTTGATGTCACAGGTGTCCTCACTTTCAGGCATTCCCAGCTTCTTCAGGCTGCAGAGGCCGAGTTCTCTGACTTGCCAGCCCTAGACTCTTAACTCCATCACATGCGCTCTCATTCCTAAGCATGTGTTTCCTTCCTGTGAAGCAGCCAACAGCGACATTACCCCTGGCTAGAGAGTGATGCTGTGGTGGCCTCCAGCATCGTGCAGCTGTTCACTGACTGCATTGACTCACTGCACGGCAGTCTTAAAGGTAGGGAGGTGTCATGTGGTGCCCTGTGGATGGAGCCTTCCCTTCAGCCTCTCCATCACCCTTTCTTCCTGCTTTCCTAAGAAGCCGATGGGAGAATGGCCGCTGCAACAGTTACAGAATGTCTGTGTGGATGCTCTGAGTTGTGTAGTTACAGCCCATTTAGTATTGTCTACTCTGGCTTCTGAGAGTATTGTCTACTCT
>NC_022020.1:61778205-61784929 GCF_000317375.1 Microtus ochrogaster
TTTCTGCGGAGGGTGAGGGTGGAGGAAAACTTGCGGAAATTGGTTCTCTCCTTCCTTCATATGGGTTCCGGGAGTCAAGCTCTGGTTGCCAGCCTCGGCAGCACGCACTTTTAGCTGTTTAGCAATCTTCCTGCCCTTATGGAATTTATTTTGCGTTTCTGTGATATTTATTAATGCTGAGCATTTTTATGTTCTTGTTGATCTTTTTTTTTTTGAGAAATGTTGAAATATTTCTTTTGAGGAATTCTCTCAAAACGCTAAATGAAGACAGACGTGCAATGGAGTGGGATTGGGTACATGAGAGGGCAGTGGCTGTAGGTGTGCATTTGGTTAAAAAGCTGTTTAGAAGTTTTGGAGAAGAAAGCTAATCACCTTGAGAAGACAAGTCTGTGTTTTGTGTTAGCATTTCTTTTTCTTTCCTATCCCTTTTTAAAGAAACCAAATGACTTGAACTGTATTTCCTTTTACAATTCTAGACAAGCTATTGCCAGGTGACGAAGGAGCCCTGCGGCTGCATCTGCTGCATTACTGTGAAGCATGCACAGCACCCAAGATGCCAGAGTTCATTCTCTACACTTTTCATAGTGCTTACGAGAAACTCGTGTGGAAGGACCTGCACCCTGACCAGAGGCTCATGGAGGCCTTCTTCAAGGTCCGGTCTTTGTTAGTGTCCCCTCCCCAGTGTGTCCCTTCTGTGTCACCCTCTGGTACATACTGTGGAAAGCAGCAGCTTATGGGAGCCATGCGTTAGTGAGTGACTTGAACACATCTTTCAGACCAGTTTTAAAGCCCAGAGAAAGGCTGTTTCCAACATGTTGGCCATTCTCTAGTTTAAGAGATAAGGCTGCATGATTCCCTAGCTTACTGAGTCCTGGCTAGTGTTTATCTCTATAATCATTGTTATAATATTGTTAGGCCTACTTGTGAATGTTGTTTGAAGGCAAAATGTGAATTAGTACTCAACTCCAAATTGATTTTAACGGTTATGCCGGTGAATAATTAGATTGTGGGAGATAAAGCCATCGTAACAAGCAGGGACACATCATAAACATGGAAGGACCTGGAGTAATTTAAGGAAGACCAAGAAATGTGCGTGTGAACCTTTGCAACAGAAGCAATAGTTCCAAGAGCCCCGGGGCAGCTTCAGCAGCAGCTCATTAGTCACACTCCATTTGTGCTTCCTCCTCACCTAATGCCTGCATGTGTATTGCTACTGAGTCATTTCAGGGCTTTAATTGATAGACTTCTATATTCGTGATGATCACATCACTAAGACACAAATATTATTTATAATGATTACTAAGATGTACTGGGACTCTGGTGTTTTTTTGTGAAGCCCTACCCAGTACTGCTCTGGAGCCGCTCTTCTGTAGTTGAGCTCTAAAAAAGCTGATCCTGTTCAGCTGTTGAGGTGCAGGGCCTGAGTAGATACTTAATCATCATTACACACATGAGAGAATGCTGGCTCTCTATAATGACCTTTAAGGCACATTTTCAGTGAGAGGGATGCTATAGAAGACTAATTAAACTGTGGAATAGTCTGCCAAGGAACGAAAGAGTCTGTCTTTAGGAGTTTTAAGGATTAGGTAGCCTTGACCTACCCAGAAGCTGAGAATCTCTTAAATTGCAAGCCTGATGGAAAGGCTGAAGAACAGACTGTAAAAGGATGAAGAGTTGTCTTCCAGGAGGGAGCAGACACAAGTCACCACCGGAGTCCAGTCTCATCCTTATTTTATAAGTAGGGTGGGGCTTTTAATATTAATCTTTAAAAAAACAGTTTATGGTGCCTAAATTTGTTAAGATAAACAAATTAGAAATGGGCTATAAAATACAGCTTTCAGGTTGATTATGTACTTATAGTGCACCCAAGGACACCTCTGAATAGAATTTAAATATTAGATTGTAAAGACCAGTCATGTGGAGACGTTCAGAATACCGCACTACCTTGGAAGTTCATCTTAATAGTGTATGTCCCAATGTGGTGGTTCTCCAAGTGTGGTCTCAGGAGCATCCTTTTGAACATCAGAACTTGCTCATCCCTGCTCCAGCACATCCCGGGGAAGCCAGCACCTCTTGGGTGTGCCAGCAGTTGTTTTGATACACACTGAGGTTTGAGAACTCCTCACCAATAGAGCTTTCCTTGAGCTCCAGCTCACCTGAGGTCCCTCCACTCCTGCAGCTCTAGGGGCTCAGTGACAGGGAGTTTCCATCTGCTTGGGGCCAGAGAAGGGCACTTTTCTCTTTAGAATCGTTAGAGTAGACAGGGAAGTACAAATATGCAAGCTCAAGAATGCACGTAGCTACTTATATAAGGCACGGTTATCAGCGAATATTTACAGTCTGGGGAAGAATGACCTCTTAAAAACATGTATAATACATATAATATACTATACTGTTTTTTTGTTCACTTCAGGTGGAGCGTGGAAGCCCCAAGAGCTGTTTCTTGTTTCTGGGGTCTGTACTCTGCAGAGTCAACTGGGTCAGTGTGCTCTCCGATGCCTGGAATCCCAGTCCCCTTCCCGAAACCCAGAGCATGGTTGTCTGTCTGCTTTTCATGATGATTTTGCTGGCAAAGGAAGCTCAGTTGGTCGATCAAACAGTAAGTCTGGGGAGCTTTGATCAGCTGTGGCTTCTTCGTGCATTGTTTTCTCCTGATGATGTTTTCCTTACAGACATCAGTATGAGTAGATGCTCAGCATTTGAGCTGTGCCTTCAGCTACCTGCTTACTTTACTGGACAGCCCTTAGTCTAGCTCTAAATAATCCAGAGAACCCTGCTGAACCAGGATAATTTATTTTGTTAATTCTTAGTTCAATGTGCTTCTTGAAGTCCATGTTGCTGTGTACACCCAAGTCCATCTGAAGTCTTGCAGATCTTACTGCACTTTTGCCATGACTCCACTTGATGCTAACCTGAGTGTGTACCTCCTTGGTTCCCTAACTTTTCTGTTCTTACCATAAGCTCTCTTCCCACAGATAACTAGAGACATATATTTATTTCTGGGAAATGAACGTAAAGCAGCCTGCCTTCCCTTTTTAGGATTCACCTTTACTAAGCCTTCTTGGACAGACAAGCTCACTCTCGTGGCATCTTGTGGACCTTGTGTCATACCAGAGCGTGCTGGCTTATTTCAGCAGTCATTACCCACCATCCGTCATCCTGGCCCAAGACTGTTCTGCTGAACGCGTTGTGAAGCTCTTAAAAGTGTCTGCAGGACTCTCTGTTCCTGCCGAGGGCCAGAAGCATCTCGTAAGTTGAATGAGTGGTTTAAAAATTGGCATGTTCTTTGGACCAGAGGTCGAACACGTGCTAGTAAGGCTAGACATGAGTCTCCTGACTTGCTCTGCAGGGAAAGCTGGGTGTGGCCACCATGTGCTCACGGCCTCCTGCGTCCTTTGGTTTGACTTTCCCCATTTACTTGCTATGCCTTAGGTAGACTGGAGATCAGTGGGTGGGCTTTAAAATCGAATGTCTTAGTCCACAGAGAGGCAGAGAGAGTGCTGAGTGTAAGCTGGAGGTTTGAGTTAGAGTAAATGTGAACATTTTTGACAAGTAAATCACTGTTTAGTTAAAGGCATTGTTAATACAGTTGTGTGGCACGGGGCATTCTCGTCTCTATGCCATCACTGTTTTGCGTAGCTGCAGACACATTTCCTGGGCCGGCTAGATGAGGTCTTTTGTGGCTTCCCAATCTGTCCTCTTCCGTTGGCAGAAGTTTCCTGTCTCGGAGCCACTTGGTCCCAAATACCTGGCAGTCACTTTCCAAATTACCACACAGAGGCTTAATATTACTCATAAATGTTCAACCAATAGCTCACACTTATTAACTAGCTCTTACATTTAAAGTTAACCCATATGCCTTACTTAACACTTCGCCACATGGCAGTACCTTTTCTTAGTACAGCATGCCCATCTTGATCTCTCTGCTTCTGGCCAGCATCTCCTGACTCCACCCTTCTCCTTCCCATCATGCTTAGTTTGTTTGCCTGCCTATATTACCTGCCTGGCTACTGGCCAATCAGTGTTTTATTAAAACCAAATTTGAGTGACAAATCTTTACAGTGTCCAAGAGCATTGTCCCACAGCATTCATCACTCTGCTCAAATGGTCAGTGCCGTGCTGTGCTCCCCAGGAGAACTGAGCCAAGTGGTCAGTGCCGTGCTGTGCTCCCCAGGAGTACTGAGCTGCTAACATTTCTCGCTCAGTTCATTTGACTGACAGGATTCTGTCTCTCCCTCTCTCATCAGGACATAGTTCCAAAGTGCCAAGCCTTCACTCGCCAGATGGTTCAGTTTCTCAGTACCCTGGAACAAAGTGGAAAAGTCACCTTCCCAGTCCTGGAGCAGGAAATAGCTAAGCTCTTAGATGACGTCATTGTCTTTAACCCACCTGGTAAGTGACCAGTGGAAGTCACATACTTGTGCGGACTTTGTGAGCCGAGGATGGTCAAGACCACGACTCTTGATCCAGACAGTCAGGGCCCCTGGGACAAGCAGCAGTGCTACAGTTTGAGGAGAGGTTGACCCTGGCAGATGAGGATGTGAAGTGACCTGTACTGAGGTTCAAGCTGGATAAGACATTAAGTGATGATCTGGAGGAAGCAACTTTATAGGAGGTCAGCTCTTAAGTAGAAGTTCAGAGTCTCCTGACGGCTTGTCAAGACATTTCTGTGGAGGGATTTATTGCTAGCAGGTCAGTGGACAGACATCCTGCCAATAACTTCTACTGAAAACAACCAAGAATGCTCAATAAAATGCAAAAACCAAAAATTATAATTATTGGTAGAATAGTAAAAAGATAAGGAATTTTGAGGTTAGAAGTAGAGTATAGTGACTGGAGAGATGGCTCAGGGATTAAGAGCACTGGCTGCTCTTCCAGAGGACCTGAGTTCATTCCCAGCAACCACATGGTGGCTCACAACCATCCCTAATGAGACCTGGTGCTCTCTTCTGGCCTACAGTGCAGGCATACATGCAGATAGAAACACTGTATCCATAAAAAATAAATAAATCTTAAAAAAAAAGAAATACAGTGTAAGAGAAAACTTATAAAGGTAGACAGAATACTCAAACTAATTTTTCCCTGACCCTTCATAGGTCTAGAGGGAGCTGATAATGCCCAGGGCCTCCCTGAGATGGGGGCCTAAAGGAGAGCCTGTGTGTGTTAGGCACAGGCTAGCTCCTGTGTGAGGAGAGCAGAAACAGCTGCCTATTGTGGCTTGGTGTTTGGTCAGATATCTGTGGGAAGGAAAGTGGTCCACTAAAATGGTTGAGTACAAGCAGATCCTCTTGTTGTTGAAGAAGTCATGTGAGATAATACAAAGTAAGAAAACCGAAAGGAATAACAGAATCATAAGCAGAGTAGGAGCTAGGGTTGGTCATGGCTGACTGTGAAGTCAGGGAATATTAGCACCCTGGGAAGAGTGTGTAGCAAGAACTGGAAGAGGCACTAGAGCCGAGCCTGGTTTGTAGGAATCAGCCATGGCTTTGTTACTGAGAAGAAGGGCAAAGACAGGCCGATTCCGTAAGTAGGTTCATCATAAATCAAAACTGCTGCTGCTGTTCATTTGAAACTGAGATGAGTCGCCATGGCAATGCCTGTGTTGTTCGGGGTTTACCAGTGGGACTCCTTTGGCCAACAACTGAAGATGTAACTCATTCCTGACACTGAAGGCTTTACTTGGTAGCATGTCTAGTTGGAGCATTGTCTTTCCTGTGATGTGGTGACTCCATTTAGATTACCTGCATATATGCATGTATCTTAGGAAGCTTCTACAGTAGCAGATTTCCATATGGGTTTTCATAAGGCTTTTAGTGTTACTTGTCTCTCTCCATATTCCTCCTTTATTCTGCTCTGACATCCCTCTCCTTAGTTAGTAGTCCTGGTGTAGTTTCCCTTTGTCTCTCCATAACATTATATTCCATCTCCCTTCCCTGGAAGATCCCATAGCCTCTTGGTTTCTTACTGAGTGCCTGACCTCTGTGGTTACTCAGATTATAGAACACTTACTGGAGGTTTAGAAGCTAACATCCACATATTAGAAAAAACAGGCAATATTTGTCTTTGGAGTCTGGGTTACTTCAGGATGATTATTTCTAGCTCAGTCCTCCAAATTTTATTGTTTTATTGAATATATTACATTGTGTGAGTATAACACATTTTAATTATCCATTCATCAGTTTATAAAAACCTAGGCTATTTCTAATTTCTGGCTATTGTGGATAGAAAGGCAATGAACATCAGTAAATAATTCTTTAATAAGCTGTAGAGTCCTTTGGGTATATACCCAAAAGTATTATAGCTGGATCTTGAAGTAAATAGTTTTCAGCTTCCTGAGGAACCTCCATCCTGATTTGAAGAGTGGCTGACCACTTTGCACTCCCACCAGCAATGCGTAGGTGTTCCCTTTCTCCATGCCCCAGGCAGCATGTGCTGTCATTTGTTTTATTGATCGTGGTCAGCTGACTGGGGTTAGATGAAGTCTCAGTTGTTTAATCTGCATTTCCCTGATTTCTAAGGATGTTGAATATTTAAATGTTTTTCAGTCATTTGTGTTTCATCTTTTGAGAACTCTCTGTTTAGTTCTATACCCCATTTTTTTAATGTTTTTTTTCCAGATTATTACTGATTTTATTATTACTATTACTAATTTACTAATATTATTACTAATATTAAGAGGTAAAAGATTGGTATGGTATAAAGAGAAATTAAAGTATACTTGAAG
>NC_022020.1:61785304-61798631 GCF_000317375.1 Microtus ochrogaster
CATTGTCCTTGGCTTCTCATCAGCCCTCATTGTTCTCCATGTTCAGAGAGTCCAGTTTCATCCCATGCTTTTTATACCCCATTTTTAAATTTTATTGTTTTCTTGATGTTCAGTTTTTTACTTCTTGCTAACCATCTATCAAATGTCGTTGAGTATCTCTGGATTCAAAGTTCCCATTGAAAAATCAGATGTTTTCTAATATTTCTTCCTTTATTATGTGATCTGGTTGTTCTTCATTTGCAGATTTAAATATGCCTTCTTTATTCTGTACATTTAGTGTTCTGGTTATGATGTGTCATGGGAATTTCTTTTCTGGTTCTACTTGGTGTTCTGAATGCTTCTTGTACCTTGATAGCTAATTTCTTTAGGTTGAGGAAATTTGGTTCTACAGTTTTGATAACTATATTTTCTCTGCCTTTGACCTGAGTTTCTTTTTCCTTTATAGCTATTATTTGTAGGTTTGGTATTTTCATAGTGTCTTGATTTTTTTAGATTTAACATTTTCTTTGACTAAGCTATCCATTTCTTCGACCTTGTTGTCTTCAAGCCCTGAAATTCCCTCTTCTATATTTTTTAACTTGGTGAGGCTTACCTCAAGCTTTTTGTTTGATATCCCTCCCAAGTTTTCATTTCCAGTTTTATTGTATTTTGGGTTTTCTTTAGTTATTCAGTTTATGCTTTCATGTCTTGAATTGTTTTCATTATTTCATTCAACTGTTTGTGTTTTCAGTCTTTATTAAGGCATTTATTCATATCCTCTTTACGGTCCTTGAACATAGAGAATGACTATTTTGAAGTTCTTGTCTTAGGCTTCTACTAAATTGCTTGTCTCGGGATCAGTTGCGATAGGGTTTGGCTTCTAGAGGATGGGTATTGTCTTGTCTGTTCATGTTTGTATTTCTGGGATCTAGGCTTCTGAAATTAAGATGCTAGGTGTGTTTGTTGGCATGGCTGTCTGGTCTGCTTCTGGCTGGGTGGGTATCCCGTTGTTTATTATCGCCCACTCTGGATTCTAGCCACCTGAGTGACTGTGGGGTCCCCGTAGAGAGTGTTTCTGTGGGTTGGTGGACATCACGATGTATGGAGATGGACTGGAAGAGAAGGCTGAAAGGAGAAGCAGGAAAGAGCTGGAGGGACCAGGGTCTGCCCCAGGTGGTAGAATCCCCAGGAAATGGAGGTGAGGTGGGAGGAGGGGCTCCTAGTCACAGACTCGGCAGGACTAAGAGTGAGTCTGGAGAGACAGCAGTGGAGTACCGGAAGGACAATAAAGATAGCTTACTCGAGTCCCAGCCCAGTGTAACCACTGGGCGTCCCTTGTAGTGAGAGTGATTCTGCAGGTTGGAGGTGTCACGCAGGAATGGAGACAAGCTGGAAGGAAAGGCTGAGAGGGGATGTGGGAGTTAAAGTGTTAGTCTCTCACATACTTTATTCAGGGAACTTGAGGAAGTTCCTATTTCCTGTTCATAAAATCCAGTCGTCATCAGATCCTTTCTGCCTGTCAGACATCAGGAGGTGAAGACCCTGGAGAACAGATAAGAACTGTTCTTCTTATGACCTCTTTCCCATCCCTGTCCTCATCGTCTGAGTGCATATCTGCCTTTGCCTTTAGACATGGACAGCCAGGCCCGCCACATGGCCCTCAGCAGCCTCTTTACAGAAGTCCTAATGATGATGAACAACGCAACTATTCCAACAGCGGAGTTCCTCGGTGCCAGCATTCGGACCTGGATTGGCCAAAAGGTTCATGGGTTGGTAGTGCTGCCCCTTTTAACAGCAGCCTGCCAAAGCCTGGCATCGGTCCGCCACATGGCAGAAATTACAGAAGCCTGCATTACTGCCTACTTCAAGGAAGGTAAGAGACACCATCTTCTGTTCTCATTGGAGTGACTTTTTCCAGGAAGACGAAAGCCTGTCGTCAGGGAGTGTTCCACTCTTCCCAAAGTGGCATTATTCTAATTCTCTCTGTCAGAAATTTTCATATCACACACACACACACACACACACACACACACACACACACACACTATATATATATATAGTATATAGTATATATATATATGTATATGTATATATATGTGTATATATATGATAGAAGTAAATTTTTTTCCATAAAGAGCTAGTCAACATCAGAACATGTGGCCCATGTCTTTTGGGTTCAATCTTATGTTTCAAGAGAGAAAAAAAATGCTAATTTGTTTTTTTACATTGCTTTAAAATGTCAGATCAACCTATGCTATGTTATGATAGCAAAGTCAGTTTTCAAAACAAATGCTGTAAACCAGAACTTATTAATAATGTGGTAATTTCTTTTTTTACCATGTTTGGTGAGAGGAGTTTTCATAGAGATCTTTTTATTTCTTCTTGCCTTGCTTCTTATGATTTATTTATTTTTATTTTCTGTATATGGGTGTTTTGCCTGCATGTCTTTATGTGTAGCACATCTGTGCCAAATACCACATAGGCCAGAAGAGGGTGTGAATCACTTGGAGCTGGAATTACTGAAAGTTGTGAACAACCATGTGTGTGCTAGGTATTGTACTCCGGGTCAGTGCTCTTAACTGCTGAGCCACCTCCCCAGCCTTCTTGTCCCACTTTTAAAACTATTCTATAAGGGTCACTTTTTCCTGCTCCTCATCCTTTTATTGTTCTTACTCTTCCACCAAACTCTGGAGATGGTGACTAAGGACTGCTCAGAACGGCTCTCCTCAGCCAGATATGAAATATTACTATAAATAATAACAAGAAAGGAAGAAGATCAGAGTGAGGTTCCAGCGTATGCCCATACCTGCCACATGCCCTGGCTGCTGTGGAGGTTACTTTGTATCTCACTGTGCACCTGCCTTCACTCCTCCCAAAGGGTTGAGAGCCTTCAGGACAACACTCAGGATTCAAATTTGTTTGTGTTACTAACATCAAATTGGTTAATGAGCTGTACTTTAGTGAGTAAAAATGCTTATGAGAGATTTGTTTTCTTAGAAAAGCCTGGGTTGACTAAAGTTAAAACTCTTTGGTACCTGAAGATGCTAATCATCATCACATAACGAGAAAGGAAGTTTTGAGACACACAGTCCTGAGTTCTAATTTCTGTGAACCTCTCCTAGTTAAGTAGCAGCCGGTGGAGGCTTTCCAGTCTGAGCATCGGGGCATCTCTCGCTTTTCTGGATTCTAGGCCACTCTGAGAAATGATGTGTTACATGAGGCTAAAGTGAAAACAGTCATTAGAATCCTTTCCTTTTTTCATAATATTTTTATTGATTATTTGGAAATTTCACATCATGAACCCAGAGCACACTCACTTCCCAGTCCTCCCAGGTCTGCCCCCACCCCCAACCTTGAGACCTCCCCACCAAAAGAAGGAGAAAAAGAGCCAGTCTAATTTGTGCTGCCCATATACGCACTGGAACGCGGCCAAACTCCCAGTTGCCAGCCCCTTAAGGAGACCTGTGTCCTTTCCCACCCGCACCCCAGCCAGAAGCCATCAGGTCAGCACCCTCCTCACAACTTTTGAGAGTTCTCTTCAATGGCTTTCTGGTTAGACTGTTTCGTTTTGGGGGTGGGTGAACTGGGGGGAGGGGTTATCATAGATGCCTTCTGTGCCCCTCTTTCTCACTGTGAGTCTGCAGTCATTGATGCCACTTCAAAAGAAGCTTTCTTGCCCTTTACAGTTAACAGGAGCATGGATCGTATGGATCATGGACTTCTACATGGTTTCTGGTGACAGCACGGACCACAGGCATCCACATGGTCTCTGGCATCAACACAGCGCATTCTTATGTACATGAGCATATACTGATATTTCCTCTTGGTGTTTTTTTCCTAGGCTCCCTCAATCAAAATTTAGGCTGGGGCCCCATTCTGGTGTCCCTTCAAGTCCCCGAACTCACCATAGAAGAGTTTCTGCAGGAGTGTTTAGCCCTCGGCAGTTGCTTGACTCTCTACGTCTACCTGCTTCAGTGTCTAAACAGTGAGCAGACTCTGAGGAACGAGATGAAGGTGCTCCTCATCCTAAACAAGTGGCTGGAACAGGTGTACCCAAGGTATGCTTGCCCGCTGCCTTACTTGGGATCGCAGTTTTCATAAGCGTTAATTCAAGAACCAGAACCCAGGGATGCATAAAAGTGAAGCAAGCTTTCAGGGGAGTACACATGCTTGGGGGACTGCAATGCACTGCGCCCCCATCTGTGCTCTTCGTGCTACAATACAGTTCGAGAGCTTTGGGCAAGGGGCTGGAGGTTGAAACACACAAACACACACAGAAACAGACAGACAAACAGACGTCTAATCACGGGTAAAAAGCCCTTTCTTTAATAGCGCCATGGAGGTTTAAATACCCAGCAGTCAAGTGGGCCAACAGGTGAAAACCCCATCCTCTGATCTTCAAGGCACAGCTTTTAGTAACTCCAGTCAGAAGGCTCTAGCAGGAAAGAGCAGCTGGAGGCCAGGACTCCAATTGGTCCCAACAGGGGACTCTTAGTCTCTTTAGTTGCTGAGCTAATTTTCTGAGCAGATTTATTTTTTTTCCTTTAAATCTCCTCACACAATATTTGAGGCACCAACTTTCTTATAAATGAGGATCAAGTGAAAGAGGATGTAGCCCAGTGCCTGGCATGCAAATGTTCAGTCAGTGGTAGCTGTGCCAGCCCCATTGCTAGTAACCAGGCATCTGTACTGGCCTGACTTTGAGGTTCACACCTCAGCATAGCCACTAAGAGTGCCCTGTGCACAATCACTGCGTTCCCTTTTAAAAGGGCCCTGCCCACCTCCCATCCCTCTCTCTTTCTCTTTGTCTCCATCTGTCTCTCCCTCTCCTCTCCTCCTGTCCCCAAAGGCCTGTCTTCCCTCTTCCCCCTTTTCCCATTTACTTCCCCCAATAAAAAACCCCTCCACCTGAGCTCTGTTGCATGTTGTGTTTCTCTTGCGCACTGCTTTTTCTATAAATTACAACACCCATTACTTTATCAACATTTTGCTAACACTTTAACCTTGGTTTTATTTTCTTCAATTTTAATTTCTTCAGTTTTGTTTTTGTCTACTTGTGTGTGTATGTGTAGTTGTGGGTTCCTGGGGATTAAACTCAGGCCCTGGCATATGATTTCTTTTGCTCTGGCTCCTCCTCCAGCTCCGCACAGGAAGAAGCAAAGCTGTTTCTATGGTGGCATCAAGTCCTGCAGCTGTCGCTGGCTCAGGTGGAGCAGAATGAGTCAGTCCTGACAGAGTCCGTCATCCGGATCCTGCTCATGCTGCAGGGCAGGCAGAGCCTCCTGGCCGAGGAGAGGCTCAGCTCTGGGATTCTGGGGGCTATCGGCTTGGGCCGGAAGTCGCCCCTGTCCAACAGGTGAGGAAGCCTACACTGCCCGCCTTGGTGGGCCTCAGCTGCCCCCGGCAGAGGTGTGACACTGGAATAGGCTTTTGACTTAGGACACATAGGTTTCTGAGAGATAAAGGCAAAAGGCTAGAGACTGTTTACATCTTTATATTCTAAAAAGCATGTTGATTTGTTCTTGATTTACAACTTTGTTTTAAAGGTCAAATCCTACCTTTGGTTCATGCTGATTTCATTTTGGTTTTGAGCCAGTGATGATGAATTAAAATATCTCAGTCCTTTGTTTCATTCTGGTTACTTGGTCCCCCTCCTTTGAGTTTGGGGGGAATCAAGGCCTGTTAGGGACTCAGTGTAGAACTGTCATGACATCATGGTGGGCTTGGTTCAGTTAGTAAGAGGTGATGAAAGACAAGTCTGGGTTTTGTGGCTTAGAATCTCAAGGCAGGGAAGAGTTTGCTGGTGGTCCTCCATTCTGAGCCAAGGTGCTGTCTTCCTTATGGTTTCTCTGCCCTTCCCTATGTATAACTGAAAGATATTCACAATGTGATAGCCATCACTAGTTCTAGAATATCCCTCAAGTAAGCTCTGTAGTCACCAGTCACCCCCGTTTCCTTCTTCCCCCCATCACTGACAACTGTGGATTGACTTCTTCTTAGGACATTTCTAAACATGGAATTGTATACTGTGGCCTTCAGTATCTGGAAATGCTTTCCCGAGGTCATCTGTGTTGTAGCGTGTGTCAGCAGTTCTTGCTTATTTTTATTAATGTTCTTGTGGTACTGAGGACTGAACTGTGCATTCTTGGCAAGTGTCCCACAACTGAGCCACATCCCTTTATTCCTTTGTGTGGCTGAGTGGCACACCCCTGGGTGCAGATCTGCCACATTGTCCATTTAGAAGCTGCTGGACATTTGGGTTGCTTCAGTCTTTGCTGCTGTGGACTAATGCCACTGTGAATGTTCATGCATACATTTTTGGCTATGTCTGTCTTTGGTTCTCTTGTGTGTATACCTAGGAGTGGGATTACTGGGTGACGTGACAACTGTTTTACTTACTAAGACAGTACACATGGCTCTCTGTAGCAGCCCCATGGTGTACCATGTCTGACTGTACCAGCTATTCTGTCTTTTTTTTTTAAAAAATATTTATTTATTTATTATGTATACAATATTCTGTCTGTGTGTATGTCTGCAGGACAGAGGAGGGCACCAGACCTCATTACAGATGGTTGTGAGCCACCATGTGGTTGCCGGGAATTGAACTCAGGACCTTTGGAAGAGCAGGCAATGCTCTTAACCGCTGAGCCATCTCTCCAGCCCCCAGCTATTCTGTCTTTACCAACACTTTCATTCTTGAATCTGAGTGGACACACACTACTTGGATAACCAAGGAAGGAAACATTAAGTAGGGTTTCCCTGAAGAGCTTAACTACAGAAGGGATCTGGAAATGGAGCTATCTTGTTTCCTTTTAAAATGGGAAATTCGGTTTGTATGTGAAACTGTTCACTTTAATGGTCACTCACTTCTGACCTGTTGTTAACACTCAAGGTTCCGTGTGGTTGCCCGAGGTATGGCCGCCTTCCTGTCAGTTCAGGTGCCTGCGGAAGACCAGATTCGTCTGAAGCCTAGCTCTGAATTACACCTGACTCCAAAAGCTCAGCAGGTCAGTGACAGCAACCTCAAGGCTGGAGTTTAAGAAGGGTGGCAGCAGTTCTAACGTGTGCCCCCCAGGCCTGAAGCTCCACAGTAGCCCAGAACCAGCTCCCTGGGTAGGCTTGTCTCAGATCCTGAACTGATTTTTTCTAGGTACCAGACTAGAGCAATGAAGAGACAAGGCCAGGTCAAGCTGGTCTAGGGTTGAATTTGGTTCTAGAGAGCATGGTAAGTGTGCTTCCTGCTACCAGGGCTGGCACTGCACAGAAAATGGCTCACTTGACTTAAGTGACAGTTGGCTGAGCTTTCCCTGGAACCAAAGCAGTGGTTCCTGTTCCATGAGGCCTAGAGTGACCAGGTAGCAGGCAGGTGCTTGAATAAGCAGCAGAAGGGTAGGTATTAGAGGTTAAGTGTGCACTGAACACGTGGATGGCTGTATGTCCTGGGTCTGGCTCCTGGGACTTGTTTTCACCTTACCATCTGGCAATTGGATATGGAGCCAGCTTGAAATAGTGAAATAGTGAAATAGTGGTTGCCGTCCTTGAGTGCTTGCTTCTGTCGCAGAGAGTGGTGACTATTCTGATCTCTTAGATGAGGAGACATGAGAGAGAGAAGCTAGGAAATTTGTCCCTGTGCACACAGTAAGTAGTAGGTGTTGGACCTGGGGTTCACGTGGCCAGTCTATCTCCAGGCAGTTCCTCATTTTCCACTCTGCAGGACATCCGTTGTGGCAAGTGCTTAGGGGGCGTGAGGATCAGAAGCCAGGTGTGGTGGTACACACCTTTAATTCCAACACTGGGAGGCAGAGGCAGGAAGGTCTCTGTAAATTCAAGGCCAGTCTGATCTCCACAGTGAGTTCCTGGACAGCCAGGGCCGACCCTGTTTCAAACAACGAACAAACAAACAGAGCAAAGATCTGCGATTGGTAGATTTTTCATGGACGTCGGGTATTAGTCATTCACTGCTGGAGTCCCGAGTTTCTTCATAAAGCCTCACAGATGGGCAGATGAGCCCGTGTAGGTAGATTGGGAGTCTGGTGAGATTGATTTTCTGGTGTATTTGAGATTGTACATCAGGATTCTGCTGTCGTTGTGACCACAGGTCATGTGGGCCTGTCTGTTAGACTTGACGTGCTGCTCCTCACATGGCTTTGCATACTTGATAGATAGCAGGGCTTTCAGATTTCAGACAACTCATCTGGGCCAGCTCTTCCAGTCGGTCATTCAGGGGCCATATTATAAGAATCAGTAATGTGGGGGCTGTCCCATTGAAAAAAATTGAGCCCTAAGTTCTGCTTAAGACTGGCTTAGTAATTTATTTCTAAGCTTCTTGCTTGTTTACCATACTAAAGAACATCTCCCTCTTTATATTCTGAACCAAGCAAATCCATCTTTTAATATATTTTTTTAATACCAGGGGTTCCAAAAACTGGAGGGGAGAGGAGGTAGCACACTCCATGTGTGGTGGGTGTTCCAGGGTTGGGGTGCATATCTTCAAAATCCCAGAGGTGACTGAGTTTGGGCACTTGGAAAATACAGCTCCCCACCTCCCAAGATCATGGTTTGGAATTTTTGTTTTCTCCATGTACCATCTCTCTTTCTTCTCCAGTAAAGGAAGAAAAACAATGAAATTACAGATCTGGAGACTGTTTTAGCTTTTTTGTTGAAGAGGGTTGTGGGGATGTGTGTTTCTCCCAGGCATGCTGTCTGTCTGTCTGTCTTATGGAGGAACTTGACCTGTCACTTCGTCGGCCGAGGTGGTCCCCTTATCATGTGCTCCCAGCAGCACTGAGCAGCTCACTCTGTTTCCTGTGATGGTCTGTAACCTCAGAACAAACCCCACAGCGGGCTACACTTTCACCTGGGGAGATGCAGCTGGTGCCTGTGAAGAGAGGGGGTTCGCGTCTGGTTGGGGAGAGTTGGCTGTGGGACCAGGGAGAACAGGGACAAGGTAGGCAGGGACATGGCCGTGGCAGTTGAGACAGAGTCATAATTCTAGCCTGGCTGCGGCAGCCTACTCAAGGAGACAACAACACTCGAGAAGAGAAAGTAGATGCAGCCTCCTCTCAGCTCCTCCATGTGTCCCTGGAGCCTGCCTTCTGGACTGCTGCCTTCCCCGGCTCCAGGGGAACTGGATCACGATGGGGTCAGTGGTGTGCAGTCACAGACTAGGTTCATTTGTCTCTCATGTCTTCTAGGTACTGACTGCTCTTGAATCCATGACACTCAGTAAGCAGTATGTGGAGTACCAGGATCAGATACTGCAAGCTGTCTGCTTCATAAAGCATCCCGGCCATTGCCTTCAGAATGGGAAAGGCTTGCTGGCTCTTCTTGTCAACTGTCTCTATCCAGAAGTGCATTATCTGGACAACATACGATAGTAATGCTGACACCTGAAGCCCTGCTGCTCTGTGTTTACACGGACTTGGCTGTTGCGCATGAACCTTTGTTCTGCTTCACTGCAGAGCTCAGTTCTACCAGGAACTCGGCTAAGGTGCAAGTTGGGAGGCATTGGATAGCTCTGGCTGTATGATTATCTCTTCCTGTCTAGAGAGTCGTTAGGTTTGTGTTCTTCCACAAGTGGAACGAAGCTCCACTAATACAGAGCCACTCGCATTGGGGATGTGCCACAGACTCTGTAAGATCTACAGAGAGTTCTTAATGTCTGCACTTCTGTCTCCTGCTTTGTTAAATGTCAAGACTCCCATGCCATGCTCGACCACTGTGGGAGTCATGAAGAGCCCTCTTTTGGATTCCATTTGTATTCTTCCAATGTTAAAAATACAACTTGGAAAATTTCTGCATTTCCTAAATGTGGGGAATACACCAGCTTAAAGGAATTGTATGTCTCCTAGAGTGAAGGTGACGCACACCTGTAACCTGAGCACCCTGGGGCTCCCGCAGGAGGCTGGAGTGCATGTCGAGAGTCTCAGCAGGTGACACAAAACAAAAAAGCTGAACTAAAAGGAGTCATACTGAAGACACGCCACTTAACCCTCACCACAGTGGACAGCAGAGATGGTGACACATCTGTTTGTGACTGCATGTCCTCCGGAAGTGCGCCTTTCTGAGTGACGTGGCACCCCGTGCGCTGACAGCTGCTGTGCACAGGTGTGTGGTGGCCCATGTGGTGGGAGCACAGACAGCACTGACGCTGCAGCCACAGCTCCGAGCTCCCGTGGGCTTCTCCTTCACATCGGGTTATGGGTCTGTCTGTGTGGAGGCTCCCAATTCTCTGCAGGCCCTGCTGTCAAGGGACACTGGGGTCTTTGTTCTTCTTCCTTTGGTTAAGTTCAAGGGAAACTCACGGACATGCTGGACACAAGCCCAGGGAGAAGGGGGCCAGGTCAGGGAATTTCAGAAATCTGGTTTTTCATGAATAGCCCTGTGCCTTCTGTCACTGCCGACAGTCGCAATGCCAAAGCCTGTCTGGCACATTGCTGTGTTCTCATGCCACTTCCTGCAGAAGTTAGAAATTTGATTAGATCAATAGATTTATAATTCTTAAAATTGGCCCTCAAGCAATTTTGTTTGGTCAGCTCAAAGTATATCTTTGTTCTTATGGGTTATGGCTCGAAGTATCTGTGTAAAATCTCTGGATGGCCAGCCAGCGCCTTGGGTAAAGATGGGGTATACCATTAGTGGGCCGCGTCCCCTTCATTGGAAGCTTGCAGGAACTCTTCGCCGGGAGAACAGTTCTACTTAGTGGACATGTCTTGGAACACTGATAAAAAACCTCCCTGTTCTGTGGCACAAAGTGTCATTGCATGGGGATGTCTCAGCCTTCTTTGTTTTTGCTTTTCTCTATTTCCCAAGCCAGTCATCTTCACTTCGAATAGAAGAAAACTTCAGAAGCTGCAGAGAGCTAAACAAGCTGCAGTGACTCTGTGGCCAGGACTCTGTGTGTGTGTGTGGTTTCTCTGAGGAGAGGGAAGTTACCAGTACCCTAGAATGTGAAATGTTTGAGTGTACATTTTAGAGAATCAATTCATTTTGGAAGTTTATAATATTTGTAAATTTTGTCTGTAAAATGTATAAACAATAAAATCAACTTTTGATTATAAGCTATGAATCTGAATTGAAGGCTAATGTAGATTTTTTTATGCCCAATATTAAATTTATTTGGCTTTGTAACTGGGTGGTAAAAATGCTGCTTTTCATCTTTGCTTGATATCTGAGAGTTATTTACCTCAGATTCTATGAGAAGCACTAGGCTAAGTTTAAAAATATGAACTAATGTGGAACACAGAGAGTTTCCTGCAGAGAGCGTGGCTTGCTGCTTGAAGGATGAGCCAGGCTTTGCTTGGATAATAGTTAGCTCTCAGAGTGCATAGCCATGGTATCAGAGACAGTGATGGGCACTTGATGTCCTCTTCAACACACAAGGCCAAGGCCTGAGCAATGCAGAAGGTGGACCTCCCACACCACGGCAGCAAGGGGAGTTTCCGTCTCAGTGGAAGTGCCTCTGCCTCTCCAGTTATCGCTCACCACCTCAGAGTGCACACGTGGGGCAGAGACATCACCCTTCCATCTCCCTGCTCCTCAGCCTCACCAGAAAAATGAAGGCACAAGGCTGCTTCGGCAGAGAGGTCCTGTGGCTGTCAGTACAGCGCGGTAGTGGCTGGGACACGTTTCTAAAGCTCTTACACACTTGACCTTGCCTCTAAACATGACTGGCGTCTTGCTGGTTAAGCGTCCATCTCTCCTGTATTGTGTCCAAGTCTTTTGGTTCTTTGGTGTCAGGAGATGTGAAGTGTAGACACTCCCCCTTAACTAGCCAGCAGTCTTGCTCAAACAAGGCCAACCAGTCTAAGCTCTGGTGTGCCTAAGCTCTTTGTCTGAATCAAGGTACTGATATTGGTTTTCAAAGGTGTTTACTTGAAAAATTACTTCTGAAGTGGACGGCAATGTCTAGAATCATGGACAAGGTCAGAGCACAGAAAATACCTCGATCTCCTTAATAGGGACCCTCAACTTCTGTACCTGGCCAGTGTCTTGGAGTTGACTGCTGGCCCAGCCTCAGCTATGCCTGGGCTCTCTGGTTCTGCTTATCTTGAGCCAGAACAGCTCCTCGTGTCCTTGCCTGTGGTTGTGGATCTGCCTGGAACAACAGGCAGGGTCTGTTCTCTTTCTCAGTCACGTCTCTGACCTCTTCTGCCCTATCCCATAGTCCTCTCCAGGTTACGTGCTCAGAATTCTTAGAACTCTTTGAACATGATATCCAATAAGACTTCTTTGGGGAGCGGGGCAAAGCGCCCAAATCAGTGCACACTGCTTGCCGTGCCAAGGATTAGCAGCACCTGAACTGCGATGAGACAAACGGAGCACAAGGGGGCCGAGAGAACACATCTTTGCCTTCCCTGTCCTTGGTGCTTTTGCTGCCTTGTCCTAGCCCCTGGCCCAGAGTTGCCACACTCCTGTGCCCAGGCAGTGAGGATCCCTCTAGGACACACTTGGGCAGCACCAGCCCCCATTGTGGTCTGCAGTTGGCACCTCAGCCCAGCACTGAGTTAACTGCAGACCCCTTGACAGTCACCGCCCAGGACCAGTCCCATGGAGTGTCTGCTTGGTGGGCCCAGTGCCCAGGCTCTTTGAGCTGCATCCTGTTCCACATCCTGGACTTCATCCCTGCTTTTTAGTTTGAACTTCACAGCTTCCTCTAAGGTGATCATGGCAGGTGAGGCTCTTGGCTTAGAGCCTGACCCTCAACAGATTCTTCTGCTCCACCAGGACACTCCTGTTTTAGAGCATGCAAGGGGTCATGTGGCCAGGAGCAGGTCACCTGCTTATTCCGTTTCCTTCATTCTGTCCAGGTTCCTCATGCCCCTTGAAAACAACCTGAAAAAACTTATGCTACTCCTATTTTAGTAACGAAAGTGCTACGGTACGTTGGTTATAACTTATTTTCAATGTGTTGTGTAATACCACTGAGCACCGAGACATCTCTTCTTTCAGTGGTTCAAGATGATTTCGTGGCCTGTCTAGTATGACCTTTAAAACTACAGTTTTATTTTGGTCATTAACTTGGCAATTTTTACTTCTTATTCATTGTGTAATATCTTACATGCTTGTATGAAGGACACATTTTTGTCTAATGGTGAAAAACTGGAAGATGTGAGAATTAGCTAAGTAAAATTCCACAAATAAAGGGCATTGTGATTTACCCATGTTGAGACTAACCCATCGTTTTCAACAAACTGGTTGGCAGGCCTTTTCAGACATAAATCCCATTAAGAGAATTTTTAAGTTAGTTGATTTGTGATAGCTACGATTCTTTTTTAAAATTTTATTACAATGATAAGACCTCTAGTTTCAAAGAAAAATCCTCTCTTCTCTCTTCTCTCTTCTCTCT
>NC_022020.1:61798763-61815592 GCF_000317375.1 Microtus ochrogaster
TGGGAGGCCATCAGAAGAGCCCTTGATAGCTGAAACAGCTGTAAGGTGGCCTTGACCTCTGCAGGAAGACCCTGACCCCTGCAGGAGGTTGGCCTTGAAAGCTGGCTAAAGTTCCACAAGGTGGGTGATGAACAGAAATGTTTGGGGTTCTTAGATGCAAGAGTGTCTGGCAAAGCCTGACTGAGTTTGCTCAAGGTCTACCATAGAAGTCTGCCTTTGGTGTTGGTGTGCCACCGGTCCCGCTTAGGTTTGTGGATACTAAGGAAACATCTGGAATGCACCAAACTGTGGATGGATGTGGAATATTGGTTTAATATGTGTTACATTCATTTATGTTGCATTTGTTTAACTCTGTGAAGCTGTGTTACTTTGCCTGCCTAAAACACCTGATTGGTCTAATAAAGAGCTGAATGGCAAATAGCTAAGCAGGAGAGGGATAGGTGGGATTACTAGGCAGAGAGAATAAAAGGAGAAATCTGGGGAAGGGAGCAAGGAGGAGAGGAGGAGGCCAGGAGCCAGTCACCCAGCCACACAGCCAGCCAGAGTAAGAAGGAAAGAAAGACATATAGGATAAATGAAGGTTAAAAATCCCAGGGGCAAGATATAGTTAAAGAGAAACGAGATAATTTAAGTTAGAAAAGATGGCTAGAAACAAGCCAAGCTAAGGCTGGGCATACGTAAGTAAGAATAAGTCTCCATGTGTTTATTTGGGAGCTGGGTGGAGTTAAAACAAAAACCAACTCCAGATGGAAGATCTGTAGATCCCACGTTGGAGTAACAGTTATTCTCAAGGATGGCCTTCTGGGTGTGGGGTGTGTCTCCCTATGTTTGTGTGGGTTCAGATTCATTTCCTAGAGAGAACCACAGGGTTTAGGGTTTGAAGAACCAGAATGTTCTAGCTTTGTAGTCTGTATCATGTTGGGAAGTGCAGTCTTGAAGCGCTGTGTCTTTAGGATCCTCTCCTTGACTCCTGGACTGCCAGAGGGAGTCCCAAATGCGATCACTTTTGACTATTGCTTGTGTCTCTGGTCCTTGCTTGCCAGTGACTACCCTAGCCTGCTCAGAGGTTAGATATGGGAGGACAGGCATCTCGTCCCTTCTAGACCTTGGGTACAGACGGGATGGTCCCAGGCTGTTCCATCACTATATTCCCCACTACCCTTTGGCCACTCTTTCTGGAAGCCAATCAGGAGGCTGCCCTGAGCAGCATGGCAGACTGTTAAAGGAGATGGCAGTGCCCCTTGGGCTCCCTGTTGCCCATCACAGAAAGCAGCATTGAAGGCTGTTCCCCTCAGGATGCTGCAGCTTTCCCTTTCAAGACTACTGCACATAGTGTGGGTACCATGGCAAGGACCACCAGGCCAGTAGCAGCATATTCCAGAGAGTAAACCCCAGAATCAGCAGCTTTCTGGTTACAGACAAGCGGAGACATTTGGAGGAAGATTGGAGAAATGTGAATATGGGTGTAAATGTAACAATGTCACTAAATGTAACAAAATGTCACTAAATGTTTAGATTCGTGGATAAATGGGAAATCTGCTGCTTATCCTCAGACGGTTCAGCCAGATCATCAGTAAGGAAACAGCAACCTGTGAGTGATGTTGGTGGAGGGGGTGGGCGCATGGGTGTTTTTCCGGCTGTGTGTGTGTTGGTTGAAAAAGATTAAACAACACCAAAACTTTGGGGGTAAAGTCTCCTGAAGATACTGTTTAAAGTTCTAGTCCCTTCCATTCCCTGTGGGTCAGGAGAGCCAGGTAATGCCAGCATGGATATTTATTTAAACAGCTCCCAGGTATTCCCAACACGGAAGCTTCAGATTTCACGGGAGATGATGAATGACAGCAGGAAGTCCTGTATAGCAGTAACAGGAGCCTAGCACCAAAGTCAGTCCCTTGAGTGCCAACTCCTGTTACCCTCACCCCAGCTAGGGGTGGAACAGGCCCCCAGACCTTTGTAAGACCCCAGACTTTAGCACAACTGACTCCATGATCAAAGTACCATTCAGACCATAAAAGTCAGCACAGCACCACCAGCTAAAAAGAAAACAAAGAGCAAATCCATCAAAGTCCATAGTTCTGGGAAAGTTGGAATGTGCTAACCTTGCCTTCGGCTTCTGGAGTTCTGCTTCTGGCTAACTGTTCTTGTTAACTGAGGTATCTCAGCCCAGGATATGGGTTTTGTGCTTAAAAGCTCACCCTGAGAAAGTCTTCATGCTACACTGGGGTTCTGAGCACCCAGTGTAGTTGCTAGCTGGCTAATAAAGACTTCCTATTGGCTTAAACCATGTCTGAGCGGTATTCTCTGGTGGGTACCCTACAACAGGGCAGCACCCTCCATTCAGCGGGGTGAATGTCCACACCCTGTCCCTTCCTTCATGCTCTAGGAACAAATAACTGTCCATACCATGACATCTTTGCTTGGATTGTTCCTATGCTTCAACTGCCCTCCCTTTCTTCCTTCCAATCTCCATTCCCCCATCAGCACAGCCAGTGCATACCATCTTCACATATGCTCTTCCAGGAAGCCTTCCCAAGACAGGGTCAGTGAGCCCGTTTCACATGCATGGTTTGCGACTCACTGTGTAGCTTCCAAGCATTTCTGGAAGGGATTACTGTGCTACCAACCAAGGCGATTCTCAGTGTTCTCACAAATTTCCCTAGTGTTCCTCATCTACCGTTTACGGTTGTACTGTCTTGTAGAGGATTCTTTTTGCCTCCAGTCTAGCAATTCACAACATCAGAGATGGATCCCTGCAATCTGGTTTCCTAATCAACAACAATGAACCTCGCCGCCAATCTGCAACGGGAATGGGATGAGCGTGGGCTGTTCTTGGTTGTCCACTTGACCATATGTGGAATTAACCGAAACCCAAGTGGCTGGGCACACCTGTGAGGGTGCTTCTTAATCAAATCATTCAAAGTGTGAAGACTCACTTTTAATCCTGATCTTTTGAGATGGGAAATCCACCTTTAATCTGGGCCACACCTTCTGCTAGCAGCCTATATGAAGGACACAGAAGAAAGAAGCTTGCTCTCCTTGCCTGCTTGTGCTTTCTTCTGCAGACAAGTCCATTCCTGCACTGACATTAGAGCCTACTTCTTTGGGGGTCTGGAATATATGACAGACCAGCTAAGACATCCAGCCCTAGTGGATTGAACAACTCCTAGATTCCTGGACTTTCCTTTGGTAGACAGCCATTTTTGGACTAACTGAACCAAGCCTGTCACCCACCCATCCTAATAAATCACTCCTCCTTTCTCCCTCCACATATTCATTCCATAAATTCTGTTCCTCTAGAGAATCCTAATACAATGCAAAACAAATACCATTTCCAGCCACCGTGATTTAGGGCTTGTTACAGCAGTACAGCCTAGCTCCCCTGACTGATGATGTCATCTCTAGTCTCATAATCTCAAATACGAATTCATAACACAACAAAGTATGTAAGCAGCAATTCATAGAATTCTCTTGGTTAGTGATGTGGTAATTCACACCGTAACCACGCCCCTATCTTTACTCTTGGTGATGCAAGTCTCTTTCTGGAGATGCTCTAAAGCTCCCCTCTGCAAGGAGGTCCAGATGTCAACTCTTGTGATCTCTTAATAGCTCTTGCTGGTGTCGAGGAAAGCCTGGAAGCCCACCTTCCTCAACCTCTAGAGATGGTCCCTGGGAAAACATGGTCTCTTTAGCCTCCTGTCTCGGGGCTGAGTTGGCCCCAAGTATACCTCTTCTTCATCAGGATCAACAAACGCACACCGAAGTATAAATAAGGAAAGCACTGCTCTTGAAGTTTGCCTGGATGGGATGGAAGACAGGTGGGGAGAGGGTGCCAGTGCTCTTGGACTTTGCACATTCTTGGAGGGTGGACGCTGAGAGAGAGGTCAGAGACACAGCTGTCTTATTCACTAGAACCCAGTGCCCCTTCAGGTCTTCCAGTTCTTGGCATATGTCTCAAAGCCTTCGGATGCTTGAGACAATGGATTTCCAGTTTGCTTCACCTGGTGGGTCCCAGCTGAAAGCAGTGTGGATCTGTTGACATGATAGCAGCTGGGCAGAGGGCTGGGATGGTCCCTGTGGAGACCTCAGGAGGCTCCAGGCCTCTTCTTGCTACCAAGTTTCCAGGGTTTGCTGTTCCTCTGAGCAGTTTCCACAGCTCCAGCCCCAGGGTTGTTCTCTGGAGTGCTTTGTTCTCCCAAGGCTGTGCAGAGCTGCAGTTACTTAATTTCTGCATGTCCAGAGCCCACCGTTGTGATTGGTTTGCAGTTCACACAGCTCCTTCAGATCTACTGTTTCCTCAGTTCAGACAAACTGGCCAGTCATGGAGAAGCTGAGTCCTAGAGACATCAAGAATGTGTCCTGGTCTACACTGCAAAGTTGGTGCCAGAGCAGGCTGGAGCCTGGACCTCCAGACCGTATGGCTAGTTTCCCATCTGCTTTACTATATGGTTCTAAGTAAGGAAAAACAAGGGCAGTTTCATGCTAAGGCTCAGGTGGACATATGTGTATATGTATGTATAGATACACACATCCAGATTGTTGGCTCCAAACCTCTGTGAGCAGGGTCCTGTGTCCCCTTGGAAGTCACCTAGCCCATAGCTGCCAAGAAGCCTGGGGAATTAGAAGGAGCTGCACAGGTCTAGCCTGGTACTGTCCTTCACTTCTCACGGTGCACGACTGGATGATGGTGGCCCAGAAGTTCCTCACAGTAAACACGTGGCAGCTGGTGGCCTGGGGGACTCATCTGGTTCAGGTTCTCATAATTGGACTCCTGAGCCTGAGACCTGCAGACAGGAGGACACTGACTTACCACCCAGTGTTTGGGGAGGTCCTTGACTTCCCAAGCCAGCCTGGCCTCCTCTGTTCTGAGAATGCTGTGAGGGATGGAGGTGTAGGGTGCTTTGGGTATGACATAGGTTCTGATACAGGCTACTACCCTAACCTTGTCCCAGACCTATTCTTTCTCCCCCTACTACCAGTTCTGAGAAACTAGCATCCCTGGGCCAATGAGACCGGGCAGGGGTGGGGTAGGAAGGGCAGCAATAGCACTTACCGTGGAGGGGTATCCTGAGTGACCAGGTGATCTGTGTGAAGGAAACAGAGAGAGAGCAGGTGTTATTTTACACTGTAGATTCCAACTTACATACATGTCAGCCGCATGCTCTACTGCGTGACGTGGTCCCCACCCCACTGCGAGCAGGGGTCCCCAGGAGTATGCAACAGGCTGCAGATGGACAGCTAGCCAAAGCGGCTGTGAAGCCTGACTCCCATAGACGAGTAGGAGTTAACTGGTGGGCTAAGGGGGATGTGGTCCACAGAGCAAAGGCGCCTTTCTGAGGGAGGACCCTGAAACACAACATGTTCGCTAAGTCCAAGAGACCAGCAAGAATGGCAGGGTCACAGTAAGGTGAGCAGTGGGCGTAATTTCATCCCTGGAGAGTTTGAGGCTGATGTTCCTGGTCTGGAGAAACCGAAGAACTCTGAGAAAGTCCCTCCCTCTATGGGATGCTCATCAAGCAGACACCCCATCAAGGGTTGGGACGCCGTGTGGAGAGCCTTTCTCAAAGAGCAGAGTTCCCCAGCCAGGTGTGCCATTCATGTTTTCCAGACTCACGTTCCTTACATTTTTCAGCTTAGTTCTCGCCTCTCTCTTTTTTTTTTTTTTAAGGCCTCAGAATAGCAAGATGTTCTCTGCCTTCTACAGTTTCTGGGATCTGTGGGAACCCTTCTTAGGGGGCTACCGCAAAGCTCTGCAGACTCAGCCTCTTATGGGTTGGCAGGGAATCACATCCTGGCATCTTCTTGTGGCCAGCATCATGATGCATAACCTCAGGGCCACAAGATGCTTGTAACAATGTAAGGGGAAGCCTGACCTTTATGGGACACTGAGTTGTAGTGTGGTGGTTAAAAACAAAAATAAAAAATCAGCAGCAGCAATAGCAACAACAATAACAAAAAACTACTTTACACCTGACAGGACTGGGTGGGTCACCATCTGTGTGACTCTGCAAAAAGCAAGCTACTTTGCAGAGCCTTGCCTTCCACGCTGCAAAGAGCCTCAAGAAGGTCCCGCCTCCTGGGCTCCAGGCTGAGAAGGAACTGAGCTGATCCAGGTGGAGAAAGGATGCTCTGATGGGCCACGCAGGATGGTCCGCCAGAAAGGGGAGGGAGCCCCTGTCCTCCCCTTCGTCCCCACCCAGATCTGGGGTGTACCCACCTAGTCGTTTGCGGGTGGCTCGCGCACCCAGAACACCAAGCAGCAGCAGTGCCTTGAGACCCAGCGCGCCGAGTAGGAGCGCCAGGGTGGAGGCTCCGGGGGCGCCACGGAAGCGGAACAGGTAGACGCTGGCCTCTGCGCGGCCCAGGCTATTGGCTGCCGTGCACGTGTAGCGCCCATCTCGGGTCAGCGCCGGCAGCTCGGCGGTCACCTGGTAACCGTGACCCTGGCTCTGCTCGGCCGCCGAGCTGTTGCCCAGGGCGGGGCCGGACCAGGAGAGGGCAGGTGGGGGCTCCCCCTCGGCGGTGCAGAGTGCGCGGAAGGCGTGCGCGGGGCCTGGCAGCACCGAGATGTTGACGATCCGCGGTGCAGCTGCGGGGGAAGAAGGTGGGCGCGGGTCACCCGGCAGAGGACAGCGCCCCGGGAGCGTGAGAGAGGCTATGGTTTGAGAAGGCAAGGGGTGCGACTTCCAAGATGGAAACACCGGTGAGGTAGTGGGGGTGCCCAGAGAGAAGAGAGGGACACCTGGGCGCCAGGCTATCTGGGTCCTATTGCAGTAGTGGCCTTAGCAAGCTATTTTTCTTCTTTGCCTCAGTTTCTCCATATGTAAATTGGTGATCACTATTGCCTTTGTTTTACGGGGTCACTGAGATTTGGCAAACTAATACTTGTATATTACTTGGACTGCTGGGCTTTCAGCTGGTGGTCGCCAAAGGGTCACAACCGCAGGGAGGGGCCAATTGTACGTAGTGCTCTAGGGACAAGGGATGTGCAAAGGTTGGGGTGAGAAAATTTTCAGTGCAGGGAACGTACCTCCTCCTGCACCCCTTGCCAGGTTAGGATTATTGGTTATTTTTCTCTCCTTCCTTGCCAGTTACCGGTGTTTACGAGCATCGGGACACCACCTACCCGCCCCAGTCCAGCCTTTCCTGGGATCTGAATTCTGCATTTCTACCAAGTTCTCAGAGGCCTCCCTGGCACCCAGTAGGCTCTCGGGACAGGGATGCGGGGAAGTTGGGTACCACCTCCTCCGCCGCCAGCCCGCCTCACCGGTCACGCGCAGCCGGACCCCGTGGCGGCTCTCATAGCGGTCGTGGGCGTCGCCGGCGAACTCCACGCGGCAGAAGTAGCGGCCACTGTCCGCCAGGGCGAGGCGCTCGACGCGCAGTGACAGGTCGTTGTGGCGCGGGTTGCCCAGCAGGCGGAAGCGGCCTTGCAGGCTCAGAGCCGTCTGGCACAGCTCGCTGCCTCGCGCCGCGGTGCATCGGAACACCTGCGGGCCCGCGTACGGCTCGCCCGCGCGCCAGATGGCCGTCAGCGGCCCGTCGTAGTGGCGGTGCGGGTGCGTGAAGGTGCAGGGCAGCATCGCCGCGTCGCCCGCCTCCGCGCTCACCTCGGAGGGCACCTGCATGGACCAGCGCTGCTCCGGCACGCCTGCCGGCCAGGGACACATCAGACCTAGCCTGGGGAGACCGGGTTCCTGGCCTCTGGCGGCATCTTCCCCGTCCCCACCTCATTTCCTCTCTCGAAAGGGGCTGCAAACACTAGGACTCAGGCAGCAATCGGTTCCTTTCGGCTGGAACCCCACTTCCTGGCTTTAGAGCCATCTCCCTACTCTACCATGACTAAGGGAAGAGGGATGGGATGGATTTTTCTCCAGACCCTTCCTTGGGCTTGCCTCTTTCTTGGCGTGTGACCTAGTGACAGACACAACTCTTTCGCATTTCTCTCTATCAGAAACCTGTGCATTTCCCGAAACACTACGGTATCTGGTGGTGACAGGATCCTTTAGATGATAAAAATCACTTACTGTGTGCCTCTGTGTTGAGCAAATCCGCCGGAGCATCTCCAGTTTTCACAAGTGATCCTAGAGATGAGCATAGATGTTACATGTTAAATAACTGACCAAGTTGAGGCCAAATCAGTGCTCAAGCCAGACCAGCCTGCATTACAGTGCCCTAATGGCGTGAAGCTGTGGATGCATCTGAAGGCATTAACGGTCTCATTTGCAGGGGAGAAACCAAGGCCCTGGAGGGGGGGGGTGTTTTGAAGCACACTGTTGAGTTGGTAGGAACTCAACCTTTATTGTCAGGGTCAGCCCAAGAGGACTATGTCCCAGGCTGGCTTCCTACATGCTAGTGTCCAGGCAGGGAAAGACAGGTCAGAGTGGCAGGGGCTGTATTGCCTCCTTGCTCTCTGCACGGGGTCACCTCTAGACTCACTTGCCCTGTCTTCTACCCAGTGACTGTTCTTCACAATGTGGAGTTAAAGGCTGGAAGCTGAGCCCTGTCTCCAGTTCACCCAGCGCTGGCAAACCACCAGCCTCGTGTTGCTGTGGCTTTGAGGATGCAGGTGCTCAGCCTCAGAGGCTTATCCCAGGGGTGGTACCTCCCTAAGAAGAGGCAGGTGGCCGAACCTGCCTAGCCAGTGCCCTGGGGCACAGTGCACAAAAGGGACCTTTACAAGGAATAATTAGAATTGTATTATACACGGTTCCTTTATATACACCATGCCATCTGCCTGAAAACATCCAAGAGACAGAGAAAGATTGTTAGAGATGAGGAAATGAAGGCCTACGTCCGGCAAGTAAGAAAAAGCCAGTCCATCATTCATTGTCATTGTGCCCCGTGTCCCACCATGCTAAGTCCGCTGCTCTTTGTGGTCAGTCAGCCTCATTGACCTCTTGGGTAGGAATATCTCAGGCCACATGGAGCCCATGCACCTGGGGATGAACGTGCCCCTGCACAGAAGCAGTCCAGATCTGCCATTGCTGCAGGAGAGCGGACAAGCACGGACGAGCCCAAGCTGGGGCTAGCAGGAGCTCACTCTGGCTACTCTTGGACTCATTACCTTCTCTTGATGGGAAAGACTGGATCATCCCCTGCCCCTCCCCTCTTTTCCTTTCTGCTCAAACCCTGCTCCAGGGGACCCTAGTGTGTGTGGCTTCTACAGAGAGCTCTTGGTTCTTGTGCACCTTGAGCTGGGGTTCTCCACCTCCAGTTGAGTTCTGCTGTGGGCGCACCCCCAGAAGACCATCAAGTTAAAGCACAGGGTTGTTGTTTCTTTTTTTTAAATGCCACTTTTTTGTTGTTGTTTTTGGCTTAATCTCTTGCTCTGGACAAGTTGAATTACATGTTTGAATTCAAGTGGAGGGCCTGACATTTATCCTGAGTAAGAACTTGTTTGTTCAGTTGGTAGTGATCAAAGGGCTGCTTTTCAAATCTGAGAAAACGGAAGATTGTGCCCATCCAGTCAGCCCTTCTAGCAGAAGAGTCTCAAGAGTTTCCTCAGGCCTGTCTCTCTGACAACGTAGTTCAAGCTGGCCTGGAAGTTACTGTATATTCCAATCTGACTCCAATTTAGTCAGTTCCTTGCTGCAGCCTCTTGAGTGCTGTACTACAGGCATGTACTACTAGTCCAGCATGTACTACGATTCCAGCATGTACTACTAGTCCAGCATGTACTACTAGTCCAGCATGTACTACTATTCCAGCATGTACTACTATTCCAGCATGTACCACTATGCTCTTCTGGGTTTTTTGTTGTTAAGATGGGGGTCCCACTATGTAGTCCAAACAGGTCTTGGACTTGCAGTCCTCCTGCCTTATCTTCCTAGAAGCTGGGATTATGGGTGTGCACCCTCAGCTCCTATCTCAGCTTCCCTGTGCTGCCTACCCTCTGTGACCTTTTTTCGATCTTTGCAGCTTGCGGGCCCTGGGGTCAGGCCGTGATTGTCTGCACATTGTTGCTATTGTGCATTCATGGACCCAGCAAACGTCTATTGGATACTTCCGCACTCCATGCCAGGTGCTGGGCTGTAAGCCGCAGAGACAGAGATGGACAGGATACCCTGTCAGCCTGCTGGAGCTAGATGGAGAAAGATCAGTGAACATGTAATTACAGGGCACTCTGCCAGGTGCTCTTCTGACGGACACAATGTTGCCTTTGTCTGGACATGGTTCCCAGCCCACTTTCACTCATTGGCGCCCTCCCATTCAACCCCTGTTCTCTGTGGAGTTAGCCCTGCCAGAATATTCTTCTCTGAGCCCCCAAGTCTGGCTCTGGCATCTCTCCCCTGTACCCTGGAATGAAAGAGGGTCAGGCTGTCAGGAGGATGGAACTGGAATAGAGTATACAGGGATTATGTATAGCAGACATGGATGGCGGAGCTCATCAGAGAGGAGGTGCCTGTGTGCAGAGACCAGGGAATGTAGGTAATTCCACAAGACCTGGGGCCACAGGGAACCAAAGCCATAAGGTGTGACACCTGGAAGACATGGTGGTTTGGCCCTCACCTCAAGCATGCAGGAAGAGGAGTACTGGGAATCCAGGCCACTTTTAGCTACATGGGGAGTCTCAGAAAGGTGGAAAAAGAAAACGAGTCGTGGACATCAAAGGGGCAGAGAAAACATGAGGGGACAGGGAGGCCAAAGTACTGAAAAATGGGGCTACTGGGAGTCATTCCTCATCTCATTTAAAACACACAACAACCCATTGAGACACCACCATTAGCCCAATAGAGAGAAGAGGAACTGGGGCTTGTAGAGCCCAAAGTGACTTGGCTAGCTCAGTTGGTGACCAACTAGTAGCAGAGACTTGGCTTGCCCTGGCTGTTTTTTTCCTCCCTTATTTATATTCCTATCTTAACCTCCGTGCTCAGTTGCTTAAGAACAGTTGTAAAATAGTCTCTCTTGTTCCCCGTGGAAAAATCTTCAGTTTATTTGATCAAGCAAAAATAAAATAAGCTGCATAGGAACAATTTTAAAGTCCAGAGAGAACCAGGTTCTTAAAAGGCTGCAGTAGTATTTTAATGCAGTATTTTAAATGCAGTAAAATACAGCATTCCCTTGCTACTTCCCCAGCCTTCTACGCGGACTGCACGACACATTCAGATGCCTTTTTAGCTCACACAGGAGGTCTGCAATGCCTCTCCACAGTCTCTTCTCCTGCTCATTGCCCGTCATGCCTGCAACGATAGCAACATTTAGGGTTTTTAAAGGTAAAAGTCCCCACGGGGGAGGGGACTTGCAATTGCCTTGAAGTTTGGGGGAAATTCCCCTAGCTACCCACTGCTATGATGAACTCTGAGATACCACAGCAATGCCAAAAGTGGGCAGAGGCGGCTAGAATCCCAGGTAGGCTTGTAGTGAGGGCTCTGTTGCCTGGGCAGGCACGCTGGTGGTGTGTTACTTCAGGCAGCTTTGCCATGAGAAAGTGGTAACAGAGGCTTAACTTGGTTGCTCTGAGGTCAGGCAACACGCCCCTGTGAATTCCACCCGGATCTGTATTCTGCTGTGGAGAGCTCTAAAATGGGACCTGAACGGCAGAGCCAGCTGGTGTTTGCTCTAGCACAGAGACCCTTTCGTTAGAAGCTCCATCTTGGCTCCCATTAGCAGATATGGGCTTCTTGCTGAGTGGGTTCAAAGGAGTGATGTTTGGACTCTCAGCGTCCTTTAGATGGGCCCTCCCAGAGGACTCAAGGTGAAGGTGAACGGTCCTTAGCAGGTATTGTCCAGAGAACAAAGACATTTGCTTTGGCAGAGATCCTAGCTCCTGGCAACCTGTGACATTTGCCATTGCTGCTAGCATCTCTTGACTGCTGGCTAAGAAGTGACCAGGATGACCCCTGACTGGGATCACTGAGCTTTCTGTGGAGTCTCTCTGTCTGCCTTGTGTCTGGCAACTTCCAGGGCCCATGGGAAGCCCACATTCTTCTTGTTGCTCTAAGTATCAGCCTCCAGCGGTGGCCACCAGGGATGGTGGGAGCATGTCAGCTTTGGTGACCATCCCCACTCTGGTAAGGAAAATATACACTGAAAAGCCAGGAAGTGGCTTCTGTCTGTAAGGTCATTTAAGGTAGCGAGGAATGGCAGCTGACGTTCACCAAGCCTGGACGGAGTCCATGGACACAGTGAAATCACGGAGCAGAAATGATGTAGTAAAAGCACTGTTTACAATAGGAAAGCTATAGTTATGACTCACCAGGACCTTGTATCAGGCTGGGTGACAGGTGCTCCGTTAAAAGGCGCCCTGGGACTGAAGGGGCCAACCTATAGTGCCATTCGGGGAGGAGTAAACCCAGAGGGTTCTGACTCATCATGACCCTGCATGGGGCTGTGTAGCAGGTGTACCAGATGAAAGTTCGTTCTCCTCAATGCTGTCTTGTTTCAATGAAGTATCCCTTGGTTGGAGAGGCAGGGGCTCCAGCCCTGGCTCTGAAGTCGACAGTGGGACCTTAGGTGAGACTCTATGCTTGTTGACTTGCTAGCTCCTCCATGAAATACTATTTCTGGATGTTTACTCAAGTGGCTAAACCTAGAATTCTGGCTGACTGGGCATGCCAGTTCTCACTGCCATGATATCATCCCTCCCAGAGACGCAGTCAGTTCATGGTGATGACGCCCACCTGGCATTATCTTTCCCCAGATCTTAAAATGTATGGTCCTTTGTGAGTTCGAGGCCAGCCTGGTCTACAAGAGCTAGTTCCAGGACAGGAACCAAAAGCTACGGAGAAACCCTGACTCGAAAAATCCAAAAAAAAAAAAAAATGTATGGTCCTACCCCTTTGGAGGCTGAAGCAGGGAGATCTTAAATTGAAGGCCAGCTTAGGCTGCGTAGTAAGTCCCAGGCCAACGGGGTTTGCACGGTAAGACTCTCAAACAACCAAGAAAGTAATTAAGAAAAAAAAAATCTAAATCTTAAAGCCAAATTTGGGTAAAATTGACAGTACATAAAATATTTTAGAACTATGTCTAGTTAAAAACTTTTAGGTGCTTAAGAGTAAGCCACTAGCTAACCAGTAAACAGCTGCACAGCTGTGCACCACGAAGCCCACCAATGCTCCCTGTGTGGCCCTCAAAGTGGTCACATCCTCATGATTGTGATACAGCTGGGGACATGCAACACTATTCATTAAGCAGGAAGGGAAAGGAACCCAGCTGCCCAACGTGGGCAAGGAGCATTGAAACTGGATCAGAATCGGAAACCTTTGCTTCGGCTGCAGCTGGCCAACGATTCCCACCAGTCCCCCGGTGAGAAAGGAGGTAGGATTTGCCGGGAGTCTGAGTTGACCATCTGTGCGGTGCTGGACACAGTCACACTCCTTGCTTCGCAGTTTGTGGTGGAGTCCCTGCAGGCCCTACACAAGCATCTTTTGATGTTTCCCTAATGGTTGCATTGAAACACTGAGCCTCCAGGAGGGATGGCATCATGCCAGTGAGAACTGGGAGCCATCAAAGACTGGAGCTCCTGTCCCCTCTCTCCAGGGCTAACATTTCTAGTAGACCTGGAGCCAGCCTGAAGTGCGCAGTTATTGGTAAGGAACGCTTTCCCTCAGAACCACCTGGGCATGCTAGCAGGGGCATTCTCAAGAGTGGCCGGAGTGGTTCTCTCAGGCATTGTGGTATCCAGAGGGCAAGGTTTGGAGGCAAAAAGCTATGTCCAGCCCAGTCAGCAAACTTCACCAACAGGCAGTTGCTCTCCACGGATCACCTCATCCTTCCTGGCTCTCCACGGACCTCATCCTTCCTGGCTCTCCACGGACCTCATCCTTCCTGGCTCTCCTGCCTTTCAGCCCACTCTAAGCCATTATCTCTTTGACACTGTAGGTGGCAGAGCAGCAGCTTGTCAGTGGAGAAAAGTTGAGAGGAGGAAGATGTGGGTAGCAGGAATTCTGTTCCGTAATGACAGACCTAGAAAGTTCCAGGACGGGTGAGTCTAAGGGGTGTGAGTACAAGGCCTAGTTAGTCTCCCTCTCTTTTCAGGGATTCCCTTCAGCCCCGTTTCTCCAGCCACGTGGGTGTGATGTGGCTGTGGCTGTGGCTGTGTCTCAGTCACCTGAGATGATGGAGAGAGAAGCAGAGACACAGGCTGATCCTGACCTGCAGCCAGTGCCCACCACAGGGTATTGTCCCTGTCCTGGTGGTTCAGGTTCTGCTCTGCTTTCATCCTCCTGAGTAGGACTTCTTCAGCTGAGCAAACTTTCCTACAATGCTTGCTGGGAGCAGGACAGACCTTCTCATTCAGCCTTCCCATTTCCTCCTGGCCTCCGTGATCTCGGTGACAGGGACCAGTTCTATAGGGTTTATGAGAGTTAGACCATTGGCCTGCTCATAGCTCGTGGATACCAGGGCCGGTATCCGAAGTTGGCACCAGATATCAATTTCTGAGTCCTTAGCAACTCACACATCTGTCAGTCCAGGTCGGGGCATGATTAATTCCTTGAATCCCACCCTCACAGAACGATTTCTGAGTTGGAGCCCTCAGGAAGAAACAGCCCTGATTGAAGCCGGTCTCTGCCACTGTGGGATGGCAGGATGTGAGTCGGGGGGGAAGAGAGCTGAAGCCACACACACTGAGGTTCATCTATCAGCTCGCCCAGAGCCCCACACCAGGAAAGCTGAGTGACAACTCGGAATGCCATGATGTCAGCATGGGGCACATGGCGGTCATGCACGCGATGGCATAGACACTGTGTAGAAGGGGTTTTGAGAGAGATGTCCCAGACTGGGGTTGGGGAAGGACTGCTTGGGAGAGAAAGGGTTCCGAGTTTTGTCCACGACACTCTCAGTTCCCCCGGGCATTGGCATCTCTTGAGATGGTGACTGGCAGTGCTGGGTCCTGGGTCTTGCTGCCTGATATTCTGATTCTGCAGGTCGTGGATGGAGGCAAAGAATTTGCATCTTAACTCACATGCTCCCCTGATTCTGGAGCAGGTAGACCCGGCATCCCTTGAGAAGCACCGTTCCCAGGGAAAGAGTTTCCACTCACCCTACAGTGTCCCCGTTAAGAGGTTAATGCAGCGTCTCTCCTTGGTCCGATTCTCCACACAGAGCCACCCTCATCCTTGTCCCAGCACACCACAAGCTTGGGGCTTCCTTGTCTCTCCTTGTTCCTGGGGCAGTTGGGTGACAGCAACACCCAAAGTCTGTCCAGAGCCAGCACCGTCTTCCACATTCTAGAGATTTATTCCCCTCCTAGCAAATGATAGGGACGTGGCCTTTGTATAGTGGTGAACACTGAGGCGCACGAAATCAGGGCACTGTCCCAAGTCACTTAGAAACCCAAGGCAAGGCCAAGATTTGGTCCTCTGCCCTCTGTTACCATAGCCCTCTGCTACATGGCTTTTCTCCTGCATAGACCTAGAAGCTATCATCAAACTCAGCCGCTAGTTTCGAGGGGGGGAGACCACAGCTGAGGCTTTCTCTATTCTAAGTCAGAGTAAATAGGGGAACTCACCCATCTGGAGGACACATGCCAAGCAGGCCAGGAGATGGATAGACCCTTCCATGCTAACATCTGGAGACCCAGCAGCCCTCTTGGTGGGTGGAACAAAGGCAGGTGGGTGCGCTGTGTGCCAAGTCTGCAGGCCCACTGGACTCCAGACAAGCTGGAGGAACTGGGGAGGGGCAGCCGAGCTGTGAGTAGGCAGAACCTGTGAGCTTTAGTCATGGAAAACAAACGGGAAGCCCTGGCGTGAGTCTCCCAGGAAGGAGCTGGGGAAGAAGCAGGGCCCTTGCTCGTCCCCCTCTTCATTTCCTCTCACCTCTCAATCTCCCGTTCTAAAATTTTAGTATACTAGATGGTTTCTTCTCCCCCACCCTCTTCCTCTTTTCTTTTCTTTCCTTTTCCTTCCTTCCTTCCTTTTTCTCCTTCTCTCTCTTTTTTAAATATTATTTCCTGCAGAGGCTTTGTCAAAGTGTTGAGGGGCCTGTCAAAGTAGGAACACAGTAATGTGAGACCCTGGGAAGTTATCTGTCAGGATTTGCTAGAAAAGAATTAGACAAGTGTAGACTAGCAGATGGTTCTGTTTGTGACCAGAACCCTCTCCAGGGGGTCTGCATCTTAGAACTTCTGACAGTTAATGGTCATGAAGAAATCTGAAAACCACTGAAAGAAATCTCATTAAATGTAGATTCAGGTGGTCTCGTTAGGCGAGTCACTTGTATCAGGTGAAGGTCAGGGCCCTTGGGAAGGGAAGGCAGGACTTCTGGAAGCTTATTTAATGTGTGTGTGTGTGTGTGTGTGTGTGTGTGTGTGTGTGTCCTGGTGGTGCCTGGAGGACCCATGGACCCACAGGGACTGGAGTGTGATGGTCAGTTTCTGTTACGATGATGGGCTAGACTTGGCCTCCTCTCATCCCACACAGTCACAACTGCAAGACAGGAAGCTCATCTGAGTTCTTCCTAAAGTTGGGCAGCAGTGGGTTTGCAACTTTGAGGGGTAAGAGACAAAATGAGATGCAGTTTGTGAAATTCCTGCTTGTGAAGATTATGTGAGCCACGGCTCTCATGACTTCAAACCATCAGTGTGGCAGTGTAACCACAGCGTGCTCCTAAGAGACTGTCCTAGCAGTGGTTGGGTTTCCCCAAGTGTGAATGGGAGCTTCGCCTTCCTAAGTGAATCCCCGAGAGCTAGGATGAAGCATGCCCATGGTCTTCTCTGGATTTCATTTGCCTCTTCCATCCTCAAGGAAATCCTATTCCAAATCTGAGTACTGGGGAGAGCTGGTCTTTAGGAAATCTATAGTGTTAACTGGAAGAGAGAGGAAGGGAGAGAGGGAGGGAGGGAGGGAGGGGGAGAGAGAGAGAGAGAGAGAGAGAGAGAGAGAGAGAGA
>NC_022020.1:61815692-61844863 GCF_000317375.1 Microtus ochrogaster
GAGAGAGAGAGAGAGAGAGAGAGAGAGAGAGAGAGAGAGAGAGAGAGAGAGCTGGGACATGAAGGTGCTGGTGTCAGAAACATTGGAGGGTGGGTGGCAGATCACTTCAGCATGGCAGAGCAGGGCATGCCCTCTTCCTAGGGTTTTACAGCTACATATAAAAACTAAACCCACCCTTTCTTCTTTCTCCATCTTCCTGTCCTTTTCCCTCTCTCCTTTCTCTTACCTTTCCTCATCATCTCTGTCTCTGTCTTTATCAACTCTTGTTTGTTTGCTCATTCCTTGCTTCACCATGGAATGGTACCACAGTAAAGTCCATGCTGACCACTGCTTGAAGGCCAATGTTTGGGGAAACAATTAGTGGGAAGGAATCAGGCTTATCCAAAGGTTGCTGGAAGGAGATGGACAGGCTCCTTGTCAAAGCTCCACCTGTGGGATTTATGAGGGCAAAGAGATTCTGTAGGGAGGAAAGGGCAGGGCAGGACCCTGAGTGGGGTCTCCATCACTCAGGGCACGTCTCTTGTTTCTTTTCCTTCTCAACACATCATAATGGTCCTGCATCTCCTGGAACTAGCTCCTGTAATTCTTTTTAGCCCGGAGTATCTTGTTTCTGCAGGCTAAGACTTGGCCGGTTTACATGCTTTCTAGAACTAGAGATGGACGAGAGGTGTTATAAGGGTCGCCGGAAACTTTGGGTTCTGTAAAAAGTTGACCAAAGCTTACGTGTCAGTTAACATCTTAACTGTTTTGGTGATCTTATCTCTAGGATTTAGAATGCTGGGCAAAAGGGAGAGAGTGACGTAAAAGGCTTAGGAAAGGGCAAGAACCTTAGGAGGAGGGCAAAGCTGGTAAACTCTGCCCAGGACAACTCCCCAAAGGAGTGGTTTGGCAATACCAGGGCTTCTGTTATCACAGTAGGCCAGGTTTATAACAAGAGTTCTTAAGACACAATAAATAGGGTAGAAGTTTACCTGGCTAGGTATCTTTCCAAAGCTTGGTCTGGGTGTCCAGTGCCCAGTCATGGGTGTGTGTGGAAAAGCATAGGCATACACGTAAGCACATGTATGAAGTATATACACATAGTAACTGCTTCGCTGAATGGTGTTTCTGTTTGTATTACTGGACAATAAGCTGATCCCGCCTCCTCTTAGTCTCTGTGACTGGACTAGGATTTGCAAGACTTGGTTCTTGAAGGGCGGTGTTCAGGAGACCAGAATTAGCAGGAGGAACCAAGTTTGTTCCTACCCTGATGGTTGGTCATAACCCACCCCTACAGCTCTCTCCAGGGGAGCTTGGAGGCACACGGGATTTTTCTAGAGAGGGAAAAGAGTTGTACCTCAGGGTAGCTGTCTGGAGAGCAGGCCTTTGTCACCCAGCATGTGTCTCCTTTGTTCTTCTTTGGGACACTTGAGTGGTCTTCCACCCCTTGCCGTTAGCTCCTATAGCTCTTTTTCTTTTACTTGTTTTTGTTTTTGTTTTTTTTTTTTTTGACAGGATGCAGCACTGATTGTGAGCATGGTGCAGGAGAGGCTGAGCTGTGATGGCACCCACAAGGCCAGGGCTCCCAGCCATCTACCGTATGACTTAGGCCCAAGGCAGGATCAAGTTCAAATTCCCTGGCAACAGATTGACACCTAAAGAAATGGGTTTTACCAACACGAATATGGGACGATCAGAAGACGTGGAAGTTGAGGGGCCACTCATCTCCAGTGGCTTTGGGGTCAAATAAATCTCCAGTTGTGATGACCATGATGCCTTGGCTAGTATGAATCCTGGCTACCGGGCTCTGGGGTTTCCCAGAGGTATTCCATGGACTTCTCTTTAGCCTAGAGTGGGGAACAGTGCAAATTTGAGACACAAATGTTTGGCGGAAAACAAAGTCCTTCGGGTCCCTTTGGGCGACATAATCAGCCAGTTATGTGCACTGCCAAGGAGGCTGCCCAAGCGGCCATTGAGTACTATAGCTCTTCTCGGATAGACAGAGACTTCTCTGCAAGTCGAACCTCACATTGGTTTATATGCTGGATGTTGTCAGGTTCATAGAACAGAACACCCAAGACAGTGCCGGTTACCTGGCACTTAACATCTTAGACCTTAGGCGGGGCTTCGCGCTAGAATTTCGAATGTCTCAAAAAGGGATTAGGAAAGGGTGGAAGGGCAAAGGAGGGGAATGTAGCAGCATTGCCAGGGACAACTCCCCAAAGGAGTGGCCCTGAACACCTGGGCAGGCGCGTTCCTGCTTTCCTGGTAGGCTGACGGTGTAACGCACTGTCTGGGGCAAATGTTGAATTGTCAAGTCGTGAAGAGACTGTTCTGGAAAACTAGCCTGTTCTTGTCTTTTTCTTGAAGTTTCGCGTATGAATGTACTTCCTGCAGAGTGTCTGAAAGGTTTTCTGAATCTACATACAAATTCTTGCGGATAAGTCCGTGTCTTCTTTAGGAGGGCTCCACCTGCCATTTTACAACTTAGAGGTGACGCGAAAGACATAAGCGTTCAATAGAATCTGGACTCCAGATTTTTATTTTTTAATCTTCTCTTAGGCTAGCACTTTGTAGCGCGATCACCTTTCAAGACACTGGACTGAGGGAGGCAGGGAGACCATAGTTCCTTCACAAGTCAGTATCACAAGGAGTGCCACCTCGGTGTGTGACATCTCTCTCCACTGTAGCTCAGGAGACTGGAGTGTTGAATGACGTTTCGACTTACCATGGGCTTGTCAGGATGTAACCCCGTCATAAAATGGGGACATCATTATTTCATATCAGGACATGAGTTACCCAAAGTAGGCCTGTTCTCTCTCTTTCTACCTTCTGCTGCCTCAGTTTCTCCTGGAGTCACTTTGGGGTGGGGGGATGGACGTGTATGTGGTAGCGTCGGGGAAAGGAGGTACAAATGGATGCTGGCATCTCATGGCCCAGGAAACAGGTAAGAGAATGTGTGCCCTGGAGGCCTTGGTGATTTACATGCCCTGTAAAGCTGTGTGTGCCGCAGCCGGCTGAAGGGTAGGCGGTATACCTGTGCCAGTGCCCAGGCAGAGCTAAGGAAAGGTTGGAACGTGAAAGAAAAGCTTGGTTCTGGGTGCTTAGGCTGCTCTCAGTCAGGCGCTCTGAAGCAGGTTGAACCTGGAGAAGGTGAAGCTCCAGTCAACCTGGGCCAGAGAAACTGAAGCAAGTCCAGGAGCGGCAGGTGGGCTGTAGGGACAAAGTAGATGGCAGAGGAGCTGGTTGAGTTGTGAGGTACTGGGTTCAGGGCTTCCGCTGGTGTGTTTAGTCTTACCCCAACTAGGCAGGGCAATGTCTTCATGCAGCTACTGAGGACCAGACCAGACTCAGGTGGCTAGAAAGTCAGGTTTCTGCTTGGGTAAAGGCCTCAGTGGGCAGGACTTTCTCTGATATAAACATTGGGACTTGAGTGCAGGCTCGTGGGTCAAGCTCTTGGCACACCTAGGCTGGGAGCGGGGACAAAACTGAGGATTTCCAAGTCAGGGTAAACGGGGCCTCAGCCTCTGGCTGGCCTCTGAGGGTGTTCCAGCTGTGTCTTGTCAACATTTCCCCTTTTGTGGAAGAGCTATTTTCAGCTTTCCCCGTCATTTTCCCCCTTCACCTTATTGGTCACAGAAGACCAGGAGAACACAGCCCCACAGGAGACAATGGAGGAACCAGCTGTCTGGGGAAAAGGTTGAATTGTCAGGATACCCAGCCATAGTCGTGAACTACGTTCTGGAAAACTAGCCGGTTCTTGTCTTTTTCTAGAAGTTTTGTGTGTGAGATCTACTGTAGGAGTCACAGAGATACTGTGGGAAACATCTTATTCTATGTAGAAAGACACAGTCTTTCTTTCACTTTGAGTTCCATCTGTGTGGAATATATACATTCAGTTCTTTTGACTGTGTGTGTGTGTAGGCCGGAGTTTGATATCAGGTATCTTTCTTGATCACCCTCCACTTTGGATACTGAGTCACGGTCTCTCACTTGAGCACAGGGCTTTCCTATTTAGCTAGTCTGGCTATCCACTTGCCCTGGGGATATCCTGTCTCCTCCTCCCACATACTGGGGTTACAGGTGAGCTTCCACACCCCCCCCAGCATTTCTGTGGGTGCTGGAGATCCAAGGTCTGATCCTTATATTTGCACAGCAAATGCTTTATCCAGGAAACTGTCTCCCAACTATGAGATTCTAATTTCAATGAAGTAACAGCATAGGTTGAAGAGTTTCGACAGAAAGACTGGGAATGTAGTTCAGATAGTGGAGTTTCTGAATAGTGTACACGAAGCCCCGGGTTTGATCTAAAGTATCATATAAAACTGGGTGTGGCCAGGAAAACATTGCCCATTGAATCAACTAAGCAGGGCCACATGGGCTCACGGAAACTTAACTGGCACACATGGGGTCTGCATTTATTCATTTTACTTTATGTGACTGATTTGCCTGCATGTATGTCTGTGTATCACATGTGAACTTAGTGCCCAATACAATTGTGCTGAGTGGTGGTGGCGCAAGGCTTTAATCCCAGCACTTAGGAGGCGGAGGCAGGCAGATCTCTGTGAGTTCAAGGCTAACCTGGTCTACAGAGTGAGTTCAGGACCAAGCACCAAAGCTACACAGAGAAATCCTGTCTCAAAAAAGAAAAAAAAAACAAAAAAATAAATAAACAAAAAACTCCAAAACAAAACAAGATGAAACAAAATCCCACATTTGAGTAAAAATGCTATCATAGAGACTCCAGAAGCTTCGATCTGATTAAATGCTTTTAGCAATGGGGTAAGATAGAAAATCAGTTTATAAAATGCAGTAACTTTTCTATGCACCAATAATCAACTCACCGAGAACATGCCTTTTTACAATAGCATAAAAATAGCTTTAGCTAAAGCAATATGACAAGAGAAAAAAAATAAAAGGAAGAAGTTAACTGTCCCTGTTTGCAGATGACAGGATCTCGTACTAAAAAAAAAAAAAAAAAAACCTTAAAGATGTGGGAAACCTCTCCTGGAGCTGTGGGCCACTGGGGAGGGTCCAAGAGACTCCCAAAGCAGTATAGGCAATTGCCATTTCCCTTGGCTGCCTCTGAGAACTTGAAGGCAAAGCTTTATTGCTGCAGATATGCACACATGGAAGGCAGAATTCGGAGGAATAGACCCGGAGCTGACCTGAAAGCTCCTCACTGAGGACTATCTCTCATAGTACCAGAAGGAGCTATGCCAGCTGCCAAGGGAGAACGGCAATCAATATTCCCACCCTGCTCTAACACCTAAAAACCCCAACACTGACCTGTCAGGGTATGGTGCAATGGTGGCACCATTTATCTTGGGGTTAATCAACAGCTCTCTAATTGGACTTAAGGCCCCAATAGGGTACTTACTCAATAGGAGGGTATTCCTACCTTGGAATGGAAATTTAATCAGCTAGATCCTAGAGAAAGCATAGATCTTAGAGAGGAGCCAGCTACTACTATGTTCCTAAAGCAATCCAGTTTCTAACTGTATTCGAAATACAGTTGTTCTTTATCCCCACAGATAAGTGTAGTTCTCACCCCTCCTCAAAGAAGCTTCTTTTTACAGCAGCTAGAGACCACGCCAGTAGTCTACAACTGGCCAAAATGCAGAGAAAGGTGACTATAGGGTACCCATCCCCCAACTGATAACATCTACAACGCAGCTTCTACATCTGTAGCTCAGGGAACATCCTGAGGGAGAGTGCAGAAAGATTGTGAGAGCAAGAGGCTCAGGATGTTTGCTGCTAGTGTCTTCTGGAAACGATAGTGGAAATGCACCCTCAAAATCTCAACAATGTGGTTGCCTGAGCAAGACCACCATAATGAGAACACTAGTTGGCATGCCAATATGGGTGAGCATCTTGATAAGGCTCCTTTCTTAGGTTGAGAGCTACAGGCAATCCATGGCTTCTGAGGAAGGGAAACCCAACCTTCTCCAGGGATGAGCAGCTCTCTGTTAGGCTGTTCAATCCCAAGTGATCAGACCTTAAACTATGTACGTAAGAGCAATGCTAAGTGCACACAGGAGATGTGTGTATGTGCGTGTGTGTGTGTGTGTAGCAATAATAACTGTAGAAGAATAGTAAGTGTAGAAGATGAGGTCATAAATTGGAACCGTTACTCACCGCTAGTGGGATTGCAAACTAGAAATCAGTGTAAACATTCCTCAAGAGAACTGAAACTAGAGCTACCGTGTGTCCCAGTTCTGCCACCTCTGAAGGATGGGAAGTCAACATACTACAGAAATACTTTTACATTCACGCTTCTTGCTGCAATATTCTCATAGCTAGGAAATGGAACCAGCTTAGATAGTGACTGAAAAAAATGAATGCACAGAGAAAACACAGAGCATGTGTGTACACAGAGGAATTTCATACAGTTGTGAAGAATACATTGAGGTCTTAAGATTGTGTGTGTAAGTTTAAATTATGGTCTGTGTATGAGCAAAAGTGATGTGTTATTTGTGTTTTTCAGCCTGGCTTGTTTCCCTAGCAACTACTTCTAGTTCCAGACATTTTCCTGCACATGCCAAGGCTTGTGTGCTTGTATGTGTATGTGTGTGTGTGCTTGTGTGTATGTGTGTGTGCTTGTGTGTGTATGTGTGTGTATGTATGTGTGTGTGTGTAGGTCAGAAGACAGCCTGCTCTCTCTGCCACCATGTTTTCATCTCTCATCTCTCTGGGATTATGGAGGCAGGCCACCTAATCCTACCTATGGGTTTGGAGGACCACACTCAGGCTGTCGGGTTTGGATGGCAAGCACTTTAACCCACCCAGGTTCTGATAACCCCCTGATCACCCTGAGATGGATCAATACAAACCACGCAGTGAAATGTTCTGGATCCATCAGATATTCCATGACGGGTCACTGCACTGAAAACTGCCCCCAGTGGTGGGTTTTCAGATACAATGGATGGCTGGTGGGAGTTTCTGCCATTGCTTTTCAAATTACAACACTCTTTCCCTCTCTACATAAGAGAAAATAATGGCTGTGTATACAAACACCGTGACTCACAATGAACAAAGCCAGCCCCCATGAAGTGACTCACAGTGACTTAGGAGACTGGAGGAAGTGACCAAGCGATCAGGCTAATGTCTGGCTGTGAGCTGAATAGATTTATAACAAACGGACTCTGATTTGGGAAAGGTATGACCTTGATTTATTTACCTGTTCATTGGGCGTCAGCGCCGCCGGCTCACTCTTATTTACCGTCAGGAGGGCACGAGATCCTAGGATGCGATTAGAAATGAGCAAATGAGGACACCCTGAGTCAAGCCACTCAGTCACGCAAGCGAGGCTGGGGCTGGACAACAAAAGGAGGTTCTAGGACCATGGGGGGAAAGGTTAGAAGTTCTGAGTACCATTGGGCCATACTATGTTTACATCTCCTATCAGGGGTTGATGGAGTGGGGTTGGCTACTTGTGAGTGGCTGGAGGGACCCGGGTTTCAAAGCTCTGTGCCAGCATTTAAGAGCTTTGAGGCAGTTAAGACGACCCCATTAAAATAATACTGCTCTCTTCTGAATAACACTCTGGCTATAGCTCACACTCCTGAAGGACCATTCTTCTTCCATAAATCTTTAGGGATGAGCCGGTCTGCCTTATCAACCCTCATCACAGGAGTACCATGCAGGCCAGGAGTCAGGAATAGGGAAGAATAGGTTTTGGAGAGTGAGACCCTTCACTGTTCTGCATCAATCCTCTACCATCGAGCTAAGGGTTAGACAAGACCTAGAAAGAATTCCTGTTGAGTGTGCTTCTGGGGAGGACCCTGCCTTTGGCTGCCAGTCGGGTGCTTGGAGGTCAGGTATGCTCACATCTTCCCCTGGGAACTGAAGTTGCTACCCAAAGTTCTGGAAGCTGGGTTTCCTTCCCTGGACTAAGCCTGCCTCAGCTATAGTCATTGACCTCAGAGGGAAGCACGTTGTCCGACACCCACTTGTCTTGAGGATTAGGGTCTTGTGTTTAAAACAGTTCAAGAACAGGAGCAAGCAGTTTAGGGATGAGAAAAGAACCAGGCAAAGTAGCACAGACCTATAATCCTAACACACAGGAAGCCTGAGAGAGAAGGATTGTGAATTCAAGACCAGCCTTGCGATTGTCTCAAACCAAACCAACCAACCAAAGTACAAGGAGGGGAAATAAAGCAAATGCAATGTAAGAGAGGGTGTGATCCAAAAATCATAAACATGGGGTTCTAAACCGGTGTGGTAGCATTCCTCTGTAATCCCAGCATCCAGGAGATATAAGCAAGAGGATCAAGAGTTCAAGGCCAGTCTGGGCTACAATAAATCCATGAACTTTTAGAGGAGTGATATGGATATCTCCTTTAGGGCTGACCTTTCCACAGGCTCTATTCTTTGCACATGGACCTATTGTGGTTCTCTGTGTTAATCACCATTTGCTGGAAAATGAAACTTCTCCTATGAGACTTGAGAGAATCATTCATCTATGGGTATAGTAGTAAGCCATTAGGAGCTAGTTTAGTACTGTGCCCATTTAACAGACTAATAATAGTAGGGCTCTCCTCTAGGGCCTATGACCTGTTTAGTTACAGGTTCATTCAGGCCCTGATAATAGTGCCAGGTATGGGTTTTATCTTGTAGAGTGGTAATTAAATCCAATCAGAAAGTGATTGGTTGGTGTAGTAAGGAGGCCACTAATTTCGGGGCCACTAGGCCCCAAAATAATCATACAGAAACTGTATTAATTAAATCACTGCTTGGCCCATTAGCTCTATCTTCTTATTGGCTAACTCTTGCATATTACTTTAACCCATTTCTATTAATTTGTATATTACCACTTGGCTGTGGCTTACCAGCTAAAGTTCTCAGCATCTGTTTCCAGCAGGACTACATGGCTTCTCTCTGACTTTGCCTTCTTTCTCCCAGCATTCTGTTTAGTTTTCCCCACCTAGCTCTGTTCCCTGCACAAGACAGTTTCTTTATTAACCAATGGTAATCACAGCATACAGAGGAAAATCCCACATCAGATTGGGGCTAGAGGGATGGCTCAGTGGTTAAGGGCACTGACTGCTCTTTCAGAGGACCCAGACCCAATTCCTGTCTGTAACTCCAGGACCTCTGACACCCTCACACATACATGCAGATAAAACACCAACACAAATAAAAGTAAATAAAAATTAAAATAAAGAAAGAGATTGGTTACTCCTATGATGTCAATGCTGCTACTGTGCCAGTGGGCATGCCTTTCCAGGCCAGTCATTGCTGTGGCTGGAGGGGTTCGTAGATAGATCAGGCTAATGGTTGCTTTTCTCCAATGATAGTGTGCATATACGTTCTAGTGCTATGAAAGCTAGCCAATGGGGATGATGTTTCTCGGTGTTTGACTTCTCCATGTCCAATGACTTAAGTATGTGGTGTCTTCAGCAATGGGGTCCTACTGTCAAGTTCTAAGTTCTGGAGAACAGACAAGAGCATTGGCAATATCCTGGAGTGCCTCAGTGTCTGACACCTCACTTGACCAAACTCCAAAACAGGTAACTCGCTCATGGCAGTGGGCTTTTTATACATTAGCAACAACACCCCTTCTACATAATACAGAGAATGTGTGTTAAAACAAAGTTACCTTAACATACGTTTTCTCTTTGTGTAGAATAATATGCAGGTTTCCATATGAAGTTTTTGAAAGATCCTTGGTATCCTGTATCCTTTCCTGAATTCCTTCCTCTATCCTGCCCTCCCATTCCCTCACCCAGTTTAATCCTTCCTGTTCCATTATTCTCCTTTAAGCTTTTATACAACTGTGTTCTGACTCTTGTCCTTTGAAAGCCCAGTCTCCATTAGCAATAATTTTAAAAGCTCTTAATTTTAAAATTCTTAAATTTTAAAAGCTTTTAAAATTCATTGACCTCAGTAGACATTCCAGATGAAACACACATCTATGAATATTCAAAGCTAACATCCACAAATGAGAGAGGTAGACAATGCTTGTCTTTCTGGGTCTGGGTTACTTCGCCCAGGCTTATTGTTTCCAACTCAGTTTAATTGCCTACAAGTTTCATGATTTCATATTTCCTATTGACTAAATAAGCTAATTTACTTCATTTTTTTTTTGATAAACAGCATGACCCAAAGCAACTTGGGGAGAGGAAAGGATTTATTTGTCCTATACCTGAATGTCGTAGCCATCACTCGAGCAGGAACCTAGAGGCAGGAACCGAAGCAGATGTCATGGAGGAACTTTCTGGCTTGCTTACCTGCACCTGTACCCAGAGATGATACTGCCCACAGGGCATCACTCTGCAATCAAGAACCCCCCCCCCCCCCACACACACACACTCACACCCGCTCACAGGCCATTCTGATGCAGGCAGCTTCTCAGTTGAAGCTTCCCTCCTTGTGGGTGTCCTCCAGGCAGCGCCTTCACAGCACACACAGCAGACTTCTAGACCATAAACAAGGATGAAGAGTTGTTGTTTTCAGGAAGTGGAGCTCATATTGAGGGAAATAAGTCAGACTCAGAATGGCAAATACCATGTTTGGTTTTTTTGTTTTTTGTTTTTGTTTTTGTTTTTCGAGACAGGGTTTCTCTGTGGCTTTGGAGCCTGTCCTGGAACTCGCTCTTGTAGACCAGGCTGGTCTCGAACTCACAGAGATCTGCCTGCCTCTGCCTCCCGAGTGCTGGGATTAAAGGCGTGCGCCACCACCGCCCGGCCAAATACCATGTTTTATTCTCATATTTGGAACCTAAAATTTATAGCGAGACATACAATCATGTATACTTACAACGTGAAACTGGAAGCAGGGCTGGAGGAAGGGAATAGAGTCCAGAGGATGAATAAGGTCAAAGTACACAATACGTTTGAATGAAAATGTGCTTAATAAACATATATAATAAGTGTACACCAGGACCTTAGATTTAACACTATACTGATAGGTTTTTCTCCAGGAGGAAAAATAAAACATGTAACTATCATTTTATTCCTTTATTTTAATAAAAATAGCTGTAAGGCAGTGTCATATGGCCCAGGTTGGCCTCAAATTTATTATGTAGCCAAGACTGGTCCGAAATGCTAATACTTCTGCCTCCACCTCCCAAGTGGTGGGGATACAGGTGAGCCATTGTGCTCGGTTATCAGCATCTTTGTAATGACATCCTGTCTACGGTATGTGCCTATTATGTGCAGATTCTGTGTCTCTAAGTCATTCTCACTTGGAAGGTACTTTGGTGGTTCTCAACCTTCCTGGCGCTGCGAACCTTTAATACAGTTCCTCGAGATGTGGTGACCCCCAATCATGAAATTATTTTTGTTGCTACTTCACATCTGTAATTTTGCTACTGTTACAAATCATAATGTAAATATCTGTGTTTTCTGATGGTCTTTCTTTCGGGGATCGCTACCCACAGCTTGAGAATAACTGCTTTATGTGAATCTGAGATACACTTGCAGAGAAACCAGGAAGACTGACCAGAGTAGGTTTCCTCATCCACAAACAGACTGTCTGCCTCTAAAGCCATTCCTCCTGCCCATCACCACCCCAGGTCTCTACTTTTAAGTCAGTCTGTCCCCCACATCATTATTTCCTTCTATTTGATCCAGTTGGCATTTCCGCCAACACTAGGTGGAACTTCAGGTTATTTTAAGAAGTTATTTGTGGTTTAGAAAGTCCTTTTTGTTGCTCTGATCACAAGGAAAGTCATACATCCCCTTGACCCTCTGCCCCAAATCAGGACTAGTCTTGAATCTGTTTTCAAAATAATGGCACCGTTAACTGTCTTAGGAGTATCTACAAACCCGTCACAGCTTTTGATCTCAGTGCTTTGTGTGTGTCATGTGACTCGAGGGGGGGGGAGACAATGGCTCAGAAGGGATAAGGAACTTGCTCAAAGGCAAACAAGGTGGTGGGAGGCAGAGGCAAGAGAAAGCCATGCTGTGTGGAGCCTCAGTCTTTTATTCTTGCCATGCAGCACAGAACTTCAAAGGTGAGTGAGAAATTACTGTCAAATGCTGAGATTTTTGCCTTGTGGGTATCCAAAGATTCCTCAAGGGGCGTGGTGGGCTGACCCTGAGGGAGATTTTGGCTTTACCATCTGGGTGTCCTGCTCCTGAGCTCGAGGGCAGCAGACAACTAGTTACACAAGGTTTTATCTCTGAAGGACAAGTCTTCCACAATCCTGATGCAGGCAGAAATTCTGCAACAGTGCCATGTCGTTCTAGCCTGTAGGACCCCAGCAAGGTCACAATCACCTGCCAAGCAGCCAAGTAGAAAATTTCCCTAGGTGTCACTTTGTTCCAGTTATGCCATCTGGGCTACAGGATCCTGGGGACATGACTTCCCTAAGCTGAAACAGTGAAGTTTTACTGTTCCAAGAAAACAAGATACTTGATCCTCTTGGCACTGGACTTGAACCTAGGACCTCATGCATTCCAGACAAACATCCCACCGCTGAGCTACATTCCAAGCCCACGAAATTGAATATTCCTGGACAGCTGACCTAGCACAAACACAGACTGGGCAGCAGCAAAGGTGAGCTGGTACAGCGCTCATCTGTGTGCCATTCCTTTCTTCCTTTGTTCTTCTTTCTGTTTAATTACCTTCTTCGCTGCACATCACTTTTTGCCCCCACCCTCCTTTTTATAGCTCCTGTCCTCTGGCCATGTTTTTCCATGATATGTAATGCCACAGTTGTGTATATGTGTTTATTTATTATGTGAATATGTATTCATCTACACAAACATTTATAGATCCAGTATTTGGGGATTATCCACTAACTAAGACAGATTGAGTTATAAAAACTTGACGAGGGCTTGGTTTTGTACACCACCAAGCTTCCTGGAGACCCCTTTAAGACTGCTGTTGCATGTTATTTTAGTCTGTTTACCGTCGCTGTAGTGAAACACCTGAGACTAGGTAGTTTTTAAGGACGAGGGACTTTTGGTGACTGGATACATGTGGTAAAGAAGAAACACAGAGGGCTGCTTTGTCTTGAAGTATCTCCTCTGCTGTTACCTAGCTTGGTCCCCCAAATGACCTAAACATCTCTTAAAAGCCTTAGTTCCTACACCACCACAATGGCGATCTAATTTCAACAGATCAAATCATATAATTATATATCTGCCTCTTTCTTTTGAATAATGGCAAATATCCCATGGCCTGGTTACACCAAATTTTATTCCATTATTTCTCTACTAATGGAAAATTTATTTGTTTCTATTTTTACCACTCTATGAACAAAGGCAATAGCAAATGTTCTAAGACTCATGTCTTAATGTGCAGGAAATCTTTTTTACACAATACTTTTATTTATTCCTTGAAAATTTCATACATGCATACATTTTATTTTGATCCATCCTTCCATCATCCTCTTCCAACTCAGCCCAGGACCCACCAGTTCATCTTCCTCTCACCTTCATATGCTCTCACTGTCCTTAGCTCTCAGAATCCACTTAGAGCTGACCAGTCTTCAGTTAGCAGCTCTACACCCATAAACATAATTATCAAGAAGGTAATTTGACAACATGATCATTTAGCACAGCACACCCTAGAGTGTCCCTCTAGGGCCTATGACCTTCCAGTCAAGGGCATTTGACCCATTTTATGGTATCAGACATGAAACTTCTCCTGTGGCCCACGCCTCATGTCTAATCAGAATGTGGTTGGTTACCCGATAACAGTCATGCCACTATTGCACCAGTGGTCACACCTCACCAGAAAGATCAGTACCGTGGTATTCAGGGTCCAGCCCTGGATACGGCCATAGGTGTCTTTCCTTACCCAGCAGCCTGTACAACACTTTCCAGCTCCTTCAGTACTAGCCAGCAGGGAGTTTACTGGCCAGGTTAGTTCTGAATTCTGAGTTTATAGTATCTTCAGCAATGGGATCTTACCATTTTGTTATGGTGGACAAATGAGAGATGGAAACAGCCTGTGGTTTTTGGGGAGTGCCTCTGAGACCTCCCTACCAGTAACTCAGAGAGAGGTATCCCATGCCTGGTGCTGAGATTCCCATCAAATAACCCAGGTCTTTGCAAGCAGTGTTGTTATTCAGCCATGCAGGGCACCTCTGCTCAAGCTTCCCTTTTCAGATTTTAAAACCAGCTTATAAATGAGTAGATTTTCCACAAGGCATCTCATGCAGCCCTAGTTTTGATTTTTCACCTCTAGCCCCTTGGTATCCTCTATCCCCCTGCCTCATCTCCATTTAAACCTTTAACCTGGAGCATTCCCCACCCTGTTCTTCCATGTTACCTGTGTCCTATTATCCCCTTTAGTAGTATTTTTCCCTTGAGTTGCAAGATCGTAGGTTTTAATGCATCCTTCCTTTTGGTTAAGTCTTCCTCCACCCACTGCGGAGATCTCATTTCTGTAGGAAGTATTGTCAGAAATGGGACTGTTAAGCACCAGGTGTCTTTCTAAAGTGGTTGGTACTTTGCGTTTCCACTGTGTATAAGTTATAGATACAATTTCTCTACATACATACATACACACACATACATACACACTGCATAATAAACACAATTAAAAAAAACTAATACTAATGCTTTTCAAACTATCCCATAAAATAGAAAAGAAAGGAATGCTACCAAACTTGCTGTACTGAACTTCCATGACAAAATCAGATAAACACAAAACAAGACACACACACAAAAAAATTGTAGACCAATTTCGATGGTGAACGTAGATGCAAAAATTCTGTCCTGCTTTCTGTTGTGTTTTCTGTGTCTGCTTGTCAGTTCCATCTCTCTTGGGGAGAAACCCTGAGTGTGTGGGACCTAGTGGGAGGAGGCAAAAGCTCACATTCCACTTCTCTCTACCTGGTTAGCTCAGGGTCAGGTGGAGGATTCCTCCTGAACGGTGAGCCTGGGAGGGATGCATTGGGACTCCTCACTGTAGTTAGAGAGGAATCCCCTACCCTCTGGGTCTGCACTGTCACCTGGTCTCCCTTGCTTCGTCTGCTTGCCACACCTAGTCGCCCAGCCTTTCTGCTCTTTGTCATTTTTTTGACTCAGTTAGTCAGAGTTGACTTTTATTATTGATAAGAACTATGATTTGTTGACAGTGTTATTCCTGCACTCCGCTCCTGTACTCCCTGTCGGCCAGAGGCCTACTGAGGCTGCCCTGGTTTTTATTATTGATAAGAACTATGACTTATTGACAGCGTTATTCCTGCACTCCCCTCTAGCACTCCTTGTTGGTCAGAGGCCTACTGAGGCTGCCCTGCCCTCCGCCCTCTGAGGGCACTGGCCAGCACACAGACGCCATCTATTCTTTCCTCTCAGGAGAGAGGGGCTGTCCAGGGTCTGACCAGAAGCTGCCATCCTGGGATGCATTCACAGCTGATCTCTTGTCACAGAGGCCTGGTGTGACTTGCTGAAGAGCAGGAGACAGTGGCCGTCCTTAACTCAAACTGGCTTCCTTAGAGAAGAAAGCATTGTGTGGAAGAGTCAGGGGACCTCAGAGAGTCAGGGAATCACTGGGGATTTCCCGGAGGGTCTTTCAAAGTGCCTCTGTCTCTCTCGCATTATGCCCTCCTGTTGTGTGTCCTATTTTCTGTAACTCGAGTAAGCTTAAGGCCACTTAGATGTGTATTAGAAAATGACAAGTCCAGCTGCTCGTCAGTAATGTGTGCCTGTAATCCCTACACTGCGGGGCAGGGGTGGTAGGTGTGTCTTGTCACTTGCATTCTGGAATCCTCTACTCTGATGCTACACTTGAATTCTTCAGGGAATCTGTGAAGCTGTGTGGTTCTGGGGAGCTCTGTTGCCTTTGTGCCAACTCCAGCGATTAGAGCCTCCTCCCCAGCCATCGGCCTTCCCTTCCTTGGTTTTTGACCACGTCTGAAAATACCTTTACTGGCTCATCTGGGCACTTGCTTCATAAGTCATGTTCATTGCAGACTTTGGGATATTTTTTTACACCAGCCTTAGAATTTAAGTCTTAACTTTCAAAGTGGCTCCTTCTAATTTTGGATTGTTATTAATTTTGAAACATATATATGTAGTTATAAAATCAACATATATTTGGGCATTTGCAGAAATGCCAAAAGAGAAAAAAAGTAAAATAATGTAATTCCCCCACTCAAAGAGAAATATTTTAACATTTTTATTACTTTTGAGGTTATAATATAATTATATTTCTTCCTCCCCTTTCCTTCCCCCAAACTCTTTCAGATACCTCTTTCTTCTCTCCTTCACTTCATGACCTTTTTTCATTAATTATTTAAGTATGGGATTTTTTTTTCTTTTCCCCTATATTTATCTGTTTATTGCCGTACTTTACGATCTTCTTACAGCAGGAGGGGAGAGATCACTGCCTTCCAAGTTAACCTTCTCAGGCTTTAAGGAATTGTTTTTGTTCAGAATCTGGCACTGCAGAAGCCACGTTGCTTGCTCCTTCTGTTGTCTCCGTTTTGTAACTACCTTATCCACGACTATGATTTTAGCAGGACCTGACCCATGATGGTCTTTGGTTATCAGCATCTCTGCATGCTGTATCTGGATATTTAGCTTTGACTTTGAGGTAGGGGTCTGGTTACATTGCCCAGGCCGTCTCCAGACTCCTGGGCTCAAGCAGTCTTCCCAGCTCAGCTTTCTCAGAAGCTGAGACAGCAGACACTCATCTCCACACCGTTCGGGGATGACTCTCCAGGCCTCCTATCCAGCTTTGCCTGTTTGTATTCATCTGTGCCCAGCTGAATGACTTCTGTTTTCCCGCCCACCCTTATTACAATCTATAATGACAACATTAATAGGTCTCCACATGATTGATACTTCGGTCCCACTTCCTATTTTTCTTGCTTAGGGATGTGATAGCCTCAGTCTCTTGAACGGGAAGGTCCAGGGTTTAAGTACAATTCCTTATACTTCTGTGATCCTGAACAGCGGGGAAGACGTCATTCTTCCAAGGAATGGGGAGAAGGTGACCTAAGAGGGTGGATGTTCAGCAGTCTCCGGAGTCCCAGAGGAGAACCCATCCACACACCATCACAAGCACCATACAAAGCTAGACTTTCATCCGCACTCCAGAGCCCAGAATGAGTTTGTCCCCTCTTCTTCTTTAGTCTGAGATGAGGGGCAGTAGCCACCTGAGTTTCACTAGACTGGAATGTTAGGGACTGACAGGCAATCTTCTGAAAATGTTAAGAAGTCAAGGGACAGGGCAGCAGAGACAGAACGAGGAGGTAGGTAGGGCAGGGCAGGGCTGGGCTGGGTTTGGGGTGGGTTGGGGATCATAAGTCAGGGTGGAGTTCAGTTGGTCCACTGTGGCCAGTGTCCTGGCTTTGGGTCCTCTGATCATTGTTTAATTCTTTACTGTTTCTTGGATACACTGTTTTTATTGAACCACACACCTCAAGGCTTATCCGAGTTCACGTTTGCTGCTCCGCTGACGACTACTCTTTCTGTACAATAAAATGCAAAGTATTGAGGTTGGGGGAGTGAGTGGATCCAGCACGCCCTCCACTGAGATGTGCACACACTAGTGTGCAAGGGACATGAGCCGACTCATACTTACGATTTATTGAAGAAGAGGATTGGACCCTTGGGGGAGGGCATGAGGGTCTATCCTGGGGGGCCATAAACAACAAGAGAACCAGAAGCTGCACACATCCTCCCTTCTAGTCACATGTGTGGGGGCTAGGATTTGGCCTGAACTAAGAGTCCCCAAGATATAAAACAGGATACAGTTTCCAAGTGCCCACCCACCATTTGCCTTCTCCTTGGGGGTTACATCTGGCCCCTTGTGTAATTCTTAAAGAAACAAGACACTGACCACAGGTGTGTGAGGACTGAGAACAGAATGGCTATGAGAATGTCAGTGAGTTTGAGCTGGGTAAATTCTCCATCGCTCTGTGAATCTTCAGACGAGGTGAAGGTCTAGCAGAGGTGATCAGAACAAGAATATGGACGCCGCTGCACTGACCTCTTCCCTCGCTCTGAGAAGACGACTTTCTTGTCTTTGCTCAGAAGAAAGCACCAGGGACATTTTGGTTGTGTCGAGTTGTGTCTCTACACTAAGTTGTGCGGGTCTTTAAGACTTGATACTTTGAGGGTTTCTCTTCTTTTCTTTATTTCTGCCAGAGAGCTAGGGCCTCTCTTCAGGGATGGCCAGTATTCACTCATTCACCAAATAAATAGTTATCACTGATGAAGGCTCGTCCTGCAGAGGGTAGGGCCCTGGGCTCTGCTCTTAAGTCTCAGCGTTCCTTTCTACCTGCGTACATCTGCTCACACCTTTCCCTCTGTGTGGCTTCTCATGGTTTTCTGAACTTGGGTACCACTGTCATTCCCGACTAAATAATTCTATGCTTTTGGGACTTCTTTGTGCATTGGAAGGCTTCTGGCAGCATCCTGGTTTCTGCCTACTGGTGGCTACACCCCACTCAGGCTGTTACAGCCAAAGCAATGTTGCCAAATGTCTCCTGGGGATGGAACCACTCATCTCTTTGAAATTTCTTTCTCTTATGACCATGTCTTCCATTCAGTTTGCCTCGGTTGCTTCTGCTCACGCTTAGTCTCTTCTGCCCACCGTAGCTACTGCTATACAGCTTAACATAGAATTATTCATGCCCTTCTTTTATCCATTTGTGAAGAAACAGATCAGTGAGCATGGCCTTGAGGATGTGCGTTTCCTTTAAGAACTCGAACTTACTATATCTCCTGGAGCAAGCGGCTTCAATTCTGCCAAGGAGACCCCAGCATCTTCAAGTGTCAAATCATTTTGCAGAGCTACGCCAACCACACATTACTGAAGATGTGGTGGGGACATTTGGGGCAGTTTCTAGGTAACAGTTGTCCCTAAAATGAAGTTGACTTTTATGTGTTATACACTTAGTTTCTGTACGGGGTTTACTTGGAATAGTACAATAAATAAAATCTGTCCATGTTCTTAAAGGCTTCTCTAATATTCGACATGGAGATTTCATTTGTATTGAATTGTGCCTTCCCTCTAGGTTGAGAATACCTACAGTGTTTCCTTGGGGACCTTTCATCCCTTCCCCTCCTCTCCCCGTCTCCTTCTCTCCCCTTACCTTTCCTCTCCTCCCCTCCCTGCCCCTCTCCTCTCCTCTCCTTCCCTCCATCCACAGAGACTGACTGACATCAATCTTGTACTTCTCCTGCCTCTGCCTCCAGGATGCTGAGACTGCAGGTGTACCTCACCACGTCTACCTTTGGGGGTTCTTATTAGGAAAGCTTAAACTTTCCCAGAACTGTCTGTGTCTCACTGTCCAGTACCGAATCATGGCCACTGGAAGATGCAGGGACACTGGACTAGCAAATGACAGCTTGTTTCAACTTCACAGTAGAGAACTTGAAAGAGAAAGGAGGCAGATGGGTGCCATGTTGGCCAAGCAGCAGGTCTGACCTCGTGCCCTCCTCATGTTCAGCAGGGGCTTCAGCACCTACAGCTGTGGAAGGTAGGCAGCTGGGAAACCAGCTCCTCAGTGAAGCCTGCCTTCTGAACTTCCCCACAGCCCCAGCATGGCTCGGGGTGGTCCCTGGGGCAGAGACAGTGGGTCACTGCTCTAGGGGTGGGGGCGAATGTATCGATGGTCAGGTTCCCCTCTCCTCTTGGCAGACTCTGCAGGTGGAATGGGAGGCTCCTCAACAAGGAAGCAATTAAAGGAAACAGACAATGCTGCCTGCCTTCTGAAATGCCACGGGTTTAACTAGGATTAGGAGTACTTGTGTGGTGTGGCATTACAAGCATGGCTCACCGGCAGGCAGAACTCAGCATTTATGATGACTTTTGTCCAAGGGGCATTTGTTGATCTGAAGAGGAGGCTGAGAAATGGGTTATTTCTGAAAATTACAAGTGGCTGGTATTCAATGGTTGGAATCTATTGTTCACTTTCTTTTGTGGTGTAGGGGGTCTCTGAAAAACATCTTGGCACTGAAAATCAAGACCCTTGCCGGGCTGTCCTGTAGATCTGACATAAACTCAAAGTAAGCTGCTGTCAAAGGAAGCCTTAGTTCCTCAGATTTCACTTAGTTGTTGAGGCTAATGGTAAGTCTGCAGCCTTGAACTTGGAGCAAGGGTATTGTAGATTACAGTGCCCCTAGATGCCCTACTAGAGCAAATGAAGACCCTACCTTCAAGAAGATCCTACAAAGGTCTCAAACAGTTTCTATAGATACATTTTCAAATCTGATGAATCATACTAAAAGTAAGGGGTGACACAGATAAACAAGAACCAGCATGGACAAGGGGCATGAGGGTGCTCCAGTTCTTCCTCTTCTCCGTCCTTTTCAAATTTCTCTTTGAATTCATTGTTACATTTTCACACTGTGTATATTGCACATGGATTGTATTTCCTCCCCAAATCCCCATCCCTTACCCTCTCCCCTCTCTCCGCTCTCATTCCTACTAGCCCCTCGCTCATCCTCCTAGTCAACCTCACTTCTACGTAGCTATATAAACATCTGGGGACCAGAAATGAAGGAACAAATATCATACGTGTCTCTCTGAGACTGGCTTAACTCACTTGGTGATCATCACAAGTTAACATCCATTTTCTAGTGAGATATTACTTCATACTTTATGGCTGAAAATATGCACTGTGGTGGCTTGAGAGATGGCTCAGTGAGCAAAAGGGCTGGGCGCGCAATCACGAGGACCTGGGTTCAGATCCCTGGCACCCATATAAAAAGCCAAGAGCGGCCATATTCAACTGTTTAATGAAAGACTTTGTCCCAAGGGAACACGGTGGAGAGAAATAGAGGACTCCCAACGTCCTTTTCACACCTCCATACTTGTGCAAATGGATGCTTGCATCCTCACACACATCCACATGTTTTGAAATATCAAAAAAGCAGAAAAATTCCATTATACATATGCCGCATTTTCCTTATCCCTCCCTTTGCTTTTGCGCACCAAGGGGAGGTACAGCTGCTTCTTATAGTTGTTTTAACTTTAGTTTCTCCAGAAATCTCCATACTGACTTCTGTAGTGACTGGACTAGTTTGCACTCCTATTAGCAGAAGATGAGCTGTGAGCTTCTTGATCTGGGAGCACAGAGCCAAACTCAGGTCCAGTGCCAAAGTGTGCTCAGGTTATGCTTGACGTAGGCTTGCCATGCCCAGACTTGAAAGCAACTCTGCTTGTTACATGTTAGAGGACATGAGAGGCCAAACAGAGTTCAATAGCGACTATAAGTTACAGAAATAGTTGTTTAGCTTGAATAAACTCTGAAGCCTCTCTAACTGAAAGACAAAGGATAATAACAAATATGAAGGTCCCAGCGAATGTGCTTACCAATAAATAGAATAGAACAGGAAGGGGGGGGTCAAGAAGTTACTATGCAGACAGAGCCCAGAAAGAGGGCAAAGGGTATGCCTGAGGTCAAAAGCTCCTGTAATGTGTATTATATGTGAATAAAGTCCCAAACGGAAGGGACAGAAGAGGGTAGGAGTGAGGTGGGTCTTTTGAGGAAAGAAAAAGGTTAAGAATTTCCCCAAACTAATAAAAGTCCTATAAATCTCAAGCAGGATAAATTTAAGACACTCAGATCTAGACACATCATGGTCAAACTTCAGAAGGTCAAAAGCAAAGTGGGGAACCTTGAAAGCAGACTGGGGTGTAGAAGAAGAAAACGGAAAGAGGGCTGACCCCTAAACACAAGAAGTGGAAATAGAAAGACAGTAGAATGTTTGTTGAAAGAAATCCATGGCCAGTGTAGAACTCTGCACCCGGTAGAAAGATCTCTCAGAAACAGTGCTAAAGGAAGTCATTCACATGCAAACAGGAAGAAGGGCGGCTGGAAAACCTGCATTAAAGAAAACTCTGCAAGATATTCTTTGGGTAGAGAGAAAGTGATCCCAGGTGGAAGCTTGGAGCTGGAGGAAAGTGAAAAAGGATGAAAACAGAAACTATCAAATGGCGGCAGTGACGAAAACGGAAACAGTAATGTCTGGCAGTGTTTGTTTATTTACCTTAGCCCCTTAAATGCTAGGGTGACAACTGTGAGCCACTATGCTTTGCTTACAATGTAGACTCAGGCCAGAGCTGGTGGCTCGTGCCTACCATGCCAGCATTGTGCAGGTTGAGGTAGAGAGGTCACAGGGTTGAGGCCAGCCTGGGCTATATAGTGAAACATTGTCTCAGAAAAGAAAAAAAAGTCTGATAACCTTAGTTTGTAAATCATGAGAAGGTAGGTGAAGGAAAAGTGCTCTAAGGTCCTCATGTTTCCTTGGAGAAAGGTAAAACTTAACGCTAGTGTTTGGTGAATCATAGCCAGCCGAATGTGGCGGTACAGGCTGTAACCCAGCACTTAGGAGACCGAGGCAGGAGTGTGAGAACCCTGAGGCCATAGTGAGAAGCTGTCTCTAATAATATCCCACTAACATGAATGTTTGATATCCCAAGTAAATGTTGTGATATCAAGATAGATCACTAAAGAATGCAGATTGTGACATCCCCCAAGGTCACTTTTAGTGGTAAGTGTGGATCCCACCAAGACCCCAGCTACAGCTATGAAGTCTTCCTCTCTCTGGTCACTGTAAACTTCTTTTCTGCTCCTGGGAGAGACTCCTCTCTTATCTAGTTAGATGTGATTCTGAGCAGCTATGAAGCCTGCCTCTGCCACACTCACGCTCTCCTATGGATCTTCCAGAGCCTTAAGGAATTGACCCGCTCCGAATGGGAACACTTGTTTTAACTTGGAATTCTACCACAAGTTCCTTTTCTGTCTTCCATATGCTTATCCCATTGCCTCACAGGATGAGAGACTGGATACTTTTTACAGAAATGAATAACTGCAGAACACAAGGTAGTCTCTGTGAGTTATTTCTCAGCTGGGAAAATGATTAACATGGTATCTACTCTAATGTAGCTCATAGGATTGCAGAGAGGCTCAGGTGGACTAGTGGAGAGGAGGGAACTCGGATTATGCAGTGCCCTATAAAGAATTACTGAAAGCAATAAGCAGTGATGGATCAAGTAGTCACTGGGGACTTGTAATACAGAAGATATTAAGCCAATGATTTAGAGTAAATAAAATTAAAGATTTCAAAAATTACATTGTTTAACAAGAATGGTCAGCTACATGGGCACCGGGTTAGTGAGATTCCAGGGTGAACACTCTAATAAATGTCTGTTCTTCCTTATGGGTGCCTCAGGATTATTTAGTCCAGTAGTTTGTAAACTTGAGCACAAATTAGAATCACCTGGAAGGCTGGTTAACCGACAACTGGCTCATCCAGCTATGATGCCTAAGAACCACATCAATGACCAGCAAAACAATAGCCCTGTGGGGTGCAGTAGTGGCACATAGCTTGGTGGTAACCAAAGCTCCCTAGTTTGACTTAAGACCGACTCAACAGGAGTGAAACCAAGCCTGTTCCTGGAAACCTAGCTAAGTACTCAGTGCTGGTAAAATCATGGTTATTGGAGGGAAATCTACAACCTCTAATTTACCAAACCAGCATGATCCCTAACAACAATCAATGAACATTAGTTCTTTTTCCTATTGCTAAGTGTAGTTTTGACCCCTCATCAAGGAAAGTTCTCTTTGCCACAGATGGAGACCATTACAGAAAACCACAGCCAATCAAAATGCAGAGTTGTGGAGCCGAGGCCCGACGGATACATCTACAAAACACTCCCCGACTTAAGACTCAGGAACCACTGCAGAAGACAACAGAAAGATTGTAACCCAGTAGAATACTTCTGCAAGAGTAAGCTTTCAGTTTTTATTACTACTTTATGGGTTTGGGTGTATATCTGTACACTACTTGGGTGCCTATTGTCCATGGAGGTCAGAAGAGGATGTCAGACCTTCTGATACTCGAGTTACAGATGGTTGTGAGCTACCATGCGTGGACTACCATGCATGCGCTGGGAATCTAACTCAGGTCTAGTGGAAGAGCAGTCAGCACTCTTAACCTCTGAGCCATCTGTTCAGCCTCTGTAAGAGTGACTTTTAAAAAGAATATCCGTCATCCTAAAAGAGTGAAGAATAAAAGTATTCTTTAATAAATTCATAAATGTATACAATGAAATATGACCATATCCATCCTTACTTCTTCCCCTCATGTCCCTTCCCAGTTTGTGACATCCCCCAAGGTTACTTTTAGTGGTAAGTGTGGATCCCACCAAGACCCCAGCTACAGCTATGAAGTCTTCCTCTCTCTGGTCACTGTAAACTTCTTTTCTGCTCCTGGGAGAGACTCCTCTCTTATCTAGTTAGATGTGATTCTGAGCAGCTATGAAGCCTGCCTCTGCCACACTCACGCTCTCCTATGGATCTTCCAGAGCGAAGATCCTAGTTTGGGAACTAGGAAGAGCTATTGTGCTTCCCCGGGTTCCCTGGCCTGCCTGCAGCCCACCAACTGGGCGAGAGTCCTGGCTGGAAACAGCCCCTCTGCCTGTGAGGCTTCCCAACACCCTCCCCAACCCGGGTGCTGCTCTGCAGCACCAACCTTGGGCCCCATCTCTGTGGCACTTGAGTCATTGCCTCAAAGGAGAGTTTCTTGATGGTCAGGGTGAGCTAGAGGTGATGGCCCTATCCTAGGCATTTCGCTTCTGCTTCCAGTACCTCAGTGACTCACCCTGCCTCTTCCCTAGTCTACCTTTCAAAGCCTTCTGGTTACTGCAGCTCCTGGCTCTACCTACTTGGAGGTTCTCAGGGAAGCTCGGGCTTGACCAACTCACAAACAAATACAATATCCTGCTGAGGCGTGCTTTCTTAGGCTTATTGAGTTCTTTGAGGTTTTTGGCCAATGGGATATCACAGTGTCTCTCTAAAGCAAGCTTAATAATAGCTCGCTGGATAGTTTTATGTCAACTTGACAAGCCAAAGTCACCGCAGGGGAGGAGACTCCAATAGAGAAAAAACCCGCATAAGATTGGGCTGTAATCAAGCCTGCAGGGCATTTTCTTAATTAGTGATTAATGGGGGAGGGCCCAGCCCATTGTGGGTGGTGCCATGCCTGGGCTGGTGGTCCTGGGTTCTATAAGACAGCAGATTGAGCAAGCCATAGAGAGCAAGTCAGTAAGCAGCCCCCCTCCATGGCCTCTGCATCAGCTCCTGCCTCCAGGGTCCTGTCCTGCTTGAGTTTCTATCCTGACTGCTTTTGATGATGAGCTGTTAAATGGAACTGTGAGTGAAATAAACACTTTCATCTTCAACTCACTTTTTGGTCATGGTGTTTCATTACAATAGTAACCCTCCCCAAAATAGTAAGTAATATTATTACCATTAAGAGATGACGGATGAGGTTCCCTTCTCCTTTGCTCATCAGATGATAATCAAGAGTTTTCTTTCTACATTGCTCTTTAATAAGCTTTGTGGCTCATCCAAACATGGACAGCATAGACTTCCTTCCCTCAGGGAACCTAAAGATGATGTTGGGAAGGCAAACAATGCAACAGAGTGCACAGGCCACTCCATGTCACCGTTTGGGGGCATAGCTAGGAATGATGCAGACCTAACACATGCCGTGCTCTGAGGGTCTGAAGAAAAGTCATTCAAGTGGTCAGTGTTGGCTTCAGAAAGGTGGTGTGGAGTACGGAGGGCTGGGTAGCCATTAGCTCCATGATCAGGGGAGATAGGGCTGTCTAGTTGGCGGCAAACCGGAAGTGAGGTAAACAAAGGTATAATCAAGGTGGTTGGAGGAAAGCTTCCCATGGGTGGGAAATGCGTGTCAACGTGTGGCACATCTTATTTTTGTCCGTTTGGTGACAAGTGACCTTGGTAAGACCACAAGATAAGATCTTGCTTCCCTGTTGGGTGCCACCTGAAACCGAGAACAAAGACAGAGTATTGAAACCCAAGGACAATGGCTTTTCTACTTCCTCTGGAACCCGTGGGAAATGGCACACATCTGGGCAGGCACCTGAAGGCTAAACCAGGAAACAGGAAGTCATTTGGGATTTTTTTTATAAACAGCCTCATAATAATGGCATTTGTCTTCTTGAGATGGTCTTTATTATTATTATTAAGAATCTATTGGTACATGGTTTGTACTTTTTTTTTTTTTTTGGTTTTTCGAGACAGGGTTTCTCTGTGGCTTTGGAGCCTGTCCTGGAACTAGCTCTGTAGACCAGGCTGGTCTCGAACTCACAGAGATCCGCCTGCCTCTGCCTCCCGAGTGCTGGGATTAAAGGCGTGCGCCACCATCGCCCAGCTCTGGTACATGGTTAATAGCTTATTCAAACCCCAGCTAGCCAGGGATGAAAAAAAATCTTAGTTTTGATGGGTAAATTCTTTGTTAATAAGAACAGCAGAGTTGGGAGGGAAGTATGTATGTCTTGAGACCATCATGAGAAAGCGTTTCCAGGGGGACTGGTGATTATGAGGCATTCTGAATAACACCTTGTTCAAATGTCACCATTGCAGGCGCCATTATCAAGCAGCTTAGGAAACAAACCATACCACAGATGGATACTATCGCTGCATCATGGCCGGGGAAAGTACTAATATAGAGGGTCTCAGGGAAAGGGAGACGTTTTAAACTAATACTTTAAAATTTCATGTGTATGAGTGTTTGTCTGTCGAGGCTGCCTGTTTCCCGAGGAGGCCAGAAGGGGGCGATAGATCTCCTGGAATTGGAGTTACACAGTTGTGAGCCACCAAGAGGGTACTAGGAATGGAATCAGAGCTGTCCTGCAGCAGCAGCAAGTGCTTTCAGCCACAGAGGCACCTCTCCAGACCCACTTCCATAAGTATTTTTATTCATTACAATAGACTTTTGTCCCTGAAAGGTAATGAAATATGGAATGTCATGTCAAAGGATACATTTCAAGTTGTTATTGGATTCAGAAGGAATGAAGTATTAATGAAGGCCTTCTGCTGGGGGAGAGGAATGTGAACGGCTGTCTCACATCCGGTATAAAATCGATGGTCATCTTTGGGCTTATATGCAAAGATGTGAACTGAAGACGGAGAAGAAATACCGGGGACAGCACTAACATGGCTCTCTCTCAAATGTTATAGTCATTTCTCTCTTCATCTTCATCTCAGAGGTTATCTGAAATTCCAAGTGTACCTTTGGAAAGACGCAGATCGTTCTGGGAAGAAGGCAAGAATGACAGGGGAGAGAAAGAGAGAGGCAGATAAAGTCTAAGGTCGGGGGTGTGTTGAGGGAGCAAATCTCAGAGGAGGCCTACAGGAAGACACTTGACTATGGCAGGGGACTTTTGGGCGTGACATCAACAAGGAGTATGCAGACTGTTCTAGAGCAAGGATGGTCTGGCTTTCTGTTGTAGCCTAACAACCCCCCCCCCCCAAACACTCAGTAACTTGGATCAACAACTATCTTATTATATCTAAAGAGTTTGAGAGTTAGGTGAAATTGGGGGCCATTGGCATGATTCTACTGTCTGCAGACCTGTGGACGTTATTTCGTCATTTCTACCGTCATTTTCAGAGGGGGAAGAAAAGACACCGAGTTGGTTGAAAGCACAGGCCCTGGAGTCTGAACGGCGCCGTCCTTCCCTACCTGTGTGGCCTCGTAAGAGACGCTTCGCCTCTAAGTGTCAGTTTTCATATCTGTAAAATAGGACAACTTCCTTGTGGGATTTTTATGAGGCATCATAGATGTAAGTGCTTGTTATAGTTATGTTTTTGTTTCTCTGGGAATAATATCTATTCCATGCAGGAGGGAGCGAAGATATAGCAGATACAGCCCCTCTTATCAAGCAACCCAGGAGACAAGCCTGATTCCACAGCCGGTTAGTGTAACATGGAGCATGTCCAACGGTAGCTGGGACACGGCTAGTGGACGGGAGAGAGTGTGAACCTAGAAGACTCCTTGGGAGGTGTGAAAGCTAATCCTGGTTGCTTGATTATATCTGGAATCAATAAGTTTAAGCTGCTGGGCGTGTCTTTGAGGAATATTTTTGGCTGGGCTATTTGAGGAGGAAGACCCACCTGAAGTCAGGACCCCACGTTCTGGTGCAGCCCACATTAAAGGGCTTGGAGGAAAGGAACTTCTGATTTTTTCCCTTGCCCTCACTCACTGGTGAGTCCATCTACCCCGCTGCGGAGGCAATCCTTCGCCAATATGAGAACTTCTTCAGGATTCCAATGTCGACTGAAGATGAGCAGCCCTCCCAGAATCCTCCAGGGCTCCAGGGCCAAATCCAGACGACTGAGACATCCAGTAGAGTGACAATTCATGGATTGTTGGCCTTCCCATCGGGAGACAGATATTGTTGGGCTGCCCGACCACAGCCTGTGAGCCTGTCTAACACATTTCCCTTCCTCCGGAACCTCCAAGTGTATATGCACATATATATTTATTTCCTATATATTTATTTCATAATATTCTAGCAGTTTTTCTCCTCTAGAGACCTGACTAATATTCTAGGCAAGAACGTCTTTAAATGAGCAGAAGGGGATCAGGGCTGCAGGGAGAGCGGAGAGATGAGGAAGATGAAGGGGTGCAGTAAGGTACTGAGTAGTTTTGGGGGGATGGCCGTGAGCTGAGCCTGCAATGCAAGCGGGGCAAATGAGAAGTTCTGAAATTCCACCCTAAGCCCTTTATCCTGTTTGCTCAGTTTCTTTTATACTTCTGCACTGAAGCATTCCATACTAAGCCACAGCTGGATGGAAATCTCAGGCTTATTTCAGAAATTTGCATGTGTGTGTGTGTGTGTGTATGTGTGTGTTGCTTGATAATGTCTCTATGTTGACTTTTAATACAGAAATACGTTTGAGGACTTGCTATTAGGTAAAAGGGCAAGCCCATATGACCTACATTTCCATGGTGGGACTTCTGAACTTGGCACAAGATAGGGTGCCATATGGGACTTGAGGGGGCAGAAACTGGGTTGAGAGCAACAGCCAATGTCAGGGGTAGGTATGGATGACAGAACTTACGGAAGGGGAGGGTCTAGCGGCTTGGAGTGAAAGGGGTCACTGAAGATGACGGGAAGATGTCTCAGTGTTTGCAGACACATGCTCAAAGCCAGACTCTGCCGCCTTGTTAGCCTCACAGCCCTTCCTCACTGAGAGGATGACTCTATTCCATCACTGCCTTGGGAGTCCGTGGGATTTGGATAAAAGTGATGGAGTACAGAAGCCATCTGAGAGCTATGGCACCTCGCAGGGCCTGGGGAGGCAGGGGTCTTCCTTCCTTCTTTATTTTCACAGTCCCGCATCTTAGGTCTCTAGCATGATAGGATGGCATTAAACATGGAAGAAGAAAAGAAGGAAGGGAGGGAGGGAGGGAGGAAGGAAAGAAGGGAGTTTGAGTTCCCTCTTTAAACAACCA
>NC_022020.1:61845063-61848421 GCF_000317375.1 Microtus ochrogaster
TGCGCCACCATCGCCCGGCTCAATTTAGTTTTTACACCTGTAGAGTGGGAATACTTTCTTTACTGGTATTATGAGGTCCACCTGTGATCACACACGAGCATGTAACCACACTTTCATCGCGCATTTATTAGTCGGTGGCTGTCTACGCTGATTCTATTTCCTACATACCGTGAATAACCACATCCATGGATGTGCAAGCGTCTCTCTAGGAAGATGTGAGGACCTTTGGCTGTATGCCCTAGAGTGGCATAGGTGTGTCGTTTGGTAGTTTTGTTTTTAGCTTTCAGAGAAAACTTGACACTAATTTCTGCAGTGTCTGTGACTGCACCAGCTCACACTCCCATCACCAAGTGGTAAGTGTCCCCTTTCCTTCCTCACCTGTACTAGCTGCTCTCTGTGTCCTTGATAACAGGCATTCTGCCTCAGATGAGGGGGCTGGGATGATGTCAAACACTTTTAAAACTGTTTGTTAGCCTTTTGGAGTTCTGCTTTTGAGACCTTTGTTTCATGACCCATATTTTGATTGAGTTTTTGTTATTTTGATACTTAGCTTGTTGAATCCTTTGTATTGTCTAGAGAACAACCCTCTGTTGGATGTGTAACTGGTGGGGTTCCCACCATTCTGCAGATGCCTCACTTGGTTGACGTTTTCCTTTGCATCATCTCACAGTGTGACCTTTACCCTCTATGAGTTTGTGTGTGTTCTAGAGTTTCTCTTGCTGTTGATTTACAGTCTTATTCCACAGGGATTGGGTAGGATATAAGAAGTTATTTCTACTTTCTCATATTTGTTGATTCGTGTCTTTTTGTTTGTTTGTTTGTTTGCTTTTGTTTTTGTTTTTTGAGACAGGGTTTCTCTGTGTAGCTTTGGAGCCTGTCCTGGAATGAACTCTGTAGACCAGGCTGGCCTCAAACTCACAGAGATCTGCCTGCCTCTGCCTCCCAAGTGTTGGGATTAAAGGTGTGCACCACCACCACCCCGCTTTGATTCATGTCTTAATATATGATCTATTCCAGAGAAAGTTCATGGGCTGTTGAGGACCATGTGTGTCCTATAGCATGTGGATGGAATATCCTGTAGATATCTGTTACGTGCATTTGATCTAGGAAGGAAGGTAAAGCCAAAGGTCCCTCTGGCTCTAGCAGGCTCCAGCCGTGTTATGTGAAGGAGGGCTGAGTGGAAGTCTAGATTCTATGCTCTTGCGGCTGCGGTGTGGGGAGGATGGGAGGCTGTCAATCCTGGTGGTTCAGGCGGGCAGGTGGGCAGGCAGGTAGGAGAGCAGGAGAGGGCCTCCAGCTGGACTGTGGACTCTCAGCTTTCCTGCCTGCTTCTCTGCAGAGATCTCCCCTGGCTAAATACATTCCTTTACAGGTCTTGTTTCTTGAATGAAAAGAACCTACTGTGTATTGTCGCTACTATTTTCACCCCTTATTTTCAATTTTAAGATTAGCATACAGACTATTAAATATCATGGCATCTTTGAATAGAGTGAACTTCAGGGATTATCCTCCCACTTGATCTCCCACGTCCCTGCTAACTTGACACTCTCACCCCACCTGGTGACCCTACCCCTTCAGTCTCTTTTTTTTTTCTTCCATACCTCATGTGTCCTTCTGCTCACTCCATCCTTCATCATCACCTATTTTACCCTCTCTTGATGATCTTTTCTTTAGTTGTTTAGGCTATCCACATTCATACCCTTTTCTATACAAACATGTATACTATATACATTAAATATTATAGACTAGGGCCTGCATAGGTGAGAGAACATGCATTTTTTTTGTCTGAGTTTGGATCACCTTGCTTGATACTACACTTTCCAGACAAATCCACTGCAATTTCATGATTTCATTTTTCTTTGCAGCTGACTGCAGTCCCGCTGTGTAATGGACCACATTTTCGTTATTCACTTGTGTTTTGATGGACATCTAGACTGGCTCCATTTCCTGGCTTTTGTGAGTAAAATAGCACTAAGCACGAGTGTACAAGTGTCTCTGTGGCAGAATTGAATACCTTGCATGTCCAGGAATGGCCTAGCTGGGCTCTTTGGTAGTTCTGTCCTTCAGAAACCTCCATACTAATCTCCATGCTAGTTCTGCACTCCCAACTGCAGTGAATTAGGGTTTCTTCTTCCCCACATCCTCTTCAGCATTTGCTGCTGAACTTCCTGCTGCTAGCTAGTCTGACTGAGGTGAGCTGGGATCTCAAAGTTGTTTGAGTCTGCATCTCTCCAAATGACTAGGGATGTTGGAAATCAAAAACAAACTAACAGATAAACAACAGCAACAACCCCTTACACATCAGCAAGTTGTGTTTCTTCTTTTGAGAACTCTCTGCTCATTTTACTAATCCATCTTTGGGTTTTGTTGTTTGTCTTCTGCATTACTTTTTAAGTTCTCTGTAAGTTCTGGCTATTATCCCGCCATCTGGAGTGTAGATGGGAATGTCTCCCATTCCGTGGCTGGCTGTTCGCTCTGCTGATAGCTTCCCTCGCTTACGGAAACTTTAATAGTCATGTAGCCCCGTTATTGACTGCTGGTGCTGGTGCCTGTGTGATGGACAAGCTGTTCGGAGTGCTCTTGCCTGCACCCATCCCTGGAGGAGCACTCTCTATGCCTCCCTCTAGTAGTTTTAGTATTTATGGTTATAAATTAAGGTTTTGTTCACTCTGAGTTAATTTTTGTACGGGACGAAACTATGAATTTAGCTTTATTCTTTTGTGTGCATTCACACATGCTTATAGCCACAATAAAAACAAATAAGGCAAAATTAAATTTATTTGGTTGGTGTATATGCACACAGAATGGGGGGCTGTGGAGATGACTCAACAGTTAAAAGTGTTGCTCTGTTGTGAGGATCAAAGTTCAAATCCCAGCATAGTCACCAGGTGGCTCACAGATGCTGTGAGTCCAGCTCCAAAGATCAGACATGCTGTCCTGGCCTCTCCAGGCTCCCACATGTGCGTGCCCACATACACAGACACACGCGCGCGCGCACACACACACACACACACACACACACACACACACACACACACTCTAACGGAAGCGGAGGTTTAGTTGATGGGTTTCAAGGCTCCTGTGCTGCACATTAGAAGTTTAATGTACATTGACTTACAAGGAAAGGTGAGGCTGCTCAGACAGTCAAAGCAGATCTGCAGGAAGCAGTGACTCTCTGGGGAGCCAGTCCACACGATCATCCTCCACACACCAGGCAACAGAGACACAGATAGCGCTGGGCTCAGGGTCTGACAGCTGCTTCATCAAGAAAGGAAGTTTTTCCCAGCAGCTCCAGGCAGAGCAACAGATGTTGCGTTCCCATTCTTCTCTCCTCCCCCTCCTCCTCCTCCCTCCCTCC
>NC_022020.1:61848763-61862032 GCF_000317375.1 Microtus ochrogaster
GCAAATAGGATGGATTGCTCCATCCTGCCTTGTGGGCTCCTCTCTGCAGTCAAGGGTTCAAAGTTTATGATGAGAAGGGTCAAGGTTGACATGCACACAGAGTGGCTAAAGACAATAGCTTCTTCTGCCCCATTCCCACAAGCTCAGAGTGTTCCTGTTTACGATAATAACACATTGCTCACACCTCTTTCCCCATGGGAAACAACCCAAGTCTTCTGAATGTGACTTCCCTGTCTCTATCAGGGAAGATCCCCAGGCCCTGACAAAGGAACAGATGTGTCACTGCAGTGCACCCCATGCGTAACCACGATGTGGCGGAACAATGGTTGAGACGCTCATCTCTAAAAGGGTAAAATATACAGGAGGTGGCGGAGAACGTACCTGCTGGGAATGCAGAGAACTTGGGCAAATGTGTTTGTCAGCTCATAGCCCATAGCAGAAGTGAGGGGTCAGCCAGTGTGGCTTCCCTGCTTTCTGGAACCTTCCATCCATCCTTCAGCAGTTCAGCTTATTCACCTCCAAGGAACACTAGGGAAGATTTTGCTCCTGAGCGTGTCCTGCTTTGAGGCTTACTCTGCCCCAGCATGGGCCCTGGGACCCAGATGTCACTTCAGAATTGACAGCCACAAGTTTCTGTTTGCTCAGCCGAGGCTTTCCCAGGCCTCACACTCTCACTGACATCATTCAGCGAGTTCAGTTGGTGGCTTGTTTTACAAGCATGAGGACCTAAGTTCAGATCCCCAGAACTCATGCTATGAGAAATAAATAAATGAAGAGCCAGATGAGCAGCATGTTCCTGTGATTCCATCACTGGGGAGGCAGAAATGAGAGGATTCGCAAGGCTTGCTCTTCAGCCAGTTTTCGGGAATTCAGCCGGACTCCAGGGTCGATGAGAGATTCATGCATATCTGCACACATATGTGCATACAGACACACATGAACAGTTTGACACGCAAATATATTTATAGTGGTCACATTGAAATGCTCAAGTACCAAATAAAAGCATCTTATGGTGACAGAGTGTGGAGAAGTGCCAGATAGGGTAGGGTGATATAAGTAAGGGAGGAAACAGAAAAATGGGGGAGGGAGAGGGAGTGTGGTCATTTGAAGAAGAATGGTCCCCAGAGGCTCACATAGTTGAGTGCTTAGCCATCAGGGAGTGGCACAAGGAGAGAGGGATTAGGAAGTGTGTCCTTGTTGGAGTAAATGCGTCTCTGGGGGTGGGCTTTGGTGTTTTAAAAGCCAAGGCCAGGCCCTGTGTGCCTCTCTCTTCCTGCAGCGTACAGATCCAGGTGTAGAACTCTCAGCAATTTCTCCAGCTCCATGTCTGCCTCTGTGTCGCCATGCTCATTCCCATGATGGGGATGGACTAGATCTCTGACTCTGTAAGCCATCCCCAGTGAAATGTTTTTCTTTTACAAGAGTTGTCATGGTCATGGTGTCTCTTTGTAGCAATGGAACACTGAATAAGACAGGGAGGGAGGTCCATACAGAAGGAGAGAAAAAGAGGAGGGGAAACAACATGGATGTTGTCTGAAAAAGGCTGTAGGAATCATAATATTTTCTACTTACCTCAAATTACATATAAGTGTATGTATGTATACATGTACATATATAGTTTGTTTTTGCTTATGAGCCTGTCCTTTAAAACTGAGCCATCTCTTCAGCCCTATATATAGTTTAAATAAAGTTAAGCTCCTTGGGCCAAAAATGCTTCCCCAAAGAGTCATAAAACATCTGAGAAAAACCAAAGTACCAGTTATGAGAAATCCTGTTTCAAGTTGTTGGTCAGGGGAACTCCAAGAGACTCCAAAAGCAGTTACTGTTGCTCTTGGTTACCACCCAGAGGTTGAAGGTAAGTCTGTATTGCTGAAGACATCATGCACTTCAGAGGCAGGACCCAGGGGATGCAAGCTGGATGTGAAAGCTTCCTCCTCGAGGGTAGTCTTTCCTAGAACCAGACGATGCTATGCACGCTATCAAGACAGGGAAGCAACAAATAGCTCTACCCAGTTGTGAAGCCTCTGAATCACAACAACTAGCACGGCAAGGTAGCCCCAGGGTGAAATAGTGGCACTCATATCTTGTCAGTAGCCGGTCCTGTCTGACTGGACTTAATGGTCTTTTCAGCAGAACGGAAATCATGCCCCATCCTGAAAACCTAAACCAACAACCCAGGCCGAGTGATACCACGGATCTTAAGGGAGAACCCACCCCCACTTTGCTAAAGCACATTTCCTGACTGCATTCCAAATATTTATCTTTAATCTCACAGAGAAGTGTAGCTCCCAAGCCCCACTAAAGAAGCTTCTCTTTGCGAAGGTTAGAGACTGCTAGAGAAAACCACAATTGGTCAAAATGCACTGCCTGGCCCTAGTGGATAGGACGACAACACAGCTCCTGCACCCAGAGCTCAAGGGACATTGAGGCAGAAGGGGCGGGGAAACTGGAAACTGCAAGAGCCTGAGAACCAGGAAGTCTGCTGTGAGAGCGAGCGTGTCTCCCAGAAACGACAGGAAAGCTCCACCCAGGCTGATGAAACAATATGGCTGCCTGAAGAAGCTCTGGACACGGACAACACCCACAGACATGCTAATATGGATGGGGGAAGACTCATGAGGCCTCACCCCTCAAGAAAGAGCTACAGGCAACTAAGGCGTGCTGAGAGTGGGAGAGGGGTCTTCCCTCATGGAAAGGACCCTCATTGATCATCTAACTGAAGTCGCATCCCTGAAATCACATACATGCCGTGCTGAAGGACTCACTAGGCTGCAGCTATATATTTATATGCATACATTACATATATAAAGCAAGGAATTTGGGAGGGAAAGGGGCATGGGAGGAGTCGGGGTAAGGAAAATGAAGGGAAATGATAGAATTTTATTTTAATAAAAACATTAATAAAAATTATGCTAGTAGTCCCCCAAAGAGTACAAATGGATTTAATTTAAATTATTTTATTTCAGCGAACCTAAAGTATTATGTTAAACTTTAACATTTAATCAGCTCAAAACTTGTTGACATTTTAACCCCCCTTTTTGATTAAGAGTTTGAAATCCAATATGTTCTTTACATTTGAAGTAAATTTCTCCTGGGACTAATTCTTCCAGCTTATTCATATTGCTCGTTGCTCCCGTGTTCTATTAGGTGGAGCACACTGTCACTGAGAGGCCACCATGGGGAGGGGGGCTCAGAAGGAGAAAGGCGCCTTTGTTGGGCTGGCCGTCCTGTGCATTGCGCTCTTATTGCTTCAAGATGCACTTGGCCTTTGGGACACTGACTCACGGCCTAGCTGCCACTATTTCCTCGGAGACTTAATTTTAGCCAGGTTTCCTGGAACGGTTCCAACGTTCCTCTGTGCCTCATTTCTTCCCTTCCAAGCCCTCGCATGTCACCGCCGTGTAATTGAAAGCTTTGTCAGGCTGGAATCCAATGGACCCAGCCCAAACAGGAAATGGGATTTCTCATTGTTTACTTAAGACCATGAACCAGAAAATGTTGGACACTTGTTTTCAGTGCCTCATTGAGCTCGAAATGAAACTCAGCCATTCCCAGAGGTTTCCTGATGTGGAATGATTTAGGTGCTTCAACCATTGGATCAAGATAGAGGGCCTGCAGCGAGATGGCTCCGCGGAGAGACGCTATTCTGCCAGTCCTGAAGGGATTGGAGCCCACACAGTGGGAGGAGAAGACAGGCTCCCCAAGAGCTGTCCTCTGCCTCTCACATGCTCTGTGATGGTCTCCGTCTCTCCCCAACCCCCCAATCTCTTACACACATAAATAAATGAACGCTATTTCTTAAAGACAGTGGTTTAGAACATGGGTTGGCTTTATGCTTTCCTTGTCTGAATATTATCAAACCTCATCTTTGCTGACATTTTGTTAGAAACAGGATATAGAACCTTTCTATGAGGCTGGAACATTCCAGCAAGTATTCCACAATTAATCTTTGTACAAACAGGTTTGTTGTAGGCCTCTGTCTCAAATTCCTCTAAAAGCCCTGAAATAGATTATCTTGTCAATCACCACATTGCCATGCCCAGCATGGGTACATAGGTACCATATGTATATGGTGGGTGGTACTCTATGCCCTCTGACAGACATGTTGTCTGTTTGTTCAATAGTTTTTTTAAATATTTATTTATTTATTATGTATACAATATTCTGTCTGTGTGTATGCCTGCAGGCCAGAAGAGGGCACCAGACATCATTACAGATGTGAGCCACCATGTGGTTGCTGGGAATTGAACTCAGGACCTTTGGAAGAGCAGTCAGTGCTCTTAACCTCTGAGCCATCTCTCCAGCCCCCTGTTCAATAGTTTTTTATCTTGCTTCTTCTCACTATGGTAGAGCTCACCCATTGTGTTGAAGCCAACAGTACCATACCCAGGCTTTCCCAAGCTCTTGTAGCCAGGAGCAGGCAAAAGATGTTCTAAATACACAGAAGTGACAGCATTTGGGAGGGGGGACGGCACGAATCTCATCCTTTTGTTAAGAATCCACTCGTGCGGAAACTCACCCACTCCAGGACATGGATTCATTTGTGAAGGCATACTCTTCATGACTAATCTCTTGAAGGCTCCATCTCTCCACCCTGTTGAGCTGGGGATTAACTTCCTAACACATGCAGTTTGGATGAGACACTTAAGCCATAGAAGTGGGTAACATGTAAATTGTTACCCGTAGCTTGTAAAGTTTTGTAGTGTCTGGGGCCTCAAAGTGTCTCATCTTTTCTCTCTCAGACGAAAGGGACATTGTATGACAATGTAGAAAATTGTGATACAAGGAGACAGAGGTTTTGTTGCGGCGGAGGGCATTTTGATGGGGGTCATCCTACGGTGCCTCCAGTAGCTTTCTGTTTGGGATTCTTTCAAAGTCGTCCTTGAGTCTTGTTGAAGTGCCTTCCATTCTCAACATGTTTCTCAGATATGATAACCATGGCAATGGGAAGAGGGAGAGAAGTTTTTTCGGGAACAGAGGCAAGGCTGACGGGAACTTCTCCCTGTTCGGAGGAATGGCTTTCTCAGAGCCCTGACTCTAGGCTTGACGCTGATGGGTACCCTGGATCTATGGCTTCCAGGATATTGCCCTCACAGGGCTAGTGAGGAGGATATCCCAACATGCCTAACAGTCAATCGTTCTCATACCCGAGGTGGGGGAACACGGAGTAGTTGAGGAGATGGAACAGACCGGCCAATCTGGAATTGAGCAGAGTTTGATCAACTACCCATCTGATTTTGTTATTTGAGTTTTTGGGTCAAGACTCAGGCTCTGGCGGTCTCATCAAGCTAAGCATGCCCATCTACCCCCTCCCCTAAATATGCCCACCAAAGAGACCAGTAAGATGGGAAGGCAATGCAAGGAGATCTGTTTAAAGTGGTCACACACAGGGAAGAGGAAGAAAGAGGTCCAATGGCCTCCAAGTCCACCTTGGGGCATTGGATGAGGTTTAGGTTTAACCAAAAGGTAGAAAGTACATACAACTCTGGGGCAAGGTGTGGCACTACCCATTGTTGCCTGGGCATCAGCCTGTCCCACAATGTGGTTCAATAAGTTACTAGAACTGGGAGATTTCTTCCTGGGGGGGGGCAAGTCCCTCTTCTGCCTGGCACCGTGCTTTGTCTTTTCCCTTTCTTCATACTGGGGAGGGGAAATTTTAACCCTTTGGAGCCCATAGTCTGCTAGCCAAAGGGAGGCCACATATGTCTCTCTTTAGAATATTTTCTTTCTCTTGTCTAGCCAGTTATAACTCTGCCTCAGAATTATAAGGGACACGTAATTATGTATGTGAATGCTCATATCTATATAACAACATTACTAACTATAAAGACACATGAGAGTGAACTGAGCCGTGAATATAATTTATTCAAATGTTTACACAGGAATCTGTTACACAGACAATAGCAAAAAAGGTACAAAGGGAGCCCTAAGAGTTTTCATTTAACTTTAGGATAATACTTAGTAACAAAAATACCTTAAAGACGTTAATATTATATAAATAAAATAATATAGCAGGCTTTAAGCTTGTTCCCATTTGAAGGTTTGAGGCGGAGCGGGATTAGGTGAGTTAGAGCTCTGTTTCTGAGGTGGGCTCAGGGGCATAGGGGAGAGCGCTTCAGTCTGCTCTGCTAGGTTGCAGCTTCTTCACTTTTGGGGGGTTCTCTGCTTACCCTTCTCTTCTTGCTGTTCTCAGCCCCTACTTCACAAATTCCAAACAGGGAAATTTCAGTTCAAACTCTGGAAATTCAGATTTTCCATAGGACGACCCAGGAACCCAGTGACAGTTGCAGATGCATGGCTTCAAAGGGCTTTGGTCACAGGATGTAAAAAATGGTCCCAGTTCTCAGGGTTTGTTATCCTGAGGAGACGGAGGGGGACTGGCTCCCTAAGGCGTTTGCCCAGGCTTTCCTACTGCCTGACTTCAGCCCTTCAGCAATCTGTATTGTCTTCTCAGCACTTACTATGTTTTTGCTTTTGTTTTTCCAGACGGGGTTTCTCCGTGTAACCCTGGCTGTCCTGGAACTCACTCTGTAGACCAGGCTGGCCTCAAACTCACAGATTCAGCTGTCTCTAATTAAAAGCATGCCCACCACTGCCGGGATAACACTGACTCTTGAAGGGGGAGGGGGGAAAGTGTTTCTTTTTTGTTGTTGTTGTTGTTTGTTTTTTGAGATAGGGCCATTCAGTGTAGCCCACACTGCCCTTAAACTTGTGGTCCTTCTGCCTCAGTTGCCTGAGTGATAGGATTTCAGGCACGAACAACATACTCAACAGGAAAAAAAATTCTTTAGGATTTAAGTTTTCACTTTCCCAAGCTTCAAACAATGAATTTCATTGGGCAGAGCGTAAGAGGAGCTTTCTGCTCTCCTCTTTGGCATGATTGGTCAGAGAATTTTTACAGAAGCTACAACTTTTAAATTAAAAATATTAAAGAGAAAACCTGGAGATTGCCCTCCCTGTATTTCTTTCAGGTGGTTCCAATACCACTAGTTTCCCAAACAGAGCACAGTGTGCAGAATATATATATATATTTATAAATATATATATATATTTATAAAAGAACTCTTGAAGTCTATGTGTGACTTAACAGCAGTGCCTAGATGTCCTCAGATTCATTAAAAATGTGACTGTAAGAGGCTCCTGAGGTTAATGACGTTGCCATGTATCTGAAACACTTAAAAAACTAACACATAGTCCCAGTGCTCGGGGAATGGAAACAGAGGGACGCTGATTTCTGGGCTAGCCTGAGCTACATAGCAAGACCTTATGTCAAACACCCCCCCAAACTAAAAGCTAATATAATAATTAAAGTAAAAGCAACTACGCTAAGTATTCCGTACATACATATTTTAGTTAATTTCTAGGAACTGGCTGGCTACAAACATATCAGTGAAAAAAATTATTTTTTTTTTCATAAGAAGAATAAATAAACTCTCCCTGAAGTTTTGAAATGCCAAGAGCAGCAATTCAAAACTATTTTGACCAACAAAATCCTCCCCACAGCTCTGGCAGCTTGAAAAAAGCCTAATCATTCTCATCAAGAACGTCACACTTACTATATAGTGCAGAAGCCACTGCCCTGCCGGCAAGCTACCCCACTGCAATGTTGGTCACAGCTGCTGTGAGTAGCTTGGCTTCACTCTGAAAGCAAACTGTTGATCTGAGGACTCTTTGGGTTGGCTTTGTTTCCGTGCCCGAGTTCTGTAAGGCTTAGATGGCTACAGAACTTAACGCTTAATACTGACATCAAAGGTAGCTTTAAATAATAATTATTCTGCTTCCATTTCTTCTTTCTCTTGGAACATGTCGACTTTATAAATACATTACAATCTTCATGCTACCCCACCCCCCAGCACACAGATGGGTTTAAATTCCATTCCAGAGAACATCACCTGGGCAAGGCGTTCATGTGCTTGACAATATACAGTCAAAAAGAAAAACACAAGGCAAGCAAAAGAATGGGTTGGTCGCTGATAGTCTGAAAGTCGTTCCTGTGGTGAAAAGCAGTTTCTGAGAATCTGGAAGCCTTCTGGAGCTGCACTTGGAAATGACTCGTGACCACAGCTATGGTGTGGGGTTCCTTTTACAGAGGGCTTTCAGCCACCCTTTTCTTGTTTTGTAGGTAGAAGATGCGGTTCTCTTCAGAGTAGGTGACTTTGCTGAGAGGTAGCCTGTAGATGTCAGGGTTTTTCGTGGTCAGCAAGAGAAACGGTAGCGTGGCCAAACAGAAGGCCCAAGTTCCAGCGGGCAAATGGACCTGGGGAAAAAGAGACCAGCCACACGTTCTTTTGAGATTCCATTTAAAGTGAGTTCGCACAATGAACCCCCTGAACTTTCAACCCAGGGTGCAAATTGGTGGGAGGTCATTACTCTGGAATCTGCTGTGCCCCCTTGGGAAATCATGTCTAAGATGTCGGGGAATCTAGAGCTAGCATTCATTGGAATGTTTTCACTTGTCTTTCTGCGGTGGTCAGTTCTGTCCCTTCTATATGTCTGTCTGGTTTTCTCGTTTATCCGTACTTCTTCAGCATGGCGTGCCAGGATGACACTGGGCACACAGGATGCCAGCAAACAGCTAATATCCTGACCACTCATCACATCCACAAGGGCTTCTCTGATTAGTCAACCATAGTGGCCTTTCTGACCTTGACTTTGCTCCAGCACTGAACTCTCTTTGTTCTTATTTCTTTTTATTTTCTCTCCTAAACAGACTTTTAATATCTGGTGGGGAGGTGCCACACTTCAATGCTGCTATGTCAACTCACACATTTCTGAGTATTCTACGTTGATTAGCTGGCGTCTTTTGTATGGACCTCATAAGTGTGATGAGGAATAGGGTACCAATTCCTCCACTTTATCCTCAAACCAAGGGATGGGGCCTCAGGATCTGAAGTTTCCCTGCTCTCCCTAGCTAACCCATCCATCCAGTTCTGATCCACAGACTGATGATGCATATATATATATATATATATATATATATATATATATATATATATATATATTCCATCATATATATGATGGATTTAAAATAACACCTGTTTCTCTAGTCAGTTATCCATTTATCTTTTCAGATTTCTTAATAAGTAAACTATATTCTAAAGTCAACTTCTCAACACCAGAGTTAGACTATGAACGTGATAATGTGGTATTGAGTTATTGATAAGGCTACTGTTAAAGTTATCCTTTAAACCAAGCAATCTGACATTTGTGATAAGCCTGGCAATTGTAGCTTGGGCTAGAGCTTGCTGTGATGTTGGAGGGCTGGAGTGGTTGAGAGCCAGCACCTGCCAGAGCAATGGCAACCATGCTCATGGCCCCTGTCGCCAGATACTGCTCAGGTGGGCATCAGTGGACTTCCACATCATTGACAAGTCATGCAGAGGACAAAATGGGATCAAAGAACTCACCACAGCCATCAGGTGTGTCATACAGGCTCCGACGTAGGCGGTAAACAGGGCTACGGGAAGAGGAAAGAACACTATTTGGTAGATGTAGTTTTCACCAGCATCCTAGACTGTTTACGTATACTTCGGGGTTCTACTAGCCAGTCCAGCACCCAGGTCCCCAGTTATAAATGTGAATTTAGACTCAGAAGCTATGAGTTCAGATCCTGGCCCATCCCTGCAGAACTCATGGTCTCCTTGGCTGTACAGCAGAAGCAACAGGACCAGCTCTTTCACAGGGCTGGGCGAGCATGAAGAAAACAGCACACATTCGGCACACGCTAAGTGCTCAATGAAAGTAGTCTTGCAGTGTGGTCTGCTCTTCTCACTGTGGTGGCAATACCTTAGGGAAAGATTTTCTGTGGCAAAAAAAACTGCCATGTTGTTTTCTACACACATGACCGAATTTAGATGAAACAGCCTAGGTTCTCTACAGTCTCATTGCACCTAGGATCCCCATATTAATGGTTTGAGTTTTACAGCTACAAGAATTATGGAGTCTAAAAATAAGAAGGCAACAGCTTGGAGCATGGCAGAAGCAGGACAGACTCCTGAGACTCTCTTCACGTAGTGCCTTCTCATGTGCTAACGGTAGGCATATAACTTAATTAATTAGGATCTGATATTTTTATTTACTTTGAGAAAGAAAAGAGAAACAAACCAATGTAAATGGCATGTTCTGATCACATGTGTAGCTTTTAGATGTAAAGCAACAGGAACAAAGGGCTCAACCAGTTAACCATCAATTTCTCTGTCTTGGCTGAGGAAGAGGCAAGGGGTGGGTCTGGAATGTCCTCAGCCTTCCCCAAACTGAAGAATGACTTTCCTATGTTGTTCACATAGTCATTTAGGCCACTGTTAGACAGCCACCAATCAATCAATTGATCAATGAATACCTATCAATCACATGAGCTATCTTGGGAGCATGGCAGAGATGATGAGAGGTCTGTCTGATCATCATTTCCTTGTCCTTTTATTGATAATTTATCCCCAGTACCATGTTGCTTAAATAGTGCGATGAATCCTCTCTTGTCTTAGTTTCTCACGTTGAGACCTAATTTAGACACAGTTCTACTTTTGGATTCCCGGTCTTCCTCGTATTTTCTGTATAATGAATAAACTCAGAATTTTTTTGTTTTATCATTCAGAACTTAAAGGTCTGCTTTAGGGAGGCAGACAGTGAAATCTCAAATGAAATTTTCTATCCACCCAGAGCTCCTGTGAACTCTTCCCTCTTGGCAGGGTACTAGGGTACCACTCCGAGAAGAAGGATGCTCATGATTTGGGGGGTGGGAGGGATTCCCCTCTTTGCTTTCATCAATTTCACTCATTTTTGAGATCTAACTCACTCATTCAGCATCTATTCCTGGGTACTCTTCTCAGCATAAGCTGCACTCTGGCCTGCTCTCTTTAGCACCATCTCTTCCTCTGAGCATGCCAGACATTATTGTCTCTTATCTCCTTCAAAGGCCCAACACTTCTAAGACACGCTTCTGACACTCTTGAGTTTTAGACTGTTATATGCTTTGGAATAATCTCTATGTCCATGTTGCTGTTTTCCCTACAGAGAAAGTCAGACTAATGAATGGCAGGCTGCCTGTCATGAAGACTTGCATGCAGTGCAGAGCTGGGACTGGCTGACACCAGGGAAGCTTCTGTACACTGTACATCTGTGATCGCATTAGAAAAGACCCCTAAAACTCAGTGAGAGCCTGGATTTCATGGGCAAGGGCCCCTCTCAATGCACTGTCATGGGTGAAAGCTCCTATAGTAACCCAACTATTGATAAGGTACAAAATAGGCTTAAAACTTCTATAAAGGACATAAAAACAAGACTATTCCTTGGCCACACAGCTCCTGATATCCAGGTAAAGAAAACAGCCCTGTCAGGTACCATTGCAGGTTCCCAAGTTCTCCCTCGCAGATACTTGGGGAGGCAGAAAAGAACAGTTCTGTAACCAGTGTCTGCTGTTTATTTACCTTGGCAGATAAGGTGGGCCTTTTGTTTGGCAGTGACAGGGCAACATGGGCAAGCTGAAACTTGCTGTGGCATTTTACACAAAAGGCTTGCCTTGCAAGAGGGGTTAGAGATCTGTCCCAAGAGTTTATGTGTGGGTGTTAGGAAGTCTGCTGGGGTGCAGTGGGGATGGGGTTGATACTCTCATACGGTCATCCTCAGGAGGAACTGAGATGGCTCTTAGGAGATGAGCTCCATATTTGTGGATATTGCAATTGCCATTCCCTTTGATCTATCAATTTTGATTGCAGAAACATGTTGCAGAAATATTAATATAATGCACATTTGGATATTTACACCAAAAGCATTCACTTGAGCAATATCTTAAATGGCTCCAAACTAGAAGCCATGTAAACCCCCTGCATGAAAGTCTTGTCATAGAAGCCATGTAACTAGCCCCTGCATGGCAATCTCATCATATCTAAAGCATCTGTATGACCCCAACCAACAGAGCCATAATCTCCTGACTGTTCACTTCTACTAAGAGAAAGGCCCTGGCTTTCAATCCCCATTGAGAGCTGTCACTTAAACAGCTGGGATCTCTTGGGAAACAAATTCTTAGAACAAAGAAAGAGGACAGACATCTAAAGAGACCAAATGCTAGGAAAGACAGACACAATGGAACAAACGCTTAGTCAAAGCCTGAAGCAAAGAAGGCACTAGATGACGGGATGAAGCACAATGGATAGAGCCAAAAATGCTTCAGTGGGCTGGCGAAACTGGAGGTTCTTGTGAAGGGATGATGAGGGGAAAATAATAAGAAAAAGTTCACAGCAATGGGAAAGCTCACATGGAACTAACCCCCTAGGAAAGGAATGTTTGAAGAGCCTATCTGAGAAACTAAAAGCAGACACAATCCTAGAATTAAAGAAAGACAGGAGAGCTCACACCGCACTGAAAGGATTTGAGTGTCTAATCACAGAGGGGATGGGGAACTCTCTCATCTAGACAGCTCCATCCTTTCCACTCGCCTGCCAGAACCAAATCCACTTCTCATGTGGTCAAGGAAAATATGTGAAGATAAGATTCCAAATATCCAGAGAACAAAATAAAATTACCTTTAACAAGAATTAGGTTTTTTTCAGAAGTCTATATGGCAGTTTGGGATGCAGAAAGACAACAGGATCATCTTTGAGGACAACTTTCAAAAGGTTTGTTAGGAGAAAAAACAAAATCCTCAAATCTGGTGCTGTTTTCAGACGGCTGCCCTAAAATGTAAGCCAGGGAGAAAGGAAGCCGTTCTCCCCTCAACAAAACCAGCTCTGGAGAAGACACTGACAGGGCAGTTTGAGCTGCAGGGCAGGGTGGATACACACCCAAAGGCCGTGGTTACTAAACAAGGAAGTATGAAAATGCTTGTTTATATGGATCTAAGGTGAAAATTCTATATAATATCAGCATGGTTTCAGTGGCTGTTGGGGGTGGGCCTCCCAGTGGGGGCTGATGCAGGCCAAGGCATTGTTCATATCTGGAGATAAGATAAAAGTATGGATAAAGTTAAGACTTTGATAAGGAATAGTAAACAAGGTTAATTCTTAATAAGTTAATAACTTATGCAAAGCCACCAGAAAAAAAGTTTCTATACCTTTAAATAGAACAAACAAGTGCAGGATACTTATGTTTCGTATGATGTATGCACACACTACTTAATCCTAGACAAATTCAGTGGGGGCACCACAACCCCTCTTTTTAAATGGGGAAACCTAGGCTCAACAGTGTTAGGAACCCTGCTGTAATTAAGTTCCAGGTAGTCTGGTAACAAGGCCAGGGTTGGTCTTTGTTTTGGGTTTTTCTTTTTAAAATTTTATT
>NC_022020.1:61869375-61883619 GCF_000317375.1 Microtus ochrogaster
GTGTGTGTGTGTGTGTGTGTGTGTGGTGTTTCACCTGGAAGGGTGTGGCTTTATTATGACTGCCCATGGTAGCTGCCCAGCTAGTAGCTCGGAAAGACAAGGGAGCTAGCATATGCGGGCTTGCCTACCTGTCTTGGCTCAGCAAGAGGGCTGTCAGAGTGGAGACCACGGTTCCTACACAGCCACAGAGAGCCCACCAGGGGTTCTGGACCAGAAGTCCCACCAGAATCAGGATTCCACTGATGGGGTTGCTGACGAACACCACCTGGGATATGCCACGGAGAATCCAGTCCACGAACTGGAGCACCACGGGCTTGTCTGGAGAGACAAGATGAGCGGAGGTAAGGAAGAAACAGGTCACCCTGAACAAAGCCGCCAGAACCTGCAGGAGCTGAAACATTTGGGTATTTTGTGAAGCCTCCCTCTGACCCCTTGGCTTGTTTATAGTCTGTCCACCCTGCCCCTACTGGAACTCAAGCTTCAGGAAGCAGCTAAGGCTCCCATTTGCCATGCTCAGAGATACAGACTAAGCCAAAGCAATGAATTATCAGTAGGGAAAATTGTAGGATGATTGTAGGATGCAGACTCCCCACTATTCACACACACACACACACACACACACACACACACACACACACACACACACACAGGTGTGAAAAGGTTAGCAAGTTAAAAGATGCAAATCAGGAAACTGTTTCCAGTGACAGCTTGAGAGCAGAGCTAAGACATGGGCAGAACCACAAGCAAAGGGTTTTCTTGAAGCTGCTTCTCTCATCTCTCACCGAATGAATGTGTAGATACCTTTAAGCCAGCTGGCAAATTCTTTCATATCACCAGTGACATAGCCAAGCATTCTGAAGCCGCAGCGTCTCCCCCGACATGATGAAACCTGGTTTTCACCCCGGTCTACTTTAACCATGGTGGGACTGTCTTCCAAGGCCATCTCTTCCTCTGGGTCCTTGAAGGAAGGAAGGACAGAGCTTGTAAACATCCTGAACGAGAACCCTGTGGGTTGGCTACTTAGGCTGTGCAGTTGTTTGGAAGATGAGTTTGGAGGCATTCGCCTAGACCGAGGCAGTGCTTAGGGCCCGAGAACTTGCTCTTTCCCCCTGGAGGACCATTGAGGAACTCATTGTCCAAATCAAACATCAACCTTTGTCCTTGATGTCTTTAATGCTACCACGAGAAGATTCTTGTCTGTACCCTCAGAAGGCTTGGGTTCTAACAAGTGTTTTTGAGCCCCCATTTCCTGCACTCAGGGAACTTAGCAGTGTTGAAGAAAAAGAAAAACAGATAAAGTCAACACAATAAGCTAAATAATATAGAAAGAGCTAAAATAAATAACTTTTTAAAAAAGATTTATTTATTAAGCATACAATGTACTGCTGGCACCAGTACATTGGTGAATGGCTGTGAGCCACCATGTGGTTGCTGGTAATTGAACTCAGGACATCTGGAAGAGCAGCCAGTGCTCTTACCCTCTGAGCTATCTCTCCAGCCCAAAATATGTAATTTTAAAATTTGCATTTTTTTTTTTTTTACAAAATAGTAATTAGAAGTCTGAGTGGTGGCACACACCTGTAATCCCCGCACTTGAGAGCTGGAGGCAGGAGGATCGGGAGTTCAAACCCAACCTCAGCAACGTGATGGTTCAAGCACAGACTGGGTTACATGAGATTCTGTCCCAGTAAAACACCAACATATGAAGCATCCAAACTACTGATTTTATTTAAGAATTCTTTGAAAAAGGAAAAAAAAATTAAAACAGTATGTGTGTGTTGATACAACCTAAGAATCCCCAGTCTCCAAGAATAGGATTGGTTGAATATGTTCTTATGTTAGGCAGTTACCTCCGAGGGTCTGTAATTTGGACTTCATCATATAAATGCATAAAAGGAAGAAAGATACACCACAAAGGTGCAGAACAGTAGTTCTCAGCCTGTAGGTCGAGGCCCCTTGGGGGATGCGTGACCCCGTCACAGGTTGCCTAGGACTATCAGAAGACACGGATATTTACATTATGATTCATAGCAGTAGCAAAATTACGGTTATAAAGTAACAACAAAAAATAACTTTATGGTTGGGGGTTGCCAGAACACGAGGAACTGTATTAAAGGGTCGCAGCATTAGGAAGGTTGAGAACCGCTGGTCTAGAAACTTCGAGGGGTGGAAATGGACAAGGCTGTCAAAAGCCGAAGATGGTGATGGAAGGATTACATGCTATAAGAATGCACAGGGTTTTATCACAGTCAGAGTGTCTTGTCAGAACCCAAACACTAGAGGCATAATGTGTGTTGACTACAGGGTTACCTAGTTCTCATGGTGAGGGTATAATAAGAGAGAACCAACATCCTTGGGGTTGGTACCCTGCAGACACACATGAAGAATTCATGGTGCCAACCACAGATGCGAGGACTACCAATGATGCACTCCCAGAGGTGGAGAGGACAGCAGCCAGGTCACCCCGGTTGTATGGAGAAAGCACAGCACAGACAGGTAAGAAGGAAGAGGGCAGCCCCATCGTCAACCTTACAACCTTACAACCTTCGGTGGAGACTATGTGGAAACCACAGCCACAAAAGACAAGACCAAGGGAGTGCCCAGAGCTGCACCGATACGCCAGCCCACCTCTCCTTACAGCAGCGCATGGACAAAGTTCCTCCAACTACATCTGGTCCCTTCTATTTGCCACATTCATCAGCGAGCATTTGATAGCCAATAAAATGATGTCTTTTTTTTACAAATGTGGACTCTACTTTTGACTTACATTAATCCCAGTACAGAATCAATGTTTCATTACTGATTTATTACTGCGTAACAATTTTACTTCTCACTCTGGCTCACTCTGGCCTTGGACTTGCTATGATCCTCCTGCCTCTGCCACCCAAGTGCTTAGATGACAGGTATATTCCACCACGCCTGGCTGTCTTTCTGTTTCTTAAACAATGGTGCACCATTGATGGTCACACAAAGTTGGAGCCATTTCTACAACGCATTCCAGACCAAGGTCATTGTGCTTTGGCAACGCTCAATCTGACACCAACATTTGTGAGTCTCTCAGAGAATCTCCGTATTTCACACTTCCTTTTTCACACTGAAAACTGCTGGAGCCATGGAACCTAAATCACACCCACATAACTCTGCTCTATGCCTAAAATTTACAAACCCATTTAAGCAACCCAGCATTTATGAAAAGGGGTCTTCTATTTCATAATCTAAGCAGAGGCTATCACTTATTTTAGACCTCTGCCTTTCAAACCTCATAACTGAAAATATTGTAGGGTTAGACCCTTAGCGGCAGCAACCCATTTTCAAAGTCACACCCTGTTATAGGAGGCACGAGGTTTCAGTCTCAGCCATGACATGAAGAAGCTTGAAAGACAATTGTCCTGAGTTGCTATAATTGAACATGTCAAGGCCTGAAATTGGCCATTTCCATCTACCATAGAAATCAATTCCAGAAAACACAAGTGCATGCTCTCAAAATGTCCAACCTGTGTTTATTTAAGAGAGTTTCGGATACCACATCACCCCGGAGATTCGAAACCTGATAGTGCAACTGGCCAGACATGACTGGGAACCTGAATGGCCTGTGTCCCCTGCAGAACCACCCCAAGTTAAGACTAACCTATTTTCGTTCAAATCCACAGCCCAACCTAGAGCTGTGCCTTAATTGTTGGGATGCACTGGAGGGCTGTAACTTCGTTCCCCACTGTCCCACACGACAGAGAAGGGCCCATCCTGACTGCGCAGAGTGCCTACATCCCAGAGGCTCTGGAGCCAGTTGTTCTAAACGGCTGATCTTCCTGTAGCTCCTGAAATCCCTGACACCTGTTCCAGATTGCCAGCATGAGGGCCCATTAGGAGAAATCAGTAGTTTAAATCTTGTTCACTCTGGAATGTTATCATCCTACAAAGTCTGTGTCTCTTTTGGGAACTGGGATACTGTGCCCAGGAGAGAAAATTCTAGCTGATGCTCACACATTGCATTTCCGTGGAGAGGAGAGGGCAGTGAGGGGGATCTTAAGCTAACCCAAGCAGGAGAATCATAAGCTCTAAGCTGTGCTTTCCTGGGTTTTCCAAAGCCCTTTAAATGCCCTGGCTCAGGGGTAAAGCCTCTACCTGTCGGGGTAGCGAGGCCACAGACCATGCCCAGCAGACCTTGCTGACTACCCATGCCCAGCCTGGGCTCAGAAGAGACACCAAGCTGGAAACAGGCTCTAAGGTTCCCCAAGGGCCAAATTTCTGGAAGGGAGCCTACCTGTTCTTTCCACCCGTGTGCCAGAGCCAAGCTTAGCCGTCTGAAGCCTCCTGATGCTGCCTCACGGGCTTTATTTCCAAAGGGGTCTATCCAAAGAAGACCGTGATGGACGTCATCAGTACCACCAATCAAAGACTGTTCACTCATCCTTCCTTTTTTCCATATATGACAAAGGGCAAAGAGATGTCAATCAGCAGGATATGTCCTGGCTCTGGGGAGCACAGGAAAAGCTAGATCAGGGGAGACAGACAGGCCCGTGGGAGTTTCTGCTAAGGGAAAATATTCCCTGTCCTGGTGCACTAGAGCAGAGGTCCCCACTCATCGAGGAGCTTCCAATGGGAGGGAGGAAAGAGGACACTGACTGTGTTCATTGCATTCAAGACAGTTCTTCTCCCAGAAGTTCTAGAATGTTCTATGTGTGATATTTGTCTCTGCCTCTATCATTCACTTTGTTTTCAGATTCTTCTACTGAATTGGTCTGAAACATAGAAACTTTACCAAAGCGACCTGAAGAATCCACAGCTGTGGAAAAATATTTCTGACCTATCTTATGGGAAAAAAGTATGTGTGTGTGTGTGTGTGTGTGTGTGTGTGTGTGTGTGTGTGTGTATGTGAGACCTTATGGTAAACTATCTGGCTAGTACTAGTATTCCTGGCATTTGCAATATGAGCAATTTTGGTTGGTACGAAACAATACTGAGAAGTCCCAATGGCGAGAATCTTATACCGTGCTAAGGAGTGGGGGACAAGAAAGAAAGAATAAAACCCGAAATGATAGAAAGCAGAGAAAAGGAAAACAGGAGGGGAAGGGTCACGATTCCTTAGAATGAGTGCCTACTGCTTCCTTTGTTCTCTGTCTGCCTTCCTCAGCCCATACAGCCCACAGAACTATCTCCACAAGGTCAGCATCAATGTTAGCTTATGGACAGAACTGGACAAATATGTGCATATTTGAGATATCACAGTTTATAGAAAACAAGGCTCAGTGGTACTTCTCAAGTCTACCCAGTTCACGGCAGGCAGAATCAGCTTATGCAGGCATTAAGTCCTGTGCTTCTGTCTTCCGGTTTGGGGCCAGGCAAGCTAGTGTCACCCAGGGTTTTATTTAAGTCACCGATGGCAGTAGCAGCTTCTGCACGGTAGGATCTGAAATGGGTGTCAGGCCACAGCACTCTGAATTCAGTCACCGTGAAGTAACTCTGGACCACCGGATCAAACAATGACAAGGAAGGGGCTCTGTGCCCTCTCTGGGGTCTGTTACTGTCCAAAGCAATACCAGTGGTTCCTCAAAGCCAGCCTCTCTCCTGCACCACTGACAAGGCTATCAATGAGCCTTCAGGAATATTCTGGAAGCTGTGCATGGTGAACCTGCTGCCGGGAGTTGGAAAGTGTGTTCGAGAGGCCAAATCACCAGTGGAACGAGGCAGTGCTCAGTATTTGTCTCGAGACAAACACAAAGGCCTGACGGCTAGTCTTCCCTACTCTCTCACACACAGCGAACCCATTGTTCTGAGGCATGGATTAGTAATGGGTTCAATTGCAGAGGCCTGAAAGCCCTCAACTTTCCATGCTTTGAGTATTGCTTCAAATAATACCAAGTGTTAGATCTGGGTTCCTTGAAACGTTTTTGTGTTCTGTCATGATAAAAAAAAAAAAAAGACTTTCTGCATGGACATTTATTTGCTGCTTTGTCTAATCTTTATTTTAGGTCATTTTTGATCACAATGGCAGGAACTGCTCAGTTCTCCTCAGAGCTGTAATCAGAAACAAAGAACCCCTGTCAGGTATTTCTGCCTCCTGATTAAAACACTTCCCTCCACAGCAGACACCGCTCCCCAGAGCCTTGAACTGTGCAGGCATGGGGCTCTGCAGGAAGCCACCAAATCTCTGGCTACGCTTGTGACTCCTGATCGGAGTGCCCCATGGGCACACAAGCACACTCCCTTCAGCAGGACAGCACATGCACAGGAGCCCAAGCCCATAGCGGGAAGGGCTGTTCCCAGTACCCCACATCTTCTTGTGAGTCATAAAAACGCTGCCTCCAGTTTTGCTTCATGTTTTTCAAGAGTGCAGCCTGATGAAACTTCTCATTCTGTGAATTAGGCCAGGCTGTTTAGTATACAGAGTGAGTGCCCCGTGGGAAGGCTCATCCACTTCAGCCCAGAGCAGCTCCCACTCTCCCCAGGAATCATAGCCCAGGCATTGCTTTTTAAGCTTCTGGGAAGAGGGCTGTGGCTTTGGTGAGTAGCCGTCCAGTCTACCAGAACTCCAACTATTCAGTTCCAACAATCAGAGACACAGTTCACCACTTAAAGGAGAGCAGAGTTGGTGATGGGAAGGCAAGAGGGCAAGAGAGGGCCAGAGAGGGCAGAAGGGAAAGCAAACACAATCTAGATACAGTCTGTGCATGTATATAGATGTTGCAGTGAAGTTCATTAACTTGTATCGTTAAAATGCCTAATATAATAAATAATAATACAAAGTCTAGTCTCCGGAGTTAGACACTATGCTCAAGCCTCTGTTCTGTCTTTAAAAAGGAAAAGGGACAAGATTAAGGGGACAAAGACAAGCTCCAACAAGAATAATTGGAATTAACAAACAAGGGGGGTACTTACCCTGCAGCTGGCTTTCCGGTGGCAGAAGGCAAGGCCTGATAAAGAGTGGCCAGGCTCTCTCAGAAGGGAGAGGTGGTGCAGGAGAGGCACCTCACCCTTTTATACCCACAGTCTGCTCTTCAGGTCTCTGAACTGGCTGTCTCCTCCCCTTCATCAATGCCAGGACAACACGGGGGTGGGGTGGGGTGGGGTGGGGGATGGGGGCGTGACTGGCCTCAGTGCCTCAAGTCTCTCCCTTGCTTTCTCTTCTTTTGACATGGTGCCAACGGTTCTGTGATGTCTCCACGGCATCCCAGGGTCTTTACTTGGTGATAAGCAAACTCAAACTCACCTTTTCTCTTCTATGCCATTTCCTACCCCCACCTTGAAATGTTTCTTTCTTTTTGGAAAGATTTGTAACCAGAAAGGATCCACATAGTGCCATTTATACAGCAAGTGGGCTTCTCTCGCAATAGGAGTATGTTGGAGTTGATACTTCTGCTCTGGTAGGAGGACAAGGCTCGAGGGCGGTGGGAGAGGGAGCAGGGACAAGGGGAACACAAGTTATAGCTATCTGTTGCCTGTGCAGGAAAAAAAAAACCAAACCCACAAATGCTTCCCTGGTTGTTCCTCTTTGGGGTGATAAGCCCGGGATGCAGAGCCTTTAAAATGTTAGCAGACGGAGGTCCAGAGCAGAATCTAACACTGAACGAAAAGTCCCATTTATCCCCATTCTTCTTCGGCCCCCAGTGTTGTGGCTTGTTCCACTACGGCAGAAATACAGTAAAGTCGTGGGCACCATGTGAACAAAGAATTAGGAAAAAAACAAAAAGGAAAAGAAAACCCTTCCTGCTCCAAGAGGGTCTCCTCTGCACGCTGGCTGATGTGCAGAGTCGCCTTATCGGCCCTCCACCAGGCAGCGCAGGACTCTCGGGCTCCACCCACTGGACGCCTGCCAGACCCCTGGGCTTCTTCTCTGCAGGGGGGGGGGCTCTGCAGGGGGTCCCTCCAGTGCCTGGGGGCTGATCCCAGGGAGGGAGCCGGTGGGCTCAAGTTCACTATGAGAACTTTGAGATTCAGGCAAATCTCTCTTTACACCTTTTTTTTCCTGGTAAAACAAGAAGCAAAAGAGCCCTCCTAGTCCCCCTGCCTCTGGTGTGAGGCCAGCTTTGGGAAGGAAAGGAATCGTTCTATTTTTTTTTTTTTCTTTTCTGGAGTTCGTTAAGATGAATAACGAACCACAATAAACGAACCGCAATTTCCCATAATAATGATGATAAACGGTAGTGATAAAAAATGATAAGAATGACCTAAAAGGGGTTGAGTGTTTCCTCTGGTTGCCAGCATTGTTAAACACCTGGCAGGCATGAGCCATTTGATCACCTCAAATTACATATGGAATGCTGGGTGTTAGCTCACTGGTAGAGAGCTTGGCTTGCCTTCCATCTCTAAGGCATTAGGTCCTAGTACTTCAAAAATCACCCCCCTGGGGGCTGGAGAGATGGCTCAGAGGTTAAGAATACTGGCTATTATTCCAGAGGTCCTGAGTTCTATTCCCAGCAACCACATGGTGGCTCACAACCATCTATAATGAGATCTGGTGCCTTCTTCTGGTGTGCAAGCATATATATAGGCAGAACACTGTATACATAATAAATAAACCTTAAAGAAAGTTTTATAAAAAATCACCCCCCCCCAAAAAAAAACTAGCCCAAACAACCCTGAAGACCCAACAGAACAACAGGAAACCAAGCAAAACCCTATAGGATGTCTTTATTCCTATTTTGTAAGTGAGGAAACCAAGACTTTATTTATTAATAACTTGTGTGAAGTCTGGACTGTGGGCAACTCTAGCGCTGTCCGCTACTGCCAACTTCTGCCTGTTCTGTTTGCTTAATTCACTCATGAGTTCAGTCGCCATGATTGTCATGTAGTATAGACTGGAGTTGCGACCTCCAGCACCCGGGCAGCCTTCTGTCTCCTGCTGTTATCAGGCTGGGCCAGTGGAGTGAGCTAGTCTCAGGTTTCCTGGACAGAGCCACTTTCTCCGGCCGGCACTCTTCCTTCCTCCCTGGCCTCTGCTCCAGTCCTGTAGAGCCACACCTCAAGTGCAGGTCACAGAATGCAGCCCTGAGTCAGGCAAAACAAAAGGATATGTGTTTCCAAGGCAACCAAACCTGAGTTTGAATCCTGGTTTTTGTCCCTATGTCACCTTAGAACTTCAGACTTCTCACTGTGAAGTGGGGGAGACATGGCCTTTAGGAACTGTCATGATGGATGATGTATGTATGTAAAACCTTGCCCCTGGTGCATGGAGTCCTCTGTTCTGCCCACCCATCTCTCAGCACTTGCTTGGCTCTCAGGATCCCTTCTCTTGTCCTCAGACTGGGTGCAGTTCTGAGAACAATGTCAAAACCTCCAAAGTTGCTAGGTGTGGTGTCTCACACCTTTAATCCCAGCACTCAGGAAGCAGAAACAAATGAATCTCTGTGAGTTTGAGACCAGTCTGGTCTACACAGTGAGTTCCAGGACAGCCAGGGATACAGAGAGAGACCTTATCTCAAAAAAAACAAAACAAAACAACAAACAAACAAACACCCCAAACCAAAACCAAACAAAACTAAAGTTCTTGGGTAGCCATTGGGGTTTGTTAACTTCTCTTCTGCAAGCTATCAAGACACCAGGGTCTGCTCTTTGCAGATGCTGTAGCTTTGGGGAGAACCTATGGGAAAATCAGAGACAGCTGGAACTGCTGGGAGCCTGGCTGAGCTCCTGGTGTCTCAAGACAGCCTTCCCATGGCACAGCTCAATGCCTTAGCTCAGGACTTCCTGTGGTGCCATTGACAGCTCTGAATCCTCCATAGAGCGCTATAGCCTGCTGCAGTCCTGGCCGTGCCTCCTTTGAAAGCCCCTAACATCACCTTCTGCCTCTTCCCGTCTTCTTCCAATCAACATGGAGCTCTTCTGTTCTCCTCTCTCCTGGAATTTCTGCCCCAGAAAGTTCTCTCTAGTCTCTTCCTATGCAGACTCTGTCCAAAACTATTTGAATTTCTCACGAACTTAAAACAACCTATTCCTTGCTGGCCAGGTGAAAAACAGCCATACAGCAATTATTCTGGTATTGTCTTCTAAATACTTCCTGGGTGTGACTGTACACTCCTGGAACCTCAGGTTGGGACATTGAGACAGGAAGACAGTGAACCTGAGCCCAGCCTGGGCTACATGATGAGATCCTATCTCAAACACTCCTGGCCTTCACAATGAGATCCTATCTCAAACACTCCCAGCCTTTTAAATGTTGCTCAATCTCACCTGGGCTAGAAGGGATTGGACAGCACGATCAGGACCTGATAGTTCTCTTTCTTCATGATGAATCTCTCTTTCCAGAAAGATTTTTAGGAAAGTTCATTAAGTATATAATGTGAGAGGAGATAGGATTGGATGAAGAAATGGGAAGGGGGGAGGACAAAACTGGCCAGAGGCAGCTATGTTTTCCTACACACGATGCATGCATGCACCTTCCTAAGTACTCCTTTGGTTCAGAACCTGCTCCAACATTACTTTCCTTCAGTCACTGCTTGACATTGATCTTTTCCACAGGCAGTTTAACTTTGTAAATGTTCTGCTTATGTAGTGGGGCAGCGGCCACGTGGGGATTCTGTAGAGAACGCCTCTCCCAGCTCTTCTGCATCCGGACAGGGACAGGACGGGGACAAACATTCTTTCTCATTCGCCACAACCCGCAAGAGAAGCAAAGACTGCAGTGACATAGTCCTACGCAGAGTGTTTGGATCCAAGGATATTTGGGCTTGGTAAACAAAACAGCAGGCAAGAAGTCATCAGGCGAGAGTTAAATCAATCACTGACCCAGAACGTCACGTGGGCGCCCATTGTGGAAAGCGTTCTCTAGACACAGTACCTTGGGGACAGCAGTGTCACAGTGCACAGGTGCACTGAAGCCTCTGCTGCCCGCCCTTGCCCCTGCTAGAGGAGCGTGCTGGTGGCAAGGACACTGATGTACCCGCAGTTTTCCCCTCTGCAATGCAGTGCAGGAGTTAGCTCCGATTAGCACAGGTCAGAACAATCAGGAACCTCAGTTCTACCTCCAACTTTCCTCAGATACACACAAGCAGCCTTTAATTCGGTCTCTAGTGTCTCTGGCTAGTGCTTAAAGCTGCAAAGGCTGCACGTGTACAAATACATGGCATCTAAAGGGCTATCACTAACATTTATGCTTTTCCTGAAATACAAGTCATGCAGATGGCACAAGATTGTCTTTGAGGGGTATTGTGGCACCTGCGAGAAAGGGAGGTGCTAACGAGCAATGTTCTGCTGATGCTTTTGTTTTATTTTATGATTTATTTATCTATTATTTTGCAGTTGTTTACAATGCTGTTTCTCAATGAGGAGCAAGAAGGGAGAGAATGTCTTCAATCTGGTTAGACAAGGCTTAGATGGGGATTAGGGCTTTGAGAAGTGAAGGATGGGAGCGACAGCCCACAACTTCTCCGAGCCCCGTCTTGAGGGCAACTCACCAGCCCCTGGGATGGTTCCTTATGAGAGACATGAGGACGGATATTGTACCCCAGGAACCTTTACTTGGAAACTGGTTTGGAAAAAGAAGATGTGAGATGATGGAACTCTCTGGTGTCCACTCACCAGAGTCTGGCTGGAGTGAGGAGGGTTGTGGTCAGACTGAAGCCAGGGGGGCAGCTGCTGTCTTGGGCCCCTCATGGTTGTTCCATCTGTGGGTTTAATATCTGCTAGGTATACAGCCTGAATTAAAGGACCCTTCATGGTTTTTGGAACTATCTTCTTACATCTTCCTTCTCTTTCCTACTGTTGACGTTAGTCAAGGCTGGTGTTAAGACCAAAGCAAACAGAACTTCTCAACAGCTGATTGTGGTACTTGCCTTCCCGTCAGCTTGAAACAGGAGCAATCATTACCTCATTAGTTCTTGGACTGAACACTTATTTCTTTGCTGTTTTTATAAAACCTGCTGCCTCAGGTATTTTGTGATGATAGTCATGGAAAGCTTGGAATGCCCCACATCTTCTGACTCCTTGACCTCACATGTTTATAGAACTCTAGGCCTTTGTAATCTTAGAGAGACTTTGCTACCATTTAAGCTCAACAATTTTTTGATAGCTTTTTATCTCAAATATTTAAACAGGAAAAATACATTTTAAAACAATACTCGTGACAGGCTATGAAGGGGATAGAGAAGTGGGGCATGGGACCCTTCTCAGTTTATATCTGAGGTTTCTATTGGAGAAGATGCTTGCAGACCCAGCTCCTCAACTTGGTTATGCAAGAGCTGATGCCCTGAGGTCCCTAGAAGAGGTTCTTTTCTTTTTCTTCAAACACTGTTCCCATACAGTTGGTCTAGTTCATCTCGTTAGCTGGAAACAATCCCAATCTTAGGAATAAAATCTCAAAGCGTGGGTCTCTAATGGCAGCTCTTTGCTCTCATCCTACTTTGATTACGCTGCATGAAGCAAAGTCTCCTGCCATCACCCCCTTGCTCGGCCCCAGAGTGACTTTCTCTGCTTGGTTTGCTAACTTTCTTGTCCATTAGACCCACACCACTTTTCTTGACGCGTATAGCTGCTTCGGCCTCCCATATAGCTGCTGTGTCCTGTGGGCTAAGTGCCCGAGATTTCATAGAGGAGTAGGGGGTTCTTAATGTTCATGATTTGGGCTTGGCCTGCTATTCGGCCACTCTGAGTCTTGCAGCTCCTAAACGTGTGTTGCTACTCATATCGTCTTGAATTCTCAACGCCTCTCTCCACAGTTTCCCCTGGTAACCCCGCTTCCACCCCCTCACCTTCTGCTTCTTCCTGCAACATCACTTTGTTTGGCTAATCCACTGGAGAGAGTCCCAGGGTAGGCATGGAGATGTACGAGCTTGGACTCTGACAAGATTGCTCGTTCACCCATCAGCATTTCAGCTGCCCCGCTTATAGATCCTGGCTAAATCAGGGTTTCTCGGGGTGGCTGTGGCTTGGGGGAGCTTTAACAATATTCTGCTCCCCCATCCGCACTGGGTGGCTGGTTTGGGGTGGTGAGCACTCGGAATGTCTCGGTTATTCCAGTGGTAGGCCAGGTGGAGAAGACGGGGCTGGAACTACCTAACCCTAATTTCTCGTTTGGTGTTAACAGGGAAGTAGGCTACAGGTTTGGAGTTTGACAAACCAAGTTCAAATTCCAGTCGGGCAATAAAACCGCAGGGGAAGCTAGTTCACTTTTACAAACTTCAACGTTCCTATAAAATTAATGGAGACTAAGGATGTCCGCTTTCCCAAATGTAAAGATTCCAGGTGGCTAAAGCACATGCTAGGCATTTGAGCAAAGGTAACTTTTATCAGTTTGTCCTTAGAACAGTCCCTGTCTCTGGCTTCCTTATTTCTGCCAATGGTGCCATCGTATGTCAATTCTGAGGCTCAGAAGATTGCTTGTTGCCAGGTGTGGCGACACACACCTCGTAATCCTAACACTTGGGAGGCTGAAGCAGGAGGACCACAGATTTGAGGTTATCCCGGCCTTGGTGGAGGGGGGAAATGGTAGATCAATGTCTGTTCTGCCCCCATGACGCAGGGATGAAGGCTTATGTTTACTCATCCTGGATAAGAGTCTTAACAATTCGCTGTTGTAGGAGGCCTTCCAAATCAGAACCTGCATTTCAATCAGATTCCCAGGGAGCCTGAGCACTTGTGAAAGCTGAAATCTAGGGAGCGGTGGTGGTGCACACCTTTAATCCCACACTTGGGAGGCAGAGGCAGGTCGGCGGATCTCTGAGTTCGAGGCCAGCCTGGGCTACAGAATAGCCAGGGCCATGCAGAGAATCCCTGTCCAGGGGAGAAGGGAGAGAAAGAAAGTTGAAATCTGCTCTAAGGCCTCTCCCTTTCTTGAGACTTAGCAGGGGGCACTGGCAGAGTGAATTCGGGCTCCTGGGGTGGTAACAGCTGACAAATTCCAAGGTCTCTCTTAGAGACACTCTGGTGAGTCCAAGTGAGTCAGAGCGGTTGGCACCAGAAACATGTTGTCTTTGGTTAGGGCACGCCTGAGGAAGGCAGTGCTAAAGCCCATCAGCCCCCATCCCATTAGATGCCATCAAGTCTCCACGATGCTCGCCCTTGCCAGGTTAGGCTTGGTGGGTGCGTCAGGTCATCAATCACCAAGAGAGATTACCACAGGTCACGGAAGCTGCTGCTCACACGCAGAGGAGCAGGGCTTGCTTCAGCCCCAGGAGCCTGGCAGCAGCTCCTATGGTCTGTCCAGAGGCCTTTGTGCCCTGCCCATCCATGGGGCCGACACTGCAGCGTGTTAGAGTCCCCCAGAGACTCTGAGATTTCTTAAAAATATATTCTGTGTGTGCTTCTGTTCTT
>NC_022020.1:61883812-61907928 GCF_000317375.1 Microtus ochrogaster
TTTGTATTTCTTGGCATCTCAATCCTGGGTCCCAGCTGTCATTCCTACCTGATTTCAGTGTATCACTCATTTGGCTAAAATCTCCTAAACTTCACGGAGCACACTCTCTACAGCTCTACATTACAGCAATAGATGTATTGAATTCCCCTTGGCAAAGAACATCTGTCTTCCCAATTGCTGCCTCTCACACCCAGGGCTGGGTGGGCTCAGAGGTGGGCGCATCGCTCCCATTAAGACTGACTGATGGGAAAAGCTCAACCTTCAGGCCACAGCTGTAACCGCTGTAACACTCAGTGTCTTGCTTTCCTGCCATAGTGTTTATCAGTATTTACAGTTAGACAATTTTGCTTTATTATACTTGCATATTGGCCTGCAACCTTCCCAGAGGGCAGAGTCTCCACTGGTTTTACACATTGCTTCGTCCTGGTGTTAGGTGCAGTGTCTAGCCACTGACATTCTTAGGAACTGATTTGCTGAGTCACGGGAAGAAATGGGTGGATGACGCTGGGGACTTGAAGGGCTGGGCTGGAGTGAGATTCTGTGCTGTGCTGAGAGGAAGCAAAGCCTGGAGCCAGACTTCTCCCAAACACAGGTCCAGGTAAGGGGCTTACAGCATAATGCCAAGGACATGTAGTCTAGAGAAGCATGCCCCTGCCTCAGGTCAACAGTACCCTAGCCTCACGGTTCGCCTTTGGCTTGCCTTTAGGACAGCCCCACAGCTGCAAAGGGCTGAGCCTCTAGCACCAGTTGGGTAGATTGGCCAGTTCTGGGGATACCTAGACCATTCTGAGGATGGCAGATAGAGAGGAAGCCTGGCTTAGCAGAGCCTCCTTGATTAGATCAATGAGATGCTACAAAATAGTTTCAATCCCAGCTACTAAACATAGGCCAAACCAAACACAGGACCCGGAGTCCCCAAGGCCTCACTGTGGGGGTACTGCTGCCTCTCTTCCCTTTGTAGCCTAGCTGTGTCTTCCAATTCAGACTGCCCTGGCCTGCTCACTATCTCTTAGTGCCTGAAGCTCAGCTCTCTTGTCAGCTGTCGGCCACCTGCAGGCCCCTCCATCATCTGTCCTATTCTGGTTTCCCATCCCACTGGCCCCTGGCAGATGAAGTGTGTAAGACAGCTCTTGTGTCTGGCAAAGCAAGGGGATACAGGTACACATGTGTCAAAGCCAAGATCCCGTGATCAGCGATTATTCTGTGCGTGGAACAGATCTGAGCAGGGGTTATAATATAATCCATTAAGGAGGAAGCTCAGGCTTCAGGCAGAGGACCAGACATCTTAACCGATACCAACGAAGCACTGGTATGACTTCGGGTTAAAGAGTTCTTCATAAGGAATGCCTGGAGAGGTGGAGGGACCCCAAAGATGTCCACTTTACATTTGTGCTGCACTGTGTGAAGGGGGTGATACAGGGCATGACCTCCCAGTGGGAGCCCTGATGCCAGGTTAAGAGAAGCAGGGTGATGTGGGGTGATACGGGGTCACTGACAGCCTGTAATCAACCTGTAAGGTGTGTGGGGTGAGTCATGGCCCACGAATCTTGTCCCTGATGTGTCCATACGAAAACAACGCCCCTTTGCATTCACAGAAGGCATGCGCTGGCCATTCACCCCGGTGAGACAACTTCGTGACCAGGTACAGAGTGCCCATCCCCCACTGCCCTGGAAAAACAGCGTCCAATAAAAAGTAGATACAACAAAATGCTGCATATAAAAGAAAACGCCCAAGTGTCACCAAGTATGAATCTTGGTGGACATATAAAACAGCAAAGCTTTGCTAAATTCCAAAACATGGGAAATATCAAAGCCTAGGATCCCTTCCTTGTACCATGTGTTTGCCTATGTAATAACTGTAATAAACCATGAGCAAGTGTGAACCATGACAGTTTAATTTGCCTCCATAAAATGTGGCGAATTGTAGCAAAAGTTTGTTTGCTGTTTATCCACCCTCCCACCTCCACCCATCCGCTTATCCCCACCCCCATTGGCTCTCGACAATGATAGGTGTTCTCGAACATTCTCTCTTGGAGGAAGATGCTTGACAGATGTACCTGATGAGGACCTTGATCTCACGGAGAAGCAGTTTGGAAAGTGGGGAGCTGGAATTTCTGTTACTGGCTCTTCCCTCATCCAGTTAATGCTCCAATTTCTGCTGGTTTCAGATCAAAACCTGATCACCGCTAAAGAAGAGGGGTTTACTTTAAAAAGTCATAGAGCGTTTGGGCAAATCATTAGGATTTTTACAAAGCTCTTTGCAACTCGAGGCTTCTGTGAGTGTTGAGACAAGCTTTCACCTCTGAAAGCTGTTGCCACCGAGTCTCTCTTGTGGCCTGGAAGAGGGGCGTTTCTGAAGGACTGTTAATAGAGAGGACTGTTTTCCTGCCAAGAAAGCTGGTATCCTAGACTCACCAGAAGAGGGATTAAAGCATTGGGAAAAAAAAAAAAATTAAAGCAGACAGTCTCAAAAGGAGAGATGGGGGTTGGTTTGATTGCTGACCAGATTTGTGGGGGGAATGTCAACAGACCTGGATCTAAAGGGCCAGGGGACCAGGAACTGTGGAGTTTGGCCTGCTGCTGTTTGGAGGGGATTATGGGGGAGTGGCCCACAGTGCCCGGGGCAAGATAGTACAGGGGAAGGGCCGAGAGCATGGGATAACTGGGGAGGAAAAGATCTATTGACAGACATGGGTAACAGGAAGGGGGAATCAAAATGGCATTGCATACTGGTGAGGGGTGGAGTTAGAAAGGGCATCATCTATGTGCTCTGTGGCCAGACAGTTCCTTCCCAGGACTATACACAGCAATGCCCAGTAGCGACCCGCGTGTAAGGGCCACAGGGGGAATGAATCAAATACCCTCAGCTGTGTAGTGGGTAAACAAGGACAGCAGGAGAGGCAGGGCTTGCGGCTCCACCCGGTGGTGTAAATGGCTCTCAGGAAGCTGAAGGAAAATAGCTGGCAGCAGAGGAGTGGGGAGTGTGTACCAAGTTCAAAGCCAGCTTTAACTTGCAGGAGTCAAGGTTTAGAGTCTACTGGAAGGGGCACGTGGGTGATGGCCACGTTTGTTTCTTTATTCAGATGCTGCTTCCCTGGGCAAGTTGGCTCATGAATATTCATTAGGGTGCATACATGTGATATGCGCACTTCAGTTTAAGTCTATCACGCTTTATAAAAAAGATAGAATGACAACACAGAGTGTAGCAAAGGCAGCTGGGAGTCTATTTCGGGGTGATGATTTGAGATGCCTGGACAGGCAGGTGTAAACCCGGGATGTGATTAGCGATGCATGATTTTGGTCTGGGTAAGACTCAGGGCTGCACACACTGAACTCGGGGACCATCTGCAGAGAATGACAGCGAAGAGGGGAGCAGGACACGAGAACAGTAGGAGGGCAGATGAAGACAGGAGGAGCCCCGAGTTCATGAGCCAGTCCTTAGAGACCGTCTCAGCACCCATGACACACTGGCTTGGGTGCTGTCTGCATGGCTTATTTCTTAATGCGATGGGAGTAGATGCTCCTTTCTCTCTCAGGAGATAATGCCCCCTGTCCCACATACCTCTCCTTTGTGAAGATGCTGGGATCCAACCTTGGGCCTCACGCCTACCAGGCAAGCCAGCCTCTTTTCTCCAAAGTGGAGGAAACAAGCTAGCCGTGGGAAAGCAGAACTAAAATCTCAGCATTTAGGAGGTGGAGGCAGGGGGACCAGTAGTTCAAGGTCACGATCTTCTGCCTCGCGTGTTCAGGGCCAGTCTGGGCTGGTCGAGACCCTCCCTCAACAAAATAAACAATTAAACAAAGAAAAAACTTTGGAAACAGTGAACACGGTGAACCGTACAGTATTAGTGAGGAGTGGAGTGAGGGGACCCCTTAGCCTTCTGCTTCCAAGTGTCTCTGATGTACAGCTCTGAACAGCAGGGGGCAGCGAGGCTCCTGGTTAGCTTGTGTTCAGGACCTGGCCTCTACCCTACTCTTCCAATCTTAACTCTGTCACTCAGTGAGACTTTACGTGGAAATGTCAAGTTCCCTGGAGGGAAGCGCTCTAGGTCAGCTGTTCCCACACTTAGCCAGGTCTGTAAGCATAATAACCTGTCAGGAGAAGTTCTACTTCCCTTAGTTTCCTGTGCTTTAAAATGGGGTGGACACCCCAAGGGCACTGCTGAGTCAGCACCTGTGAGGACCCTAGCCCAGGGAGCAGCAGAAGGTGGCAGATGGCCGTTTGTAGTGGGTTTCAGTGTCATGTCACAAACCCCTGCAGAGATGACCACATCAAGGTGATGTTTTCCAGCCATCGCCAGCGGTTTCCCTTGGTTAGACAGAGCGGTTGGATCTCTGCGACTTCTGATACGTCTGCTCTCATATTTGAAATCTCATAGCTCATTTCTCACAGCATAGGGTTAAATGGAAACACAGTTGTGAGCACAGTTGTTGGAGGGCAGCTGGCTGGTCACGGTCTGTGTCTCAGCCTGGTGGTGGTGACACAGGCGTGTTAATTTATGGGGAATGTATTGCCGAAGAGCTCCACTTGCAAATGGATACACATTATACTTTAATAAAATGTAAAAGCCAAAATAAAGCAGAAACCTTTGTTAGGGGCTGTCTGAATGCGGAGTACGATCTGCTTTTTGCTCTGCCGCCTGATCTCACGGTGGGCATGTGAGACTGTGATGACGGACCAGCCTGAGGCAGCTGCCGGGTCTCTGATGAGCAAAGAGATCCTGCTATGCTCTTAAAAGCCAAATTAGAAAAAAAAAAAAACTAAAGATGAAGTGTATACAAGTAGCACATATGTGTGGAAGAAAGGTGTTCAAGTTTGCCTTGAAAACCAGAAAAGTCCTCACAAAAGACATTAGCTACCCACGAGCTGGGTATTGACCACAGATAGAGAAAATTTACAAAGGAAAGTGGAAGAAAGAGATGAAAATTAATGTGTATTAGAACCAAGACTCAGGAGTATTCTAATGTCTCTCTCTGCATGTGTGTGAGTGTGTGTGTATGTGTGAGAGAGAGAAACAGAGAGAGACAGAGAGAGAGAGAGAGAGAGAGAGAGAGAGAGAGAGAGAGAGAGAGAGCATGAGTTGGATCAGAACAATTCAAGAATTTGGGCTTCTTCCCTTTTTCCTCCAGCCAGATGGGCCCTCTGCCAGGACCCTTTCTATTTCTACCGTTTACAATTCTGCCGCAACGCTGCCATCGTCACCAGGTCACCACTAATACTACCGCTTCCTTCGCCGTCACCGCTTCCAGACTACCTATTCTAATTGTGCTCATAGAATGAATCAATAATAAAAATGCTAAAACCTGACTTTTTGATTCAAGGCTTCAGGTTTCTTAGCCATGTAAATCGCTGCCTTGTTTTAGGAGACTGGCTGGAGCTGAGCAAGGAGCTTAACCTCACTTGGCTGTGAAAATAACCTAGAGGCCTGTGAATTCCTGTTGGGGAGAGAAGTGAGGGCTTGGGGCAGTGGGTAGGTGCCTCAGCTCCAGAATTAATACGGGTGTTTGTTAGCGGCTCTGCACTTGCCCTCCAGTGTCCCTTGAAGAGTCGCGGCATCAGGGAAGTGGGGACAAATGAGCACTAGCCACTGATGAGAACAAGGAGGGGCCTTTAATGGCGTTTGGAGGTGCTTTGGTGCCCTCTAGTGCATGCCACAAGCCTGGGCCCAGGGACTGTATGTAGCTTCGCTAGGATGTGTCACAAAGAGAAATGGGCCATGGGAAATAAAGGGCTTTTTAATCCCAGGCGGCTGTAACCCGGGTCCTCTTTTCACTGACGTGGGGAGGGGCTCTTTCTAAATGGAAGGGGTTTACTGTTCTCAAACTTTGATGCATATAGCAATCATCAGGGGCTCGAGGGTGCAGCTTAAGGTGAGTTCTAGTCCTTGACTCTAGCTACTCAGTCTGAAGGCTCCCTGGGAATTTGTAGTTTTGGCCATGCCTGAATGATTGCGATTCAGGTGGGTTTGGACTGCACTTTAAAACCAAACCAAAATAATAAATACATGGAAATTTGACAGCTACAGGGAAACTGATAGAACTGGAGGTGATTATTCTAAATGGAAGAAACAAACCACGCTCAGAAAACAAACATTTTCTCTCAATGTGGAATGCAGTAGGTGTGTGTGTGTGTGTGTGTGTGTGTGTGTGTGTGAAGATGGCACCCCCCCCCATGGCACACTCTCTCGATGGCACACTCTCTCTATGGTACACTCTCTCTTATGGCACACTCTCTCTACGGCACACTCTTTCTATGGTACACTCTGTCTATGGCACACTCTCTATGGTACACTCTCTCAATGGCACACCCTCTCTTACTGCCCATGGGGGCAGCACAGAGAACCAGAACATGTGAAACCCACTCCTGCCCACGCTGGTACTGTTCCTGTCTAAAGCCTGGAGCTGTGGTCAAGGAGCAAGGTTGATGTCAAGGAGGAGGAAGCCACCCCTAGCAGCAGCTGGCAAGTCCAGGAGGGGTGGTAGATGTGCTGGGCCAGCCTAGGATGCAGCTCTATCCTGTCCTGCTCTAGGCCAGAGTTACTAGCAGTGTCTCTGGGCATTATCTTTCAGGAGGTTTAAGGACAAATATGACCCTCAGATGAGCAGAGTTGGATTCTATAATCTTTAATTTTTTAATTTATTTTTTAAAAGCGATCTCACTATGCATCCCTGGTTGGCATTGAACTCACATGGGTCCATTTGCCTCCTGAGTGCGGGTTCCTGAGGTTTAATCTCACTGGGCTCCACTCTCTGCCTCGGTGTCTCTCTCTCTTTCTTTTCTTTTGACAAGGTCTTACTATGTAGCCCTAACTGACCTGGAACTCTTTGTAGACCAGGCAGGCCTTGAACTCACATAAATATTCCTTCCTCTGCCTCCCAAGTGCTGGGATCAGAGGCATGTGCCAATATTCTGGCATTTCACCTGGTCTTTAGAGGATCCAGAAGCCTGGTTTCAATGCCCAGACCAAGAATTTAAGAATCTCACAGTCACAAACCACCTTTGACCTCAGTGATAGGAACGACTTCTCCATGACAAAAATTATGTTGCCTGCACAGGTTCTGTACCAATCCAAGCCAGAATGGGTCCCAGCATTGAGAGGAGAAGTAGAGACAAGCTCTTATCCCCAACGAAGAATCTATCTCCAATTGACAACTGTTCACAAAGAAAAAATTAGTTTCTTCAAGAGAGTCTCCCTGTGTATACAGACCACACTTTAGGGCAGGCCCCATGCCCAGCAGTAGATGGGCAACACATAATGACTCAATGGTGTTTTGTTTTTTTTTCTTTTCTGTTTCATAGTGTTTTGTTTGGGCATATTTCCTTAACCTTGCTGGTCTTTTGCTTCTACATTATGTGGGGAGGATCTGGGAGGAGATGAGGGTGGGGAAACTGTGATCAGAATATATTGTATGAAAAAAAATTATTTTTAATTAAAAAAAACCATGCTGCCTGGGATCCTTCTTCTGGAAGATTCCCTCCCAATGCTGATAACACGGAGGTTTGTCCTCACCTTCTAAGAGTGTGTGCCAACCTTGATTGCACATGGGCCTGTTCTGGGAGTTTTGAAAACCATTCACGCCAGGACACACCCTAGAGATCCTGGTGGGGCCAGGCTGGGACCTGAACGCTGGGGTTTTTGCGTGGTCTCCTGACACTCCTTTCTGCATCTGCTCAGCCTGGTAAAAGAATGGCAGACTGTCCTGCAGCATTGCGCCTCGTGGTTTGGTCAGACCCCTCAAGAAGTGCCGGGGAAAGGATTGAGATCCAGCCTCGTCCTCGGCTGGTGCTCCGTGAACCAGGCCGCTCTCAGGGGACTGGAACCCCCTCACTTTCCCATCCTAACAACACCCCCCTTCTGTTCTGGTACCACACACCCAGAGGCAAGCACTCTAGCTCTTCTTTCTGTCTCCCGTATCCTGCTTTTCTCCATCTCCTTGGCTTCTTATCTCAAACTATGTCACTTGGGACTTCCTGCATGCCTGTGTTCATGGGGCAAGCTCCTTTTGCTATAGTGGCTGCTGTCACCGCCCCACAGCTCTTCCATCTTCTAGCCACACCCTTGGGACAACCTTCCCTTCCTACCTGCTCACAGGTGCACCTGCTGTGTCTCAGTGGCCGCCATGCCCTCTTCTGGCTCCCACTGCGCCCCTGCAGTGTGGCTGGAGGGGCTGCTGACTCCTCTGCTCTTGTACTTTTCCATTAGGGTCAATGGGCACACTCAGTGACTTCTGGGGCCCATGCAAAACTTTGCTTCTTTCTTGAGCCGGATGTTTCTGGTTAGTGGTTTCATTTTTCTTTGGTTTCCGTTAGAGTGCAGAGCTAGCCCCCAACTATTACTGAGAAAGAGACTTTATTTTGGAAGTTTCTCACTTCCTCCTGCCTGTTGGTACCCAGTGTTTCTCTTCCTCACTATACCTCATGAGGATGGGGAATGAAGTTCTTAACAGTCTCCGAGTGATTCTTTTAGAAGTAGATTAGGACCCAGGAAACAGAACCCACATTTGCTTTCCAGGCTGGGTGCACACTGGGGCACACCCTGGGAGCATTAGAAACATAACTGTGCTGATGCCTACTGCTGACTTGCGTGGTCCAGGACAAGGCTTGTGCGTTAGAACTGGACGATGCTGATCTATTTGATAAACCCATTCAGTAGTCTCAAAGGCACAATTAATATCATTCAAAAGTTTATGGAAATGTTCAGATTTTTGGTTCCATCTGGATCGGCTGAACCCGAATCTTTGGGTAGAGACTGAGGTTCCAGAGAGAATTCCTATGTGTACAACAGTGTTCAGCCAATGCACCTCAGTGTGTACAGAAAGGGAAAGGGTTTATTGGAGGCAGTGTCTCACTTGTAAATCTATGTGAGAGCTTCTCAAAGTGTGGCTCCAGATCCACAGCATCCGTGACCTGGGAATTAACAGAGAGGCCGATTCCCACACCTCTACCACCAGATCAAATCCTTGCAGGCTGCTGGGTCATCTCTGTTAAATATGCAGTTCCAAACAATTCCAACACACGCTGAACTCCAACTGCCCTGATATACCACCTACCTGTCTCTCCTGAGATTTAGGGGGCTAAGGTATGGGGGACCGTAAGGGAAGCAGTGCTCTATCACCGAGTCACACCCTGTTTTGTGGCTCTGAAGGGAAAGGATGGTTGTGGATGGCTGCACAGGGGCTCACAGTTATTGCTCATGAATTGACGACAAGCTTGGGGTTAGCCAGTACGGACCGTTCTGCAGGTTGTTGCCTGAACACCATATGTAAGTGTTGGAAGGAAGATCAGGGCAGTAAGTTCTGGAAGTGAGACTCATAGGCTAGGTTGCTGGAAAGTCTTGTGTGTGCACATAAGTGTTTGTTGAGTGCAGCACAGAGTTCAAATTCTCTCCAGGACAGGTAAATGGATGCTGTCAAAGGCAAGGCAGTGGAGATATGTGTCAGTCAACGATCAATAATGACTCAGGGCTACGACATGACACCAACAGGCTAGTTTAAAGGAGTGACAGAGACAAAAGCAAAAAGAACAACGTCTGCCCCAAGTAATTGTTTCCTGAGAGACTTGAGTTAACATGTGGCTTAGGCTTGGACAAATCAACCCCACTGTTCATGCAAGGACTGCCTTATGAATGAACGAAAGCGTGCATATGTTTTATTTGTATACCTTACCCTGCTTCCTCTCCTGTATCACAACAATGCTGTTTTGTTTTGTTCTTGTGCTTACAAATGGTGTTGCTTTGTGTGCATGCTCAGATTTGTAGAGTTTTGCAGGGTTTTTTTTTTTTGTAGTATAAAACTTTTACCAGACAATACTGAAAACATTCTGGAAGGTGATGTCAATTTTGCTTTAAAAATGAGAATTTGGTTTTTCTGTATTTCCTTATTTTCAATAAAACTCAAGTGTTTTGAACTTAAAACCAGGACTGCTTCCGCGTGCTCAGGAGGATGCTGTTGAATGGCTTGGAGAAGACCTGCTCACGTACACCGCTGTCTCCCTGGAGCTGGCGAAGCTGGCTCCAGCTCTCTACGGCTCGTGCACTGAAGTGCGAGACTTGACAGTCCACTTTGGGATCCCACGGACCTTGTATATTTCCACAGGAGTTCTTTCTCCCCATCTGTTTCCTCCTCGCTGGGAATTCTGGGCCAGCTCAGCTTGCTTTATAGGTGAGGCTAGTGGAATACTCAGAGCAGCTGAAGGATTTTATTAGTGATCGGTAATCAGAATGCCATACACATGGAGGGGTTCCTACGCTCGTTAGAATCAGATTATAAGGCTTTGGTGGAAACACACAAGGACCCCTTCTTTAATGCTTAGACGTCATCACGTGGCGGTTGAGGGACAGCTGAGTGAACTTCGAGCATAAACAGCCTTTGGGTGAAATTCCTGAGCGCTTGATCCTTAGAGAACCATAACTCCACGGTCATTAAAATACAGCCTGGGACCTCCGTGGCCTCGAGGTGTGATCGCAAGCTCAGAGGTAGCTCGGAGTGTGAGTCACTTCCTTTTCCTCTGTGCAGGACTTTTCTGCTCAGAGAAGCGCTCTACTTTCCTGGAAAAGTCATAAAGGGCTGGACAGGGTCTGGAAGGGAAATATACACCTCCAAACTCTTGAGCTGGTGCTAAAAGATGGCTGGGATCTAAAAGATGGCAGGGATCTCTGGTATACAGCAAAATGAAAATACAAATGTAGAAACTCGCTCTTTTTTAAAAAACGGATTTTGGTAAAGGGCAATGCTCCCTGTATCCAGCATTTATAAGTATCTTTCCTCATTGTCACCCCAATGTATGCATGGGGAGACCAGAGGTTGAAGTCGGGTGTCTTTCTTTATCGTTCCATGGTGATTCTGGTGTCCACCAATTTGGTAAGGTTAGCTGGACCTCCAGCTCTAGGAATCTGCCCGTCTCTGCCTCCCCAGAGCTGGGGTTGCAGTTGCATGCCAGCACACCTAGCTTTTTAAACAGGAATCCAAACTCAGACCCTCGTGTTTGTGCAGCAGGTGCTTACTGACTGAGCCATCTCCCCAGCCCCGGCCCCGGCCCCTTGTGATCTCAGCGCCTCATCATGCTGCACTGGAAATGTGTGCGTTGAGGTCTCACCGCTGTTGGGAGAGGTTCAGCTCCTCTGGAGAAGGCTGGAAGGCTGGGCCAAGTGGCTTCCTGTGAAGGATGACTGTAACTTGGGAGCCACGCTCGGTTACAAGGGACTGGCCACGCAGGAAGGGGTGGGTTACCAATCTTGGTGCATAACGCTGAAGGACTGTATGCTGAAATGGATGGGAGCTGTTGATCTGTACCAACACTGCAGGGAGCAAAGTGCATGGCCGTCTCTGCAAACCTCTCCACAGGAAAACTGACTTCTCTTCTGACTGTTCCCACCCCTCATTTCCTCTTTTCAGACACATGACTGAGTGTGAACCCCGCCCCCCACACACTTAGGGCACTCTTAGAGCATGTCGGTAAGTCCCGGTTTAAGAAAACCCAGATACCAACTTGCAAATTTCAAGTTTAATGAGAACATGATTTTGAATATTACACAAGTAAAGACATTTGTTTATACAATGATTTGGATGTTGGAAAAAATCAGTTTTTACCTTCTGATGCTTCTGGAAATATTTCTCTGGTGTAAAGAAGGCACACTGGCATCTTCAATGAATTCAAGTTGCTAGCCCCACGTTTGGAGAGCATCTCCCATGGCCAAGACCAAACTTCCACAAGAACACTATCCTCTCTCTCTGCTGGGAGCCCTCACATAATTAACTCAGCTCGGGACAATTCCTTGCTGCTCATGCCTAGTTGATTAGTTCACAGGAGATGGAAAAGAATAAACATTTTGCAGGTAGAAAGACTTTGGTGTCCTTCCTTGTCATAAAGAAATCTCTGGCAATGAGGAAACAGACTGAGATTGGACAAGGACTGGTTCAGGCAGTAGGACCCCGTTAGTAGCAGAGCAGGTAGGGCCAGGCCCTCTTGCCTTGCAGGCTAATAAACATTTCCTGGATTCATTCTTTGCTCCACTAAGTAACTGAAGGGGGTGACTGTAAGTTCCCCCCCAAAGAGAGTTCCCAAAGAATCATCGGTGGTGTTTGTCTAAACTAACAAGGCTTTGATGAGTACTGGGGATCTTAGCAAGGGTGGTGGGGTGGGCAGTGTCCCAGCTGGTGACCACGTGCACATCAGATAGAAGGGAGGGTGCAGGCTGTGTGCTGGAGGCTGCATTTATGTGACATGCTTTCGAAAGGGCAGCTTAGGAGACGTCGTAGGCCTGGTACTTGGTTATCGTCGATGCCCTTCTGTTTTTCTCCTGGGTCAGGAAGTAGATGCGGTTGGCCTCTGGGTAGGTGACTTTGCTGAGCGGGAGCTTGTAGATGGCAGGGTTGTTGGTTGTCAGGAGAAGAAAGGTGAGCGCTGAGAGGCAGAAGGGCCAGGTGCAGGGTGGTAATCCAAACTGGAGGGGGAGGAGGTAAGAGAAATTTCTGTTACATCAGATGTGAATGCTTGTTTAATTAGCCTTTATCAGGTAGAGGAAGGGCTGATCAATCGGTAAGGGTGTTACTTAACTGATAGCCAATATGAACAAAACCAGGCCGTTAGTTTATTCTATGACAGGTTAAACACACACCTTCCAAAATACAGTCATTGGAACTCTAAAGGTGTTAAGTGTGTTTTTTTTACATACAAGACTTGTTTTGTTTTGGGGAACTTGGCGAGTCTATGCTTACAGCTCCAGGAACTATGGACGCTGTATGCCTTCCTCAATCAGCCTCCTTTGAAGGGATGCATTCGGCATCCATTTTGTAGCTAAAGACCTAGTTGTGGTTAATTGGCCTAGAGATAGGCGGCACCTGGGTTCAAAATAGAGCCATGGCGTGAGCCGATAGAACCCTCTTCTGAGAATGCGAGTTGAAAGGAACAGAGACAGTGTCAGCAGCGCTCTGGACCTGAAAGGACTGGAGAGGAGCCCAGCAGTGGCAGCTGGGGATTTAGACGCTGTGTGGACAGAACTCCTTTGTAGAGAGACGTAGGAAATGAGCACCCGGGGAGAAGCCGAGAAGTGCTGGGTCTGTCCTTGTGGCTGGAGGCGACGGTCAGCGGTCAGCCACCCCTCTCCTCAAGGCTTCGCCTACCGTCCGTTCATTCGTTATTCCTGGAGATACCATTTTCACACTTTCCCCCATTCTTCCACTGGGACAGCCAAGCGAATGGTTTACAGAGAGCCTACAGATCCAATTATGAGGCAGATCAAACCATCCTTCCAGCCTCCCAGCATTTTACTATAACCAGTAGAGGGCTCAGCTGGTGCCAGGGGGTCACGCTGCTGGTCGTGTGGAAGTCCAAAGACCACACTGTTAGCAAGATGTGGAAGTGCCGAAATAATACCAGATGGAGGCTGGAAGGGATACATATTCATGAGTGATGGATTCCACTCAACAAGTCTTCCCAAAGCTCCAATAAGATCCAATAAAGTGTTTTGGGAAGCATCCGTGGAAGCCCCACGGTAGATAAACCTCAGTTCTGATTACCTCGTTATGGATTTTGCATCTTTCTGAGACCTTTTCTTTCAACAGTGTACTGCTGCCTACTCAGAGACTTGTTGCTTAGTGCATGCAAAGTACCCCATAAAAGGTCCTCAGGGCCCAGCCATCATTATCAAGTGGATAACAGCACCGTTGAAGGCCAGGACTTGCATACACGCATTCTGGTTAGAAAGACAAAGAATAACAGCTTCTAGGGCTTTCTAAGGAGTCAGTGTCAATAGTGCACAATCCACAATCCAGGTGGGCAAATAATTTACATGCAAACGCAAGTTAAATGATAAAGATTTAAAAATCAGTTCTATAGGATGGTAGACTGGAATGGAGTTATACTTGAAAGATTTCTCTCTAAAGTGCACCCCTGGCCGCCGGTGATGGGGTTCGGTCCACCCAAAGTTGACATATAAGCTTTTGAGACCTAGTTCCTTCCTGTGAGTATTAAGGCAGGTATCAGGATGTGAACCAATGGGCAGAGGGATTTGATGGAGTGTTTGGGAAGTGGGGGCATGTGGCTTATAGCCCACACGACTTACCACAGACAGCACGTTAGCGAGGGCGGCACCAAGATAGGCTGAGAACAGCGCTAGAAAAAAGAACCAAGGTAAACAGCTCAGTAAAGATCCAACGGCAGCTCAGCCTAGTGCACTCGCGCCCTCTTGGTTGATGCTATGTCTCAAATGCTATCTCTTGCACACACTGAGTCCCACTTCCTCTGCCTTGCAGCTTTGAAAGGGTGAAATTCCACGGAAATGCCAGCGCAGCTAAGAGAGCAGATGCACTTTGTTAGAAAGGGCCAACATTCAGCTGTGACAGTTCCCTTGGGTCTCGCCATCACGCCTTCCAGTAAAGGAACATTTAATAGCATAAACCATAAATGAAAGTTGTACAATAAAGCAAAAGCAAGTGAGTCTCAGAACTCCCTGTTGGACTATTCCATCAGGTGCTATTAGCATAACACGAGTTTCTAGGGAGAAACAGCATTCTGTAAGTTTGGGGGAGACCAAACCTCCTACCACCTTGTGTTTTAGTCTGGGTGGAGAAGGCCATGAAGAAGTTGCATGCTGGGAAGAACCAAGCACTGAAAGAATATGGAAGGCGTTAAAGTGGGCCAACAAAATTGGGTTTGGCTTTTGGGCCTATTTTCCAAAGAGGGTGTTCCAGTTGTCCCTAAAATATTAGTCATAGAGTTACTCACCAACCATATCCTTCATCATTCCTTATAAGTAAGAAGTATTATTGTCTTGATTACACGTACCACCACCACCACCACCACCATCGATAAATCCTCTTAGAGGACTTGGAATCCCAACACCCTTCCCTTGACTACAGATAAGCAGACCTGAACCTTCCAGGCTCTCCTAGATGTTACTACTGTTCTTGCATTAGTCATTCACCTGATTTCATTTTGACCACAGTCCTACAATGCAAGCACCGCTTGTGTCAGACATCAAGATGTGAGGTGACTTCCGGGGACTGTGACTTCCGGGAACTGTGTCTGCCTGGGCAGAGCCCTGACCAGCTGGTCCCTAGGGTGCACTCTTAACCGCACAGAACTGCAGCTCCTCAGGATATTATGCGGTTAGAAAGATGAGAGGAGAGGGGCCAACCCAAGTACCACAGACACTCCAGAATATGGGGGGATGTAAGATCCACAGGGTGGCTCTAGGCTTGGTCTTTGAAGAGCAGGGGCTCAGAAAGAGCAGGGCCTTTCCTGAAGCCAGACCTACCCGACTGCCCCACTGGGGAAGACAGTCAAAGGATTAATTCCTGTGCTCCCTTGGCCTCACTGCTATCTTATTTTTTAATCTAACTGGGTCTGTTGTATCAAGAAGACTTCCCCGAAGCTTTGCGAGTGCTCATGTGTGGTCCCAGAACTGTAGAACAGTGGTGGTTATAAAATGGTTAGAAATACATTTCCAAACTATCTGAAATCAACAAATATATGACTATATATGATTCAGAAAAATTCTCTATCCCAAAAAACATATTCTGGAATTTTTTTTATTGTAAACTTATTTTTTAAAACCTTATTTGTTAACATTTCAACGTCCATGGCTGTACTGAAATAGAAACTCCACTTTAAATATTTTGGTCAAAGGTTTTTTTTTTTTTCCATTCATATAACATGAAAGATGCCCAAAGTCAAGAATCTATAAATCCAGTGAGTTATGATGGTCATCCTAACTTCCTGTGATGCTGAAGAAATAGTCAAAAGGCGTGCGGTCATCTGAATGGTGCATGGTCAGTGGCTGATATTCAGCTCTGGTCACTGTGTACGGTGTGCGTTGCCCAGTTCTGCATGGAAGGGTTAACATCAGGGAGCTGCTCTCCCAGCTCCATCACCAGCCAGGAGAGCCGCAACCCCAGGAGACAGCCCTGAGCATCAACGAAAAACTATCACCTAAGAACACCTGCCTCTGAGTGGCCAAACATCATGTACACAGTGAACGCAGTTGAAGATGCAGACCACAGTGCCAACCAACAGCTTTTATAAAGCAAACAATTGCCCTATCGTCTTCTGGGAGTGGCTTTCTTTTCCGGGGGTCCACACGGGCCTTCCCTGTGCTCCGGAGGGTATTCTGGGAGCGGCACCTACCACAGGCAATGGCGAGCAGGTGGGTCTGCCAGGTAATGACGTAGAACATGCCTCCGATGGCGATGCAGGCCAGAGTGCTGTTGAAGCCGCAGAGGCCGAAGTAGATGGAGTCAAAAGGCGTGGCGATGCTGAGTGCTGAGGGAGAAGAGCACCGGAACTGAGTGAGGTGTGAGGCGCTCACCAGCCCTCCTGAGTGCTGAGGAGGGAGAGCACCGGAACTGAGTGAGGTGCGAGGCGCTCACCAGCCCTCCTGAGACACGCCTGTCAGGTGTACTCACACTTAACCCAATCTTCAAGCCAGAATCAGCTACCAGAATCACAGGCAGGTATTCACAGAGAGGAATTTCAGCTTTTCAGTAAAAATACACGTAAAGGCAACAAGGGGGCAGGACCACAAGAACAGCAGTGGCTAAGCTGTTATGAGCTGGAGAGATCCTTGGAGTAAGGACTCTGAGCTCTGATTTAAACAGCACAGAGTATGTCCTTTGCCACACACATAAAAATCTTAGTTGTAAGCAGGGTCCCAATTTTTGTCATTGGATATCACTCAAATATCCTTGGAAAAAAATCTCTCCCAGACTTTAAATTTATGCTGAGGGTTAAATATTTGATGAGAAAGTCTTTTTCTTTTTCTTTTGTGGATAGCTTTTGCTTATAAGAACATGAGGGCACTAGCACCAAAATGCGGGAATCAGGAGCGAGGGGAAGAGGAGGCTTCCAGAATCGGCAGGACGATGACTGTCTCTGAAGCCGGCCCCAGCACTGCCCCCTACAGCTCACCAAGGAGGATGGCATCCAAAGCAGTGACACACCTGCGAGCATCCCGATGGTGGATCCGATGGCTGCGTGCAAGCAGATGAGAGGTGAGGCTATGAGCAGAGCTATGAGAAAGATTCCTCCGGTCCAGGGATTGTCACAGCCATACACTTGGCCGATCCCAACCGGGATGGCTCTCAGGAGCTGTACAATGACAGAGTCACACATTGGCTACGGAAGTAGACAGGTGGCTCACACCTCCACACCAAAGTCCCACGCGAATGCTTTTCCGACAGGGCCTTACTGTGTTTCTCGAGCTGGCCTTGGAGTTTCGATCCTCCTGCCTCAGCCCCTTGAGTGTACACTAACGTTTTACAAACAGGACTCACGGAAGACATTCCTGCTCAAGTAGGTTAATGCTGAAGGGGGCAAAGGCTTTATCCTCTTTATCCTCTCAATTTTGAGTTCTCGGGGCATTAAGTAGTTAGGATGTTTAGTTTCTCTCATTCAGAGACATCAATGTGGGGGATTTATCCTCTTGTAAAGTGAAACTGAAGAATTTTCAGAAGGGCATTTACTAGTTATTAGAAATATAATATATATCTGATAAAACAACTCTCATATTTTTAAAAACAAAATGATAGAAGCCTTTCAGGAGGAAAATGGTCCTCTGTGCTTCTAAGACTCTCATGTCTGGCTGTGGTGATAGTCCTGTGTGGCCTAGGAGCTGGAGTCTGGGGTCTACAGAAGGGCTTTGCAGGGGCAGTAGGGTCTGGGAACTGCCTCAGGTCTTCCTACAAGTACCCCAAGGTCCTGGGTAGGATGACAGTGAGGGAAAGAACTGCTACACAGACGGGAGGACAGGCCAGGTGGGCTAACCTCAGAGGGTTAGCCCAATCTCCCACCCCGCCGGGGCAGAGAACAGAACAGGGCTCAGCCTTGGCCTGCCAGGACGAGCAGACAGGCATGAGAGTATACACAGACAACAACACATGGCTGTTTGTTCCCACACACCCCAGTTGTGCCCTCTGGGCATCTCCTTGGTGATCACCCAGCACCGTTGGAATCTCTAGACCCTCTTTCTGACATTTATTGCTCATTTTCCCGAAATGTAAAGTACACATTTTAATTGGGAGAGGACCCAACACATGAATCCTGGTCGTAGTCCAGAAATCTATTCTTCAAGAATGACTGCCCAAAATTGATTTTTTTTTTCTGAATCTTTGGGCGGTGGTCTAAACTATTTGTATAAGATAATTAAAAATATTTCTTTTCTTGAAAAGTCTGAGCTATTTTAACTGAGAACATAATGAGCTTTATCTTATGATTTCTAACATTATCTTTGCATAGCACATCGAGCAGAACAATTTTGCCTCCAAAAGATAGGGACTGGGTAAATCCCACAAGCAGGAAAACTCCCGAGAGTGTTCACCAAATCAGCCCCTCTTCTCACTGCTCGCCCACGAATGTCCCTCCTCTGCTTGGCAATGGCCAAGGATGAGGCTGACAGAATAAAGTCTTTTCTGAATAATGACGCCTCTCAGTGTGTTTGCCTGTTATGCCAATGACACCATGGAATGCTGAGAGGCACTGGGTGTCATTATTTCTGAAACTTTGTTTAACAAGCCCAATGACTTTGGGGCGATGGGTCGCCAATAACAAAGCTCCAGGTTGAGCTATAGATTGGGACAGAAAGTCCTTTAGTATAATGGGAAAGTAGGAGGTCTTAGAAAAAAAAAAGTGCCTAGTTAGTTAAGAAGCCTAACGGCCACATTTCCCCATCTTGTTTAATACTTTTAATATTGCTTCTTATTCACTATCTTGGCAGGCTTCCAGAGGTCAGTGTCATACATAAAATACTTTAAAAAGATGAAAACCTCTACTACCTTTGTTTCTTAATGGAGGTTAAACTGGTGTTTTAAAACACAAGCAAGGCTCATGGAGAGAACAGAATAGGCTACCACGACTTCTGAAGCTGGTGGGTAGCGGTGGGGTGTGTATACTTTAATGGTGCAGGGCCATGAATGAAAAATATACACAGCATTAGTATGTTTAAATGGGGCTTAAGGACCAAAAAGGCTTCCAAACGAAGGAAAGAAGCCAAGAGCCCAGACCACGTATCAGGGGGTCAGAGCTTTAGCCTGGACTTGGCTGTCCGTTAATCCGCTGTGGAACCTTGGGTGGGTCTTTTAATTTGGCTTTGGTTTCTTCCTTTGTGTTATCATAGGGTGGGACCAGAAACAAAACCTTTAGCCCCTAGGAGACAAGGATGGGATCTCACAGGATAGATATGTAGAACATCTCGTACTGTATACTTGTGAACAACCATCTTTTGCTTGTGTTTCTGATGTGCAAAATGAGCATATTCAGTTTGACATTGAATTTGTACAAATGCCATCCTTCCTTCTTTCATGACACCTACCAAAGGCACTTGGATGCTTGACCAGGTGATGTTGGGTGTGGCGGCTGCAGGCTGTAACAGTGTCGTGGGGAAGAAGAGGTTGTAGTGGCCTGTGGCTGCCAGGTACAGGGTCACAGCGATGTTGAAGGGCAGTGTGAAGACTGGGAGGTCCCACTTGCTGAAGATGGTGCTCAGGGCACTGGACAGGATGGGGCTGTTGGAAGACACATGGGAAACCTATCAGATCTCGCCTGCTCCTGCTTTGGCATAGACCACACGGCGACAGAGAACCCTGGTTCTCCCAGAGATAAGCAGCTTCCTGGCTGCCGTTGCTTGGGCTTCTTTCTTGAGTCGGACACAGAGGCCGGGGAAGGGTCACACTCAGCCTCAGAAGGATGGCTTTAGGAGAGCCTTGGGGTTTCCTCAGAGAGTCATTGGACTCCATCCCCCAGGCAGGAGGAGTGAGAGAGGCTCTGGAGAAGACTGGGCAGGAATTACAGTCATTAATAAAGTTTGAGTGGCCAAGAATTCTGCCTTCATGGACAGAGTACCCTCCATATTCTGGAGATGAAGGAGAAGTCTGGTACTTGGAGGTCTCTGCCTCATGGGTGGCCTTCAGTCCACCCTGAGAGAGCATCTCAATCTGGTCAGTAGTCTAAAGGAAGGAGAAAATCTCGTGGGAACAGGAGGGATGAGATTTCAGGCCCTGGGAGGGCTCTGCAGCTCTTAGCTTATGTGGCCAGCTGTTTCTTGCTTTATACTCAGCCAGGGCAGGACCAGAGGCCCTTTGAGAGCTCAGACAAAGGGTGGTAGCTGAGGAGGCCCTGTACACAGATGGTCTGGCATGACGGTAATGCCTCAGGTCATTAGGAACTGCCTCCCGTGGGTGCTTCTGGCGTTCAAGCCAAATGACAAATACTTGAAAACGGAAGTAAGAAAGGCTCTCCAAGGTTTGGTTTAAGAAGATGCTGATTGGGATGGGAGATGACTCCGAGGGTAAAGTGCAAGGCCAATATTAGGACTAGAGTTTGGATTCCCAGCACCCATGTAAAATGCTGGGCATGGCAACGTGTCTATAACCCCACTTTTGAGGGTGGAGATGGGCAAAATTCTGGATCTGGCAGGCCAGCTAGCCCCACCGCAGCAGTAGCCAGGGTCAGTGAGAAACCTTTTCTCAGGAAATGACATGGAGAGCAATAGAGTGGACAGCTGAAGTCAACCCCTGACTTCCACTGTGACCATACAGGTGAACACACCTGAGTTCATGCGCGCACGTGAGCACACAACACACACACACACACACACACACACACACACACACACACACACACGCATGTGTGCTCACGAGGGATTTTAGAAGCAAACTTACCAAGTCATGGACATAACGGTGACAGGGAGCAGCAGCCACCAGTAATAGTTGCCCTTGTCTGAGAACACGGCCATCAGGAGTCCCACAAGCACCCCATTGTAGCCGTGGAGTCCTGCTGCAATGGCCGACCTGGGGGCACAAGGATGAGCTGATGGAGTGGAGGCCCCCTATGATTTTAGCTGTTTTCAGAATCACAGCTTCCTAACTTGGGGCCTGACAACCCATCCTCAAACAAGCTACCCTTCGGGGAGCAGGGAACAAGAAGCGAAGATAACCTGTCTAGCGTTTACTGGTCAACATTGGGCCTTGGGGACGTACTTGTCCTGGCTCAGGATGAGGGCGGTCAAGGTGGACGCAATTATGCCCACGCAGCCCGAGATGGCCCACCAGGGATTCTGCACGAAGAGGCCCAGGGCAATGAGGAGGCCGCTGAGAGGGTTGTTCACAAACATCACCTGGGACAGGCCTCGGAGCACCCAGTCAAGAAACTGGAACACGGGAGATTTGTCTGAAATGATAGGGAAAGTCGGCGGACACTCAGAGCAGGCTAGGCCTGGGCTGGGCCTCAGGTGGCAGCAGGAGTGGAGGTCTTCAGGGGCCCAGCCTGCATTTTCATCAGTCAAGGCCCAGGCTAGACAAGGAGCACAGGGATGCGTTTGAATGCCCAGAGCCTTGCCAGCCATTGCAGTCTCTACTCGTCTCTAGGCTGCTTTTCCCATGGTGGGGAATCAGGCACCTACCCTGAGCTTAATTCTGCTTCCCATGAGAGTGGCATAAAATTTCCAGAAAACTCTCTTGCCGCAGAGAGGGTATGAAACCCATGAGCCAAGCAATGTGGAGATTTCTAGGGAGACTCCCCAGCCCCAGTAGACACAGTTCCCCTGAGCCATCCAGCACCTGTTTGTCTAGGATGCCGGATTCAGAATCCCAGTCTTGTCTGAAACATTAGGTGGTATATTTGGGTCAGCAGAACTTTGCTACTGACAAACAAGCACACATACAACTATCCATCCCCACAGTACAGTTAAAAATATGGGTGTTTATGTCCTAAGAGACCCTCTGTGTTAATGGTAGAAGGAGCTTCTCTGAGAGGCCCCCAAAAGAGATCTCCAGCTGGCCCACAGAGAATCCCCGCAGCGTGTTTCCACGGGGCAAGCAAGGCTTTTGGGGGTTGTCAAGGGCTGATGTCACAGACTGTACCTTTAAGTCTCTCTCCGCATTCCTTCATTTCTCCAGTGATGTAGCTCAAGGATTTGCTAACTCGCTTCCCTGCAGCGGCCATAAAGCTCTGAATCCAGGAAGTCCTGGCCGTGTTGGCTTCCACCTTTATCTCAGAGCTCTCCTCCATGGTGTCCATATCCTGTCCAGGAACCAGAAATAGGCGAGAATTGTCCACAGTGCTGTGATTTTCACACCAGGTGACATTTGAAGTCTCTCGGAGGACAAAACTAAGGTTTGCATCTGAGATTTTGTTAAACTGCTGTTTAGCCAGCTCCCTGTCTCTTTAGGTTGTTTTGTTGGACACGTTGTCATCTTTGATATAGTCAGCCTCAAAGATGTAGAATGACATGGTACCTTCACCCTTGTCCTGTGGATGAGGACTCAGGCATGCAGGAGTTCTTGTCACAAGGGTCAACATCAAACGGCAGGATGAAGATACAGCCACACCTGTCTTGATTTTCTTAAAAACTACCCTTACATTCTACCTAAAAGAAACTATATCCCCACCTAGCAATCAAGGTTTCAAATTTTAAATGCAAAGACTCTTAAAAAAAACAAAAAGCACCCTGGCACAATCTTATTTCCTAAATGCAAGCTGAAGATCAATCACAGCTGAAGGTATGGCAGCTCCCAAAGCGAACTGAGAGAGAGAGATATTTCTATCCATGCACTGTATCCATCAGAGTGTCCCCGATGGACGGCGTCTCCCCACCCTCCTGTGGGCTGCAGGCTGCCGCCTCTGGTCTGGGGTCACCACACTCACGAGCAACTCCACTGCAGGCTTCTGGTATGGGTAGGGAAGCGGCTCTTTGGTTTGTCTCTCTTGGTGTTCTCCTTTTCCAAACACTGGAGTTGGGAGGAAAGAGAGAGTCATCAGTTCGACACCCGAACTTTGACACTTTTACAGTAATTTCTGCAAAGACTCGAGTTATAACATGTGTTGTTTTCTATTTTACAGAGGAAGCATGAAACTGCAATCTATGGATAAGAGCCCTTCTTTTCCTTTAGGGCCTCTCTTTGGGTGTGTGTGTGCATATTGTCGTGTTTGAACTTGGAAATGATTCTCCGCATGCAGAGGGTTTTAAAATCATCCCCTCCCTGCCTCCCTCTTTTGATTATGGCATTTGTTCTTGTTTTTGAGATGAGGTCTCACTATGTAGCCTGGCTGGCCTGGAACTTGCTATGAAAACCAAGCTGGCCTTGAACTCATAAAGATCGATCTACTTCTGCCTCCCAAGTGCTGGGTTTAAAGGTGACTGCCGCCAAGCCTGGTGACGATGACATTTGATTTTAACCTAATGATGGTCACACATTTGCTCTGTGGTCCAAGACTGATACGTTCCTATTCCTCTGGTAAATAACCTCATACCGTGCTTGGGCAAGAAACACTAATTACACTCAGAAAATAAGGAAAATGCTTTAACAAGCTTTTGTCTGAATTTTGGCGTTTTAATAGGTTGGATCAGGGCACATGACATCCATGCAGTCACTTTAAGTAGGCTCTGTGTTCTTGTAAGTCTACAGAGCTCTTGTAATGTGACTCTAAACATCTGTCATTGGAAGGCTGGCTGTTTTTAAGGATGATCCTTTTCAGTTAAGTACTCTTGGGAAAGAGCAGGCCCTTTGAAGCTTTGGACTTGGTACTCTGGTGCCCTCCTGTGGTCAACTGTGAGAACGGCAGGCTGGACTCTGCCTTCCTGTTTGCAGTCCGCTATTCCCCTTAGGGTATCTAAGCACTGGAAGAGATGTACTTAAGACACCCTGTTCCCACCTGTGAAGAAGCAGGGGCTACAAACACCAGTGTGGTTTGGAACCACATAGTTGGAGACGAGTTAATTTTAAAAGCTTTGGAAAAAGGGGTAGGAAACAGAGAAAATGACCTCTGCTTCAGAAGTCTGAAGCAGGCTGCCAAGGCTTCAGCTTTTCTAAGAGACTTCCCCATTCCAGGCCTCTTTGCACAGGGCTGCACTCCCCTGGGCCCCCACGGACAGGGCCCCTCTCAAAGACCTGCACAATTCTCTCTACGTGCAAGTTTCCCCATAACCACTCTAGGCTGCTTGCTCTAACTTGGCTGAATTAGGTATGAATGGATGAGATTGAAGAAAGTACAGAAAGACAGCCAGACACTGAGGAAGCTTCTGGGAGGCACGTGACACGAGGGTCACCAACTCCGGGGCCAGATCCTACTTTGCAGTGTCCGACCCAAAGTAGGACTAAGTGTTTCTACTTTGGGTACTGTCACC
>NC_022020.1:61908260-61925632 GCF_000317375.1 Microtus ochrogaster
ACTACCTGGTTGTCTACTTTGAGACAAGGATCTGGGCCTGTGTGTGAGACAGACAATGTACACACCTTTGCTCCTCCTCCGGATGGACGACCACTCGATGTGGAACACACTCCTCCGTCTCAGGAGCACAGTCTCGGAGCCCTCCTCTGCCTTCCACTGGCCTGCTCCGGGGGACTGCTCTCCCCTGCCACCTAGCCAGGGGCGAGAAGAGACAAGTCAGTGCCACCTGGTCTGCATCTCTAAGAGCCCAGCTCTGGAGGCGAGAAGAACACAGAAGCCAGAGAGGTGTGAGCGACGCAGCTTCATGCTGGAGGAGCAACTGCTTCTGAGTTTGTGCAAAACGCCCCGTGGCCCTGCTCCTCCCTTTACAACATCCACTTCCTTTCTCCACAGAAACCTAAGTTATATCTGGTCAAGGGATGAACCAACCAGGAGTCGGCCCATTTAACCACACTAGAGGGAGTAAGGACTGGACAGTCACTCACTAAGCTTCAGCCAACAACTTGGACCTTTCTGATGGAGTTCCAAGACGGGCCGCATATTAGACCACCTGGAGACTCCAAAAACGTCTGAGCCTTCCCCACCCCAGACCAGTGGAAAAGGTAAAAGATGGCCGCCATGTGCAGCTTGGGCTGAGAACGGTTGATAGTGATTCTTGCTGCTCAGTCTGGTCATTGCAGCAGCCCTGATATCAGTCGAGAGCTGTTAGAAGGTCCTGATTCCAGCCTTAAGCCCAGACTGGCCAAACAAGAATCTGCATTTCAATAGGCCCTCCTACTTGAGTTATCTGTATATTAAAAATTTGCAAGTCCCCATATAGGAGGGGCCAAAAGTCTGGGACACATTCCTGGCTGTGAGAGATCCTTGGCTGTCCCCACCGTCATCAATCACCACATTATGGGGAGAATATTCTTGAATTAGGAATAAGATCTCTAGGGTATAGATTGGGAACAGGTGGGATTGAATCACGTGGGCTGCTTAAGGAAGTGCAGGCTCCCTGGGCCTGCCCTGGGTCTGTGGACCTGAGGCTTTGGGTACAGCACAGGCTTGCTTGGTATAAGGAAAGGAAGGGCTTTCCTCTTAGCTTGGCCCTGATCCTGGATATCAGAGCTCACAACAAAACCACACATCAACTTGTGCTATTTTTCATATATACAAAGGGGGTGCATATGTTTAATAAACCAAGGCTCCGTACGAAAAGGGAAGTTTTTGTTAAGATATCCAACTTTTGAGGCTAAACACTTCGCCAGAGGAATGGAGGTAGCTGCTGATAGAGGTTTGGGGGGTTGGGTGGCTAAGGGATGCCTAGTGATGCCGGGCTCATCCACCAGGCAGATCCCGTGATGATCCGGGCTCTTGTGTTGAGTAACTCAGATTCCGCACTGACACAGAGGCAGGGAAGTGGGTCAAACTGTGTCTAATGGAGCTTATGGCCCAATCACAGCAAAGCACTGAAGGAGCATCCTGGGGTCCACAGCCCTTAGTGGTGCCAGCCAAGAGTTGAGAGAGAGAGGTGGGAAAGGGGTGAAGCCTGAAAATGAACCAACCAACTTCCAAAGGCTTGAGAACACTGAGAGCAAAAGATTACTCTGGGCACCTAGGAAACACTCTCAGAACACTCTGGGCAGATAACAGTAACTTCAAGGATATTGAGAACCCGGGTCCACGGCTGTAGAAATGAGATGAACCATCCATGCAGTATGAGAGAAAGCCTAGAAACACTGGCTAGGATGCAGAAGTCATTACCTTCTGCTTGGCATTTTGCAACTCGTTCGTAACCTCATTGACACTTTCCTTAATTGAAGGATGTAATTCTTCCAGAAAGAAATATACAGCCCCTGTAGGGCCAACCTTCTCAACCAGACCTGTAGACGATGACAAATATCTGCAAATCTAATCTACCACATCTTCCCTGTGCTATAACAAAACCAGATAACGCTTAGGAAACACCCTGGAAGGAATTATAGCTGTTCACACCCCAGACACATCCTCAGGGAGGACACTTCCCACTGATGGCACCGGCTCCTCTGCTCCGGGCAGGATGGTCCCTTCTCCTTGGTGAACGGTCTCCATTTTCCATCTGCCTGCACAGACTCTTACCTAACTGTGCCTTAGGCAGAGTTCTTGGCTAGTGAGATACTTGATTTTCTCCAGCACTGCCACCATCTAGCACACATCCAGGAGACAGATGATAAGTGCTCAGGGTGCTGGTGAATAAATTAGCAAGGGCTGGTGTAGCTGGTGGCTCGTGACTTAGAGTCATTGGGTAAGTACCTACGGCTGGTGTAGCTGGTGGTTCTTGATTTTTCCCCTTTGAGGCTGTGTAAACTGAAGTTAATGTTTTCAAAGATTATGCTATACACTATAGAGGCCTTGAATCTTAGAATTGGAAAAGAAAAACTAGAATTTTGAGATCCATTGGTCAAGTCCTCTCATTTTCCAGATTTTTCCAGATTTTACAGACTGGGAATTTGGCTCTACCAGTTCTCTGCTTCCAAATGTGGCGGCCTACTACAGCTATTCTAAAATCCATTTTTCTTTAACTGCCTCTTCTCTTTTCTCAAGAAAACACATTCCTAAACCGTCCTAACACTGCTGGACTGAGCAGTGGCCTGAAAGGCAGATTGGATGAGGAGGATTTGTTCATGAGGGCACTTTGTTATCTGGGATTCCAGTCTCTTAACACAGGACCGACGGTCCAGTTTTTATGAATGTGGGATATGACTCTTTGTAATCATGAGGTAAGTAAGACTCGTATTGACAGTTGAGACTTTGAACTCCTCTCTTTCCCCCATATAGGTCATTAGCTGGCCAATGGACATGCCACAATTTTGATTTCTTTTGGTGCTCCTTGTCTCGCTCTGTGGAAGATATCGATATGTGTAAATGAGCTAACACCTCACTTAAACTCATGAAATCTTATGAGAATCTCGTAAATGAGATCGGAGAGTCAAAAGGTTAACTATAACATAGGTAATTCTTGGCTCATTTTCCCTCAAAATGACATTGCGCTCTCTTCCCATCCAATCTACACCCTCAGAACTGTCTGTTAGCACGGCCAGTCTTTCTGAGTTTGATCTGTGCTCTTCTAATCCATTCTGTATTCCAACTGAAGCTGTATGTTAAATTCCACTTTCTTACTCAATACTCTACATAGCGCCACAATGCCCCAGCTCCCCCACCTGGCTTTCTAGATATTCTTGAAGAGGACAAGCGTCATTAGCCAACCTCATATTTTTGCTTCTAACAGAGGTTCTGCTATGACACGCTAGCTTTTCATGGCTTCTCAGTGTTTCCTCCACCCCACACCTAAGCTGTACCCAGCCCTTCTGTCTTGTTTGGGTTCTACATGTTCCATGAAACTCCCCTGGCCTTAGTTTGGTCACATGGTTCCATCCATTCTCTGAATTCTCACTGAGTTTTCACAAAGGGTTCTAGGACATGCCTTTTGGAGTTTAGGCTGTGGCAGAGTTTTTTTGTTTTGTTTTATGTATCTCAGGAAGAGCCTAAATATACAGTCCTCCTGCATTAGCCTTCAGTACCCTGAGGTTATCAACACACACCAACCACATCAGCTCATAGTAGAATTGTACACCCACAGTTGCAATACATGTGAAATGTTTTTGATAAACATTTTTCAACCTAATTAACATACTCCGAGTGACCAATTCTTCCATAACCAAGTGACCTTTGAGTCTAGGCATTGGTAGGAAGAAACTGAGGCCCAGAGAGAAGCGTCTTACCTGGGCCACATAGTTGGTCAGTTATGAAGCCAGGTATGACCTCGTTTTGAATTTTATTCCAGCAATGTAGGAGTCTTACAGTTAGCTGAAGCCTTTTGCATGAAATCAATCAGCTTGTGACCTTTTTTTAAAAAAAAGCAAAAATTATTTCATCTATCAGAAAGAATAATAAGAAACTACAAAAGTAAGCATCACCATTGGGAACAAATCGTCCTGGGTCATTGTCATAGGTTCTTCTCTAGGCAAAGCTTCCGTACTCTTTCCACACACCGTGGCCTTTCGTGCCTTTCCCCCTTTTCTTAGGAAGACATAGCTAATTGATTGCAGACCTTTGCCAGTAAGTTTAGACACATCGTCAGAATCCTTAACACGATGACCCAAACATCTAATGCTAATCAGAGTTGGCCCTTGAGGGCAAAATTGTTTTTCTTTCCAATGTTATGGAAGGTATCGGTGGGGTACATACTTGACAGTGGGGGTGTATCTGGGTGGTGTTGACAATAGGCAGAGGCCACAGGTAGAGATGTCTAAGGGTCACAGAGTGCCTTTTCCCAGTAGAGAAATCAAAAAGCCAAAGATAGAAGGCTGTAAAAAAAGGCAAAATCCTCGACTGTCTATTAATAAGATTCCACTTGAACCAGACCCAGTGGGCTTGTGATATTTTATATAAACAATTACAACCCCTCTCTAATGATACTTGGAGCTTCTCCATAAATGGCCAGGAAGGACGGATGGGGTTATAAAATTTACTACCTAACAAGATAATGAGCTGCCCACCTCTTATCTACTCAGATATGACTTATGAGACAAATGGCCCATGAGAAAAGGCCGAATAACTTCTCTTAACTGCCATTAAAGTGCCCCACTGTCCCTTAGGGGAGCGAGTCTGTCACCCGGAATTTGGCTGCTGCGTTCCTGTCTACAGCATATACTCTTGGTTGAAAGTTTTTGGTGGGTTCTGGTCTGGTAAATGCTGTCCCCCTGAGCCCTGGGCTTCCTTTCCTGGCAGGATACTTTGGTGGCTCAACCGGGGAATCTTCCCTCCCCTTCTGCTGCTCTTCACCGCGAGGCTTACGGTGGTTGGCAGAGTGGTCAGTGGGCACCTGAGAATCCTCTGGGGCTGTTCTCCAGCGAGATCCAAAGGCTGCTGGGTTGAGACTTCACACAGCTGCCACCCATTGAGGTATGACTAAGGAGTTCACTTTGGCTCACTTGTTCAGTAGTGAGGGGCTGCTTTTCTTCCTTTTGGGACCTCCCCCACTCTCAACATGTGACACAGGGACAAAATCAGCTCTCATACACAGTCTCATTCTGAGGCTTCCTGGAGGCAGGATCTCCATTTTGGACTGAGGCAGAGGTAAGAGCCGGTGGCTGCACGTTTTGCTTTTCTGACTTTCAAGCTGAACCCCAATATCTGTCTCTGGGTTTTTATTAATCATTTTATACTGGTCATATTGGGCCGCTGGTGTAGGGGATGACAGAGGGAGGATTGATAGAAACACATAATCATCTATCTATTGAAGACGGTGATAAAGGCTGTGCGTGTGTGCGCGCGCATGTGCATGCGCATGAGAGAGAGATAGATGCGTATGCGTATGTGTGGGTGGGTGTGAATGTGTACCTATAGGTGAGTGTGTGTTTGTGCCTGGTGGGAGTGTGGAGGCCAGAAGAGGCCATCACTGTCTCTCTATGTCACTCTTCACCTTACTGACTTACGGCCTTTCACTGAACCTGGAGCTCACTATTTTTTTTGGGGGGGGGGCAGGTTGGTTGGATAGCAAGCCCCAGCAAGCCTCCCATCTGTGTTTCTGTCTCCCATGAAGTACTGGGGTTGCTTGCATGCATGGCCATACCTGCTTTTATGTGGGTGCTGGGGCTCCAACTCAGATCCTTGTGCTTGCACAGCAAGCACCCTAATCTGCTGAGCCAATCTCCATCCTGGAAAGGGCCATGACTACAGCTGTCAATTATAGCTGTGGGGAACAACACAGGGGCTTCTGAGCACCCTGCTTTCTAGAATAACTGAAGTGTCTATGAAAATAAACTAGCCTTAGTCCTGAGAGTCCAGAGGGCCAAGCTATCCCAGCCGTAGCTGGATAAGCTAAGACTCTAAACAGGAGTTAAAAAGCTTCAGACACAAGACTGCGGGCTGTATCCTCTCCTTATTAGACATGCGCGGCCTTTAATAATAATAATAATAATAATAATAATAATAATAATAATAGTAAGTTCTCTAATAATTGGAGGAGACCTTTGGCCCGAAAGGTCACACTGGCCGAAGAAAGGGATAAGAGGCAGGACACTTACGGCAATAGTCTTTCCTGCCCACATCTTAGGCCTCCATCTGTAGTGACCTGACCTAGTCTAAGGAAACTAACTTAGTCTCCAGTCAAAGGACTCTTTCCTGCTAATTGTCGTGGCTAGCCAGGACATTTCATCTGAGAGTGCCCAAGGCTACCAGGCTACAGGCCTCACGCAAGGCCATGCCCAATCTGCAAAGTAGAGGCCTGATGAAAGCGAGAGAGTCTCTCTTTTCCCAGTGTGGGATTGAGCCCAAGGAGGGACAAATGCCCCTGACTCTGTTCCTTGACTCTGAGGCGTCAACAAGGAAGGAGGCCCACCCTCTCCTTGAGGAATATTTGGCTCTGGGGTTGCAAGCTCCTGTGTCCTCAAGGTCTGTGGATGGTCCTCGCATAAGTCTATATGTGACAGGGAGAAAAATCACTCTTCGCTCTGATGCCGGGGCGAAGTTCTCAGCCCTTAGCACTGCCTGCAGTTTGACTTTTCAGTCTTCCATCCCCCTTGCTGGTACTGATGGCAAACACCACCCAGCCTGGTTCACATCCCCTTTAATCTGTATGATAAACAAGTATCTTTCATTCATTCCTTATGATCCTATCTAGGTGCCCCATTCCTTCCCCAGATAGAGCCACCATGCCTACATTTCAGGCTCATCTAAGTTTCTGAGATTCTAAATGCTCTGTGACCCTTATACCCGACACCAAGTCCCTGTCCCATCATGGTCCAGAATCATCTATAGCTTTAAAGACCTTCCCTGCCGTCACCACCCAGCAAGTCCCCAGTAAACAATGGAATACTTCCATTCCTGGGCATCCATTAACAACCACTCTGGTCACAGAGTTCTGAAAGACCCTGACAGTTTTTATGGTCAGAAATCAGAGGAAATAGCGGCACAGATTTGGTTTGTTCTTATCACGTGACCCACACCCATGCAGCCATCAGGAAACAAAGAGCTATCCTCACTGTCGATGGTACCCAATTAAGCATGCCCCTAACATCACGGGCCTTCTAGGAGCTATCTGGCCTTGAACTCAGGTGGCCATCATGTATATACTACATACATTGCAAAATTCACCTAAAGCAACGCTTTGACACTTCTCTGAGTAAAAACTGAGCTGATTGACAAGCCAAACAGGAATCTTAGCTTCCATTCAAGCCTGCCTTGGGTCTCAGTGTCCCCTTCCCACTTTCAACAATATCAAGAGCCTCAACAGACTTCATACCAGGGCTTTATAGCCAACCCAGAGGGATGGTTGCAGAGCCCAGAAAATAAGGGGATGCTCCCCCAAACGATCTTCCTCAGACTGCACATCTGAGGGCTAAAGCTCCCCAAATCCTAATCAGGCCTCTGCTCACAGACTCAGACATTCTGCACATGGTCTATTTTCAAAGTCTGCCCCGCTCGTCAGGGCAATCCCAGAGGAACGGTTAGACTCCGTCTCCTTTTATAGCCTGTCCGGAGTTGGGGATTGTGCTGGTAGACTGGCAAACAGATTCCACTGACATCCTTCCTCGCGCAAAGATGGAAATATCTGCCAGCTCTAGTGCATACCTTAGCTGGGCGGATGGAGCTCTCCTCACAAAAATAGAAAAGGCCTCGGAGGTACCACAGAACACAGTGTTTCCACTCTGGGTTCCCTTGCAGTCTGGTCCGACTTTCATTTCCAATACCATTAGGAAATGAGCAAGGCTCTCAGAATTAAGTACTGTTTTATGCAGCCTGGTGACCCTCCCCCCCCCATCTTCTGGGAAAGTCCAAAGGGCAAATTGGAGTTTCGTGACAGGCTCCTCCCCTCATTGTGTTAGTAACAGTAAGACAGACCATCGCGGCTGTCACCTCAATCGGAGACAAGCCTCACTTCAAGAATCTTTCCAGGATCACGTCACATTAACTTGGGAGACTGAGTCCATCTTCTAAGCCACCCACAGGACAGAAAGTCATCTGAAGCTGCCTGAACCTGACTCGGTCATGTCCTCAACTGGAACCAAGTTACAAGCCTGCCATTCTGGATCCAAACATCCAGAGTTAAGGTTTTACCTCCTAAAATCAACTCTTCCCCTGAGCCACCTGGGAATCTCCATCATGTGCGCATCCAGCTCCAGGGGAAATCTACGTTCAGATTCTTCCAGAGCCCAGTTTATTAATTGACCCGGCTCGTGACTTGAATGGTAACTACTGCCTTTATCTATTACCCCAACATCACTGCTCTCCTAGACTGGGCACAGGGCTCCTTTTCATGTTCGTAATCACTCTTGGACTTCCTATCTGTCTCCCTCAAATCACTCTGTGGAGCCACTTTCAAGCCCCATAGGTTTCCTTTCTCTCTTATTCCTGCTTGTAGTTCCTTTCCTAGTGTCTTAATTCTACTCTGTGTCCCCCCCCCCCTTCTTCCTTCACATTCTGGTGTAATGGGTATCTCCCCGATCATAAGTCATTAAGCACCAGACGACACTGCCTCTGGGATGGCGACCATTACCGTTTACATCGGTACCCACCCTCTATCACTGGAAACCTCTTGACCTCCAGATGACGTCACAGTCTAGCTGTCAAAACAAGGCTCGAGCCTTTTACGTCATGTGGCCTATGAATATGCGGCAGACCAGCAATGTCAGCTGGGTTCCCCGGCTGCTCTTTTGCGGCTCCCAAATAATTCCAGATGAAAGGAGACTTTTCCCCCTTTGTTAATGGTTTGACCGTGTTGATCTGCCAGGGCAAATGTAGAAATAAAAAGGCCAAATTAAGCCCTCCCCCAATAAAACTAAAAATTCTTTACTCTCACGGTCAGATCCCAACTGCTTTTTTAGTGCTCGACCTGGTGAACTGTATTAAACAACAATGATAGCCTAGCTCCTAGTGCCCCCTCATCCTGAATGAACAGTCCCAGGAAGGACAAACGGAGTCATAAAATTTACTATCTACCCTGAGAGTGAGTTGCTAGCTTCCTATCCACTTACATGTGACCCCATAAAAATGGCCCATGAGGGGTGTCCGGGTCATTTTTCTTACCTGATATTATGTACCCTGTTCTCTAACAGGGAGGCGATTCTCTTCCTCTGAGAATTTACTCACTGTGTAGTAAAACCTTTAGAACGCTGTATTAAAACTTTCGTGTTGGCCCCTGGGAAGCTGGCCCAGCAGATACAGCACTTACGGTACAGCATGAAGATTAGAATTTGGATCCCTAGACCCACAGAAAAGCCAAAGGGTGTAGGAAGCCTGAAATTCCCGCAGCTGGGAGGCAAGAAAGGGGACCAGGCCAAGCCAGACTGGCTAAAATTGGTGATTTCTGGGATCAGTGAGAAATCTTGCCTCAGTAAATATAGAATAATTGACATCCAGTGTCAACATTAGCTCTCTACACGCATGCATACATGTACAATTGCATACATGTGGACACACAAACACACTTTTATCTCAATTCATATCTGATAAATACTTTTACCCCATGCTTTGGTCTTGAGACAAATCACATATTTTGTAAAATTGTTCATGTTTCAATCAGATAGCTTCAATATCCTGGAACAATGCTGCTTATGGTATGGCCTCCAGAAATACTCCTTTCTATAACCATGCGGAATAAGTCTATACTATTGAAATTGGTATATATGAGGGCACCAAGGAAACAGCTTGTTGAGGAGCTGGTATGTGTAGACACACCCGGACTAGGATGACCCAGTTCTACTGGTGTGTCTACGAAAAGGAACCAGTCACAAAGAGGTAGGTGAAGCCTGGAGCAGGTAACTGGTCTCTGCAAACAGCAGGCAATGATTCCCTGGAGGAAGGTGTTCGAGACCATCTCATTAGCCAGTGAGTCCTTGGAGACCATATGACATCAGAGCTGGAAGGTTTGAAATCTCGTGGATTGGATAACAAAAGGCACATGGCTCACTCATGGGAAAGGGGATCCACGGCTGATTAGTTTCCCTGGCTCTGCCGCGAGGTGCGTGAGACAGGCAGCTCAGGTTGCCAGCTCACACACCTGAAGTTCGGCCCACGCTCACTCATCACTTGGAGAAGTCTCTGGACTAGCCAAAGCAAGAGGTTTGCACTGCAAATATTTAAGAGCCTTTTAGATGTTAAGTTTCCAAGAGCTAGATTTTTTTCCCCCAAATTCTTAATAGGTTTCCTATCCCATGACTGTGTCCCCAGATACAGTTCAATGGAAGAAAGGACAGCTTCCTTTTGCAAAGCCAGGTGGTCCTGTAGGTTGGCATCTACCTGGCTCACTTCTGCCCCAGCATCTCTTACCTGGGCTTCTTTTGATTCCTAGACAGGGCTGGAGGAATCTAGACCAACAGGCTCGAGAGGAACTTCTTTCCAGTGGCTTTCGTCCTCAGCTCCGGGCGCTGCGCTGTCTCCTAGACCTGAACCCCCTCACTTCCCTGCATCTTTCAGCCCATCCTCTTGACAACTTCCTGTAAATCCAGTCATTCTGATCCCCAAGCCCATGCCTGGCATGGGTCTGCCAACTGAGGAAGAAGAAAGAGACAAATGCCTCTCAGCAGCCCTCGTGCACCCTGGCCTTCTTGACTAAAGCTGCTTCCTAAACGCCCCAGGGAAGATGTATTCCAGCTGCCATGGCCTCCACACCAGCTGGGTCAGGCAGCTTCACTCTCCTTAAAGCGCAGCCCTGGCAACTGTCTTCTTGCTTCTTTGTTTTTTTGCTCAGGCGTTACCCCTCTCATTAGAACTCTGGCTCCAGAATTTTTCTTTAAGCAGTTACCTCAGTGTTTTCTCCTTGGGGGGCAATTTGCCTTCCAAGCCCAATAAGTGCACTTAATTCCCCAACAGGCAGGACACAGGCTGGGGACTAGATGCCTGCACCTGTGTCTCCAATGGAAAGTTTTGCCTAGTACTAAACGTCTTTCTGTGGAAAATTTCCAAGCTTTCCTCCTGACACCTGTTGACCAGGGTCTCCTGGTCGCTCACCAGGACCCTCTCAGATTAAGAAGGGCATGACCTAACCACTGTGGCCAGAACATACCCTGAGGTCTATATATCAGGGAGGTGGCTCTCAAAAGTCCCATGAAGCCGTGGATCTGATGGGATGGCTTGGCAGGGGTGGGCTATCAAAACATGTTTTGTTTGGCCTCTGCATGATGGGTCAGCATGCCACACTCACATGCTTAGGGGTGAAAGGTGACATCCTCCCCAGGATCGGACCCATACCTCACACCAAGGACATTAGCTCCACATGAGTAGACAAACTCTCCTGCTGACGTCAAAGGGTCCCTTCCTACCCCAGGTGTTTGGGGCTCCCAAAGATGGATCTTGATCAAGGAGGGTGAAAAGCAAACAGAAGGGGTGGGAGGTGCCCAGATGCCCCCACATTCCAGGGACAGGAAGGGAGCTGTAGGAGAGTAGGCCGGTTCCAGGCTTACATGTCAGGCTACTGACCATAGCTAAGCCTCCCCTTTCTTCCCCCTGCCTTTCTCTCTCAGCTCCATCTTAGACGCTAGCCCTTTGCCTTCTTGCCCCAGCCTCTCTGAAGGGCTCCAGACCTTTCCGTAGTGAGCTCAGTCCTGCTTTTCCAGGATCCGTCCTGGTTAACTCAGACACATATGGAGGTGTTGCTCATAAACAACCATAGGCCAGCCAAGCTGGAAAGAGAAGAAGCCACCCATGAAGAAGCTGTCCAGGAAGGTCACACAGGGTTCATGAGATAACAGAACCATGGCGTAGCCCTGCATCTCAGCATCTCAGCCACACATGTTATACACATGGTCCATGTAGGGCGAGGCATTCAGCTGTCCTAGGAAGCAGAATGATCTGTGGACTCTTATGTCTAACAGGTCCCAGCACTACCAAGAGCACTTGGAGCTCTTTAGACTGTCCCTTAACCGGAAGTCACTTCAGAATGCTCCAGCCTCCTGCAACTCTGCTATTCTGTATTTGACGGAGGAGAGTAAAGTTAATACCAGGGCCAAAGTGGTAAGCAGATTCTTCTGCAGAAAGGGCCATGCTCCTTGTGGAGCGAATTCAAGTTCAAGCTCTCTGGGCTCCAAAGGCGTGGTCTCTTTTGCTTTACTGTTCCATGTTCCAGCAGCCCCTACCCCTGACTGTAAGAACAGGCTGGGGAATCTGAGTTATCGCTCATAAAGGGTGGGTTCAAGGGGACTTACTTCCCTTACACTTCACTCCTTTAGGTTTTGGAATTTTTAGTTCCTCTTGATGTAGAAGGGGTCTCTATGGTGGTTGGGTCTTAGAGTTCAGAGGGAAGAGGTACCGGGAGGGGCAGAGTGAGGGAAAGCTCAGGTGACCGACGCTCACCATTCCACCCTGTCCTCTCAAGTAAACAGGATTTTGGGAACCTGGCCAGATGACCGATTGGTCAAACTCTAGAAAAACATAGAAAGCAATAATGGCATATGTTGGTAACTCTTATCTCTGTGTTCTGATGTTTCTGCCGCATTAGTGATACTTCATCTCTATTCTTCAGTGCGAACTCAGGGTCCCAGAATCATGGATACTGGGAGTTGAAAGAGGAATACTGTAATGGTCACCTGGTCCAGCCTCTGCCCACTGGACAGTGACTCTGCAGGTCTCCAGTTGCTTCTGCATTGCCTGGGTGGTAAACTGAGTCTAAGCAGACACCATGGCTCAGGCGAGTTGCCTTGTTACAAAGAGACTTCCTTCACTGACTCATCCTCTGTGCTGTGCTTCGGAGTCTCCCACTGCAGACAGCTAAGGCTCTGTCTGCTTTTTTTCCACAAGGCATGTCTATCACAATGTCCAGAGGGATAGGGATGCTTTGGCCCTTCTTTACCCTACTTGGCCTCATCTAAGCATGCCCCTTTCTATCACAGACAGGTTCAGAATATGCTGCTTGTGTTTCCATGGTACTCTCCCATTCCTTGTAATCAAACCTATTCTCAGAAGTGACACCAACCACCTAAGATGCGAGTGACCGACCATGCTTACACCATTGCTAGCCCAGGGCTGTTTATATTTGAACAGGTTCCAAACCTTAGGGATGACTGGGAATGCTTGGGTAGCAGCTATGGGAAACATTGGGGGGAGGAGGAGAAGAGGCATAGAAATTTTCCTGGAGTCCTTACCGATCAGGTAAGTGCCTCACTATAAAAATGGGTGCCGTGAACTTAATTGCACTCGGGCTGTCTGGCCAGCATCCTTGTCTCAGGTGATGCTATTCAGCTGGCCAGGCAAGTCCCCATAAAACAAATTCCTTGAAGGCAGGAATGGGGCTGATTCTCTCCTGGTTTATTGTCAAGCTCAAGGTTGAGTAACATATTAATAATTCTGTATTAAAAAAGTCTTCTGGGTGAATGATCAAATATGGCCAGACTACAAGGCAGAATTCTCAGGCTCTGAGCATTGGCAGATAGTACATGGTCACCAACATGAAAGCCCAGCTGGAATTAGATTAGGGGGAATGGGATGAAGTTGGGGCCACATAGATTTCAAAGGCAAGAGGAAACAGACAACCAAAAATTATGAACATACACGGCAGTTCAAGTGCATCTCCAACCCCAAAGGTTTCATAGAACCCAAGCTTTGATTTCTGAACCCAAGTTCAGTGCACCTGCCAAGTTGCAGGAATGAACCCATGGCTGGTAGCTGATGGGGAAGAAATACTTCAGAACAGAGCAAAAGACCAATGCTGAAGACTGTGAAGGGGAGGTAAGTGGCTTGGAACAGCGGTCACGGAGGATTAACAGTGGGGTGGGGAAAAACGTGAGTCAGAGCTAGGAAGGGGAGACCACGGGCAATCACGCCAATGGTTGGAGCAACCCTCTGAGGGGAAGAGAGACTTGGGTTTACAGGTCGAAAGGTAGATTGACACTAAAGGACATGTAGGCTCAAGTTTATAAACAGAACACACAACTAGGAAGGAAGGTTATTTATCAAAGAAAAATGAATCATGTTTCTAATTTGGAATAAAGATAGGAAATGAAACAACATTTATGGACTACTGGGGATCCCATGTCCAGACGTGGTCACGTGAAGAGCTGGAGAACCTATCACCTGTCTTCTTTCAGGTCTTATTTGAAGAAGATCCCTAAGGAAGCCTTCTAAAGAAGTAATGCATGGACGAGCACACGTTTGCAAGACAGGATGGTGAATATAGGCGTAAGGAATGATCAGAAGTCAATGTTTGGGATTGGCGGGGAATTCAAAGGGACAGGTATGACATGGGCTTGACTAGGATTCTAGCAAAAACAAGAGGCATGTTATTAAAAATGATGACTAGCCCCAAACACTAGTCTTTTAGAAGTGAGCGTTAGGGAGGGGGAAGAGAGAATGGCAATCTATACAGGCTTTAGGATCTCAGACTGGGAGAGGTGGAACATCTTAGGATTAGTTATTAGGTATTTTCTTTATACATGATGAAGAAATAGGCTTATATCTCAAGTGCTGGGGAAGCTATCTAACTGCTAGCAGAGAAAGGTTCAAGATGCCTTATGCGTATTCCCAGGGGCTCCAGCTTTCCATGTTTGACTATTTTATTACCACGAAAGCCCTCTTCTGTGGGAAGCTCTTTGTGCCCATCAACCCCAACTCTAAACTAGGGCGCCTTTACTTCTTACCACATGCCCTCACGTGTCTCTGCTCTGCCTGTCTAGGAACCACTCCGCAAGGCCAGTCCTGTAACATCTATTGTTTTAGACATGCCAGTGTCCTCTCCCACCTCTCCTCTCCAAAGACTAAGCAACGATTTTGTTTCATGCCAACAACATGCAAATCAGACGCCTCACTTCCAACACCAGCACGGGTGTCTCAGCTTCCTTTAAGGTTGCAGCATGGGTAGTTATAAAGATCTGGGCAGAGGGAGCAGATCAGCTTCAGGGTTCGGAGGGCCCGGTGTGTTTGATTCAATGCAGGTGCAAGGAGAGGCTAAGGAAGTGGGCTAAGTAGATTGGCCCAGAGTTGAGAGCACAGGGAGGCAGGCAAGCGCGTTTCTGCTTGGAGCTGGGCTAGTCACCATTGGGGGACTTCTCTTCTTCATTGCTCTTCAGGGTCAGGAAGTAGATGCGGTTGGCCTCGGGGTAGGTGACTTTGCTGAGTGGGAGCTTGTAGATGCCAGGGTTGTTGCTCGTCAGGAGAAGGAAGGTGAGTGTGGAGAGGCAGAAGGCCCAGGTGCCTGGTGGCACGCCAACCTGCAAATTGAAACAGGAGATAGAAGAATGTTTCCAGGCTCCTGTGTTGGGCCAGAAACCTGGGGCGATGGATATGATAGGAATTGAGCACAGGGCACCCTGCCTTCTGCCACGTGAAACATTAGTGTTTCTGGACTCAGTGTTAGAGGAGCTGATCAAAGATTTGAGGTGTTGTTCTCTTTGGGTAAACTCAGAATCTTTTAATGCTGGGCCTGAATGGTTCTGACTCCCAGCCTTAGAGAGCTATTTGTCTGTCCCTGTTCTCCACTGCTCTTTCATCATATAAACATTGACACACACAGGCACACACAGACACACAGACACACACAGACACACACACAAAGTGTAGAATGACATGCATGATTTGGATGAATCATGGATAAACCTTGACACACACACTGGGTGAAAAACCAGATTCTATTAACCCTATGCCGTTTCCAGTCTTCTCTAAGCCCCCAAGTGCCCAGAAGTTCTGATGGGGAGGAAGACTTTAGGTAGGTATCCAGCTAGCCCAGACTTACCACTGCCATCATGTTGGAGATGGCCGCTCCCATATATGCACAGAACAGGGCTGTGGAGGAAGAAGACCAGCAGAGTCAGCATCCTTCTCCTTCAGCCACTGCCTAGTAAACCAGGATGGTCCAGACCCAGAGCTGGCTTTGCTACAACCCTGGCAGCCAACACCAGCATTTACCGGATGCTAGTCTTTACTTTGCAGCTATTTCTCCCGACTATACATTCTCTGAGGTCAGAACTTGGAGCTTGTGTATCCTTGGATCCTCTCCCCACTTTTATCGTGACTTTTCATAGGGTTGATAGTCCCTTCTCATCTTGTCTCCACCAATTCTAACAAGTTTAGCACAGGCATACAACCAATAGAAGACCAGCCAGAAAGGCTTGATTGTCACTTTCTTAAAAACCTACCACAGACAAGTGCCAGCACATGCGTCTGCCAGGTGAGGGCGTAGAACATGCCTCCAATAGCGATACAGGAGAGGACACAGTTGTAGCTCCAAAGGCCCATGTAGATGGTCTCAAAGGGTGTGGCCACAGTCAGCGCTATGAAAGAAGGTGTGGTATTTCTGGGTAACTTTGGGCCACAGAAGAGAGGCCTTCCCACGGCCGCTGCCAGGCCTCAAGGTGGCCTCTGTCCTGTCATTCACCACAGACCTACAGCTCTGCTTATCAGAGAGGTCTCTGTAAATAGCCAGTCATCACAGGAAGTCAAACAGTGAGGGAGTCCTGGGTTCACACAGTGGTGTGTAGAAGTGTGCCTGTGTGCGTGTATATTCATATGTACACACAGGTGTGTTTCTGCATGCATGTGTGTGTGTGTGGGTATGCATGCAGACATGTGTGCGTGCGTGTGTGTGTGCGTGCATGCACACGTGTGTGATAACATCTAGGATAAGGAGCAGCCTAGAAAGGGACATTAGCACCCGCCTTCAGTCCAAGCAGCTGCATCATCAGCAGTTTCAATCCTGTTTCAGAGGGTTCAGAACAAATAAGTCCCGAGACACGTAGATGGCCATAGACATAGGCATGTCAGAGCCTCAGGGGCCAGTGGGAACAGCAGGTAAAATTTGGGTAATGAGTGAGTGCTTCTTGCGTTGCTGCTTTGTAATTTTGATGAATTTAAAATGATTTCCAATTACAATTCTTTTTTGGAAAGTTCTGTTCCCAAAGGTCTTGGCAAAACATTAGAATAATTCAAAAATAGTCCTTGACTCCCAGGGTCCCCTACCCGTCATTTTCTGACTCTATTGTGGGAAAGAGCATATCCATATATAAATGTGTGTGCATACATATACATATGTGTAGAATATGGAATTACACTTCAGAAATGCCAGTCCAATTTTAGGGAAGCTTTCCTTTAGCTTGCCCGAAACTTCCAAGTGCTGGACCACGCGTACCCCAGCTTGGGCCATCACTGCTCCCCTCCTCCAGCTCCCTCCGCTGCTGGGCTCTATACCGAGGGCCTTTTTGCAATTCTCCACATGTTCTGTTAACTTCAATCTGCTCTCTCTGGAGGAGGCTCAAGGAAGAGAAAAATAGACACCCTACCCCTGACAGTGTTTAAACTCAAGTAAAGACAAGTCTGGGATGGTTTCTGTGTGCTGAGAAAAGTGGGTGAGGGTAACAACTCCAGAGATCTCCCTACAGAACCGGGGTTCTGTCTTACATGCTAGCAGCCCCACAATAGACAAC
>NC_022020.1:61925822-61927722 GCF_000317375.1 Microtus ochrogaster
GGGGCTCTGTCTTACATGCTAGAAGCCCCACAATAGACAACTCTAGAGATCTCCCTACAGAACCGGGGCTCTGTCTTACCTGCTAGCAGCCCCACGATGGACCCTATGGCTGCGTGCAAGCAGATGAGTGGGGAGGAGATAAACAGGGCCACCAGGATCAAGCCACCTGTCCAGGGGTTGTCACAGCCGTAGACCTGGCCAACCCCAACAGGGATGGTTTGTAACAGCTGCAAAGTCAACAGAAAACAGGTCACTGGAGAGGGGGGCAGATAATGCAAAACCCAGGCATCAGGGCCAAAACCAGGCCTGTGGGTAATGAAGGGGAACAGAAGGATGGCTGGGCCCTCCAGCGTGAGAGAGAATGGGGGAAGGAAGGCACAAGCTGGAACAAATACTTCCTCACTCCACCACCTACCTGGCATCCAGCATCCATCATGCAGTCAGGTGGAGCCCCTAACAGTGCTGGGCATGACTGCTTCTGGGGAACACATGGCTTTTACTCTGAGGGGAGGAACCTGAAGGGGGCCAGAATGCACTTCCTTCCTAGATTGCCACCAGGGTATAAGGCACCAGGGTATTTCCTATAGACTTCTGGAAGTCCTAGGAATGTTCTGGAAATATTGCAAGTATTCTAGGCTGTTCTCACGAATGATTTGAGAAATGACGAGTGCAGCGTGCAGAGCCTTTGGAGTTGACTCCTAGTCTAAGGCCTTTTCAAGACACTATTGGCTTGTCCTGTTTGAGGGAGCTTGGCCTGGCTAATGACCTTGCAAATTTAAAATCCTAGGGTGACGGAGAGATGGCTCAGTAGCTAAGAGTATTTGTGGTTCTTGCAGAGGACCTGAGTTTGGTTTTCAGGATACACATAATGTTCACTGCTGTCTCTAATTCCTACTCCATGGGATCCAGTACCCTCTTCTGAACTCCATAGACACTAGACATGCTTGTGGCTCATACACATCCATGCAGGTAAAACACTCACACATATAAGATGAATACATCTAAATAATTAGAACAATTCTCTAGTTTTAGTGACAGTTCATGCTGGTGAACGTGTGGAGTAAGGGGACACTCATCTATTGCTGGTGGGAATGCTAACTTGTACATCCCTACCAAAATCAGTGTAGTGATTGATCAGGAAGATGGGGATGGATCTACCTCAAGGTCAAGCTGCACCTCTCTTGGGCATATTCCCAAAGGATGCTTCATCCTACCACAGAGAAGCTTGCTTGACGATGTTCATTGCTACTCCATTTATAATAGCCCAAAATGGAAAAACTTAGATGTCCCTCAACAGAAGAATGGATAGAGAAAAATGTGGTACATTTACACAATGGAGTATTGTTTAGCCATTTAAAAACTGAAACCATTAAATTCTCAGATAAATGGGTGAAAATAGAAAAAATCATCCTGAGCGAAGTATCTCAGACCCAGAAAGACAAATATGGCATGCATTTGTTTATATGTGGATATTAGCTGTTAAGTCAATAACCAAGCTGTAGTCCACAGAACCACAGAGGTTAGGTACAGAGTAAGGGACTGGTGTGGGGAGGAGCAGATAGATCTCTGTAGGAAAGGAAAATAGAATAGATAGTTATGGATAAATGAGGCCGTAATGGAACTGGAGGATTAAATGGGGAGGGGGAAGGGAAAGGCAGAGAATTAGGAAAGAAATAGCTAAGATTTAAGAGTTTTTGTACTCTTTTGGTTTTTTACTCTTTTTTTGGAGGGGGAACTACCAAGCTCCCAAATAAATCACACATGGAGGCTTGTTCTTAGTTAGGAATGCCCAGCCTTAGCTGGACTTATTTCTAGCCTGCTTTCCTAAACTTAAATTATCCTGTCTACCTTTGCCTCTGGGCTTTCTCCTTCTCTGACTGCTGTAATCTCACTTTTTTTT
>NC_022020.1:61928547-61966323 GCF_000317375.1 Microtus ochrogaster
ATCAGACTTACACCTGATTTCTCTATGTAATCTCACTTTCTCTCTTCCTCCATGGCTGCTGTGTAGCTGGCCCCTAGCATCTTCTCCTTGTTCTCCCCTTGCTTCCCTCTTCCTTGTTTCTCTTTCTATTTATCCTCTCTGCCCACCAATCCCGCCTATCCTTACTCCTGCCTTGCTATTGGCTGTCCATCTCTGTATTAGGACCCTCAGGTGTTTTAGGCAGGCACAGTAACACAGCTTCACGGAGTTAAATGCAGCATAAACAAAAGTAACACACCTTAAAACAATATTCCCCAACAGCCATTAGAGGGGTAGTATTGGAAACCTAACACAGTAGAAGTTTCCTAAAATATATACATACTCGAAGGTGATCTAAATAATGGGGGAGACAGAGCCCCAACTGGCCCTTTCCTGTCACCAAATGAAGCTTTCAGTACCAGGATTGGGTTACATCTACTTGAACTGTTGGCCAAAGGGATCCCATGGGAATCCTCAAACAACCCTGGGTATTGCATAGACTATAGGTTGCTCTGCACGAGCTGACGACAATGCCCCTTTACTGGAGTTAACATCTACACAACCCACTGAACATGGAAAAGTTGAGCTGGTGCTTACACAGAGCCTTTACCACATGCTCTAGCATCTTTGACAAGGGAGTTATTCTGCATGCTACCAAAAGAGAAGCATGAACACCAGTCCAGCCACAAACCATCTGATCTACAATGGTGTCCTGCCTGCAAGATATACTAGGGCAATGGTGTTACAAAGCTTGTGAGAGGAACCAGCCAATATCTAATTGGACTTATGGTCCACTCCACGAGAGGGAACCCATACCTGACAGTGACTGGGTGACCAAGGACTTGATCTGGAAAACCCAGAGACTAGGGTAAAACCAAATAAACCAAATACCATCCATTGTTCTAATCTATCTGTCTGTCTGTCTATTATCTATCTATCTATCTATCTATCTATCTATCTATCTATCTATCTATCTATCTATCTATCTATCTATCATCTGCCTGTCTGTCTATCTATCTATCTATCTATCTATCTATCTATCTATCTATCTATCTATCTATCGCAATCAAATGACTCCTAATGACATTGTGCTACACACACAGACCAGTGCCTTGCTCAGCCATCATCAGAGAATCTTCCTCCTGAAGCAGATGAACAAACACAGAAATGCACCGCTCAACATTATGCAGCGAGGGGGAGGCGTTGGAACACACAGCCCTAAAGGGGGTGTCTCCATCAACTTCCTCCCCTCATGGCTCAGGGAACCTTGTAGAAGAGGAGCCAGAAAGAATATAAAAGCCAGAGGGGATGGAGGACGCCAAGAGAACAGGCCTTCTAAACCAACACGAGCAAAGCTCAGATGAACTCACAGAGACTGAGGCAGCATGCCCAGGGCCTGCAGGGTCTGCACCAGGTCCTCTGTGCACATATTATGGTGTTTTTATGGGATTCCTCAGTGGGTCTGCTTCTTGTGCCTCTTCTTGGGCTCCTTCCTTCTGTTTGTTTTGTCCCATTTGGATGTGTTTGTTTTTGTTTTATCTAATATTTTATTTATTATCATCTCCTAAGAGCCTGCTTGTTTTCTGATGAGAGACAGAAATGGAGTGGATCAGGATGGGAGGGGAGGTGGGGGGTATGAGAGGAGTAGAGGGAGCAGAAACCATAATAAGGATATAGTATATGAAGGAAAAAATTCCCATTTTCAATAAAAGGAAAAGAAGAAAAAAGATTCTGTAGTTCTTTTCTGTATTAGGTCGTATGAGTCTAAGAAACCAGAGCCCTTTGTGGCTGAGCATACAACAGGTGTTTAATAACTATACACCGATTGCCTAGTGATTCTCAAACGTTGTGTCCATTGGCACCCAGGGGAGCTTTAAGCAATAAAGCTGCCTGGCTTCTCCACCGGGCATCCAATGACAAGCCAGAGGGCTTCCCTGGCTGCAAGCAGCGGTTTGGTTTCTACTGGATTCATAGATCACCCGCTGCAGATGTGGGCAATTGCTTTGTCGGTCTCAGGGTTTTGTCATCAGCTACAGGATTTGGTTTTAGAACGTCTGATTTCTTTAGGGAGTAAAAAGTTCTCACAGAGAACTCTCAAGTGTTAGACTCTCTTGCTTCCTAATGAGAGGCTTTTCACAGCTGCACTTTGTCACAAGCATATGGAAGGGATGGTGGGGTGGGCCTGGGGCCCCGTCTTGTCTCCAAGGGCCCGGAAGACGTGAACCGGAAGTGTCAGCGGATGTCCGATGAAGAGTGTGGAATGCTGAGACCAGCTTCCATGTTTTCATCTGGGAACACGGGTTGTAAGCCTACACGGTCGAGAATGAGAGAGCTGAGGGGACAGTGTCCTTGGGACAGAGCCTGAGTTCGGAGCGAAGCGCCTCCACTGCGGGGATCCGTGTTTTAGCTTGTGAACTGCGCACTGCTGCCTCTCCCTGCTACAGCAGACACCCGAGGTAAAGGGCAGTCAGGTGGACAGTGGAAATTTACTGAGCACCTGCCTTCCTCTTGTGGTTCTCAGGTACCCACCGGCTGCTTAGCCAAGGAGGAAGCCGGTCCTCCCCTCTCTTGCAGGGTGAAAGCAAAATGGAATTGACTTTTCAAGACGGGGTGTGTGTGTGGGCGGAGAGGAGAATTTGCTGGTTGTCAAGAGTAGTAGATTTTGGCAGGTGAGAGGGTGAACTTGGACGACGAGGTACCCAGATTTGTGTTCAACCGTTTGCTGTGTGTAGGCAGGCTTCTTTTCTCTGTGACCCATACCACACTGGCTACCACAGCACTGAGGTGTCTGGCCTTGCATGTGGGCTGAGGCCTTCCTTGGTTATCATTACTCTCTAGGTTGTGCCATCATGAGCCTGGGGTTAACTCATATGTGTGTGTGCACACACACGTGTGTGTGTTCCTCTTGCTGGTCAGATGGCTGAACATTGACAATGGGTCTAGCTTTTCTTCCTTTTCCTTTTGCCTCTGGAGCTGAGCCTTCCTGCAAAGGCAGGGCTTTGTGTGACTGTCTCTGGAAGACCCAGGGGTGATGGAGCTGAGCACCAGCAGAAGCCACAGTAGCTATGGCTGGATGGCAAACCTGTTTCTAGCTGAGGACTTGGGTTATTTTCAAACACTGAAAAAACTTTGACATAGGCAAATCTGAGGTACTCAGAGCTAGAAGTGTGGGTCATACATAAAGGGAGATGGATTTTCAAGGCCAGGGTGGAGCAAGTCTTTAACTAAAGGGACCTGGTGCTAAGCAGACCTTTCTGGGAAGCAGTGAATTTTAGCATATGATGATTGCTCCGACATGTGGGCATGCTGGGAAGCAGGAAGTTTCAGCATATGATTGTCCCAGGCTGAGAACACATGTCTAGGCTGGAGTATGGGATGGTGGTTCAAAGTTAGGATTCTGCAACACTTGCCTAGGTGTTAAGCTAGGTGCTAGTTGCAGGTTGTGACCTTGGACAGCTGCCTCTGTGCCTCTGTTTCCTCATTTGTAAATTGGAAGTAATGGTAAAATACTTAATCAGGTATCACCCTGTAATTCCTGGAGAGTAGAATGAGTTAATATAGTAAGGGTGTAGGATAGTGTTGATACATAATCATAATCAGCTTGCATTTATACAACGTTAAAGTATTATACATGATACAAAAGTACTAGCTGGTGGCTATTTCTATGTTTGGTGACAAGGCTAAGGTTTTATAATTCTACATACTTTTAGACTCTTACAGTAGATTTTTATCATGTTCCTATACCCTTATGTGCAAACATCAGGAAAGTCAATGAGCATGCACATTTGTAAGCTGGTTATAAAGAAAACCCTCCACTTTGGCTCTACCAGCATCCCAATTTATCTAATTCTTTGCTGGGGGAGTGGTGGCTGTTCTGTACACTGTAGGATCTTTAATAGTATATCTGGATTCTACTCACTGGATGCCAGTATCATTCTCTATTCTATTGTTATGATTGTGTGTGTGTGTGTGTGTGTGTGTGCATGATAGGTATGTGTGTGTGTCACAGCACATGTGTGACGGTCAGACGAAAGTGAGCACTGGAATTTGGTTATTTTCCCCCAGTATGTGTTTTGAGGGCTGAACTCATATGAGCTTAGATTATCAGACGTGCATGGCAACCATTTTCCCCTGCTAAACTAGCTTGCTGGTCTAATATTCACTTCTTAATCTCCCTTTCCCTTCTTCTCCCCTTCTTCCCTTCCTTCCTCTTTTTAAAGACATGTTATGCAGGCTGGCCTCAAGGTTGATATGGTGTTGAGGATGACCTGCTTCTTTTGCCTCCATCTTCCAAGTGTTGGATTGCAACCATGTGCCTCTACACTAGCTTTATATGGTGCTGAGGGCTGAACCCAGGGCTTCATATACGCTTGTCATGTACTCTGCAAACAGAGCCAAACTGACCACTGGTCATGCTTGACAATAAAACATTCCTAGACATTGACTAAAGTTCCCGAGGAGTAAAATTACTCTTTGCTTGAGAATTATTGATACAGAGAGTATGTTAAAAAAATCCATCCTGTTTTCTTCTACAGGTAATACCTAATTAAATACTATTTAAAAGTATTTGTGTTAGTCTCTTACTGCTTTATCAAATCAGCTATCTCATCTGATGCTTTTCATTCAGCCACAGCAACCTTGCCTTGCCAACTTCACACTTATAGTTCATGGTTGAGTTGTCTCTTTTCTTGTGTAGAATGTAGGTCTCATAATTGGCTTCTTTCAAGTGTATTCTTGGAATCTGAAAATTTCAGGCATGAGCTAGATGTCTAATAGAGACTTGCTGAATATATGGATGTGGCTGCAAGCCATTCCGGTCTATGCTGAGGCCATCATCTGGTTTCTTTCTTTCTTTCTTTCTTTCTTTCTTTCTTTCTTTCTTTCTTTCTTTCTTTCTTTCTCTTTCTTTCTCCGCCTCTCTTTTCAAGACAGGTTCTCATTATGCAGGCCTAGAGAGCCCTTTGTAGACCAGGCTGGCCTCAAACTCATAGAGACCCACCTGCCTCTACCTCCTCTGAATACTAGAATTAAAAGTATGCATCACCATGGACCAACCCCATCTGCTTTTCTAATGAAGGATGGAACCTGGCTAACACATCAGCTGGCAAGTGAAAGGGCCCACAGTATAGCCCAGAGTTTTTGACCCATTGCCACTGGGCAACTCACCAAAGGCATTTCAATCTCTGTCCAGGAGATATTGGGAACGGAAGTCACAGGTTCGACAAGCGTTGAGGGGAAGAAGAGGTTGTAGTGGCCTGTAGCTGCCAGGTACAGCGTTAAGACAATATTGAAGGGCAGTGTGAAGACTGGCACGTCCCACTTGGTGAAGATGCTGCTCAAGGCACTGGAAATAACTGGGCTAAAGGGAGAAGAGAGAAAGCATTCGTCACCCTGATTACCCTTAAGCTGACTCTGTCTTACCTCTGGCCATTGGAGCATCTGCCATCTCCATCTCTGTGCTGCCTTTGGGATTCTGGTGGTTCGCTGAGTTAGGATTGGAAATAAGCTTCTTAGTTTGAGGAAGCAAAATAAAAATACAATACTTTGAATGGAGTACCTTCTGAAATGGTTTAAATACGTTTTTGTTTCCTCAACTGAGGAAACCAAACAAAACATGACCTCTATAAAAGGCCATTATTGCCTTTGGCTCATCCAGATGTGCACCAGCTGTTGCCTGGGGCTGTGGCAGCATTTTTCGGGTCTGACCTTCTGGATGGATGATACTAGGGCATGTAGGCAATGAGCGGGATTGGACTCCGGGAACCACTCTGGGAACTGCTAGACAAAACAGAATCTTGAGTTGTTTGTTTACTCTGCCTTCTTGGCCTCTGGCCTATTCCTGGGAAAGAGCATGGATCTTGGACACGGATGGAGCTGAATGCAAATCCAGGCTCTTCTTATAAAGCAGAGACTAAGTGAGCAATGCTAAGAAAGGAATTTCCCCCAGCTTCAGCCTTCCCTGGAAGGGATTAGCCACTCCTGATACCCCACACGTCTCTCAGCTCAGAGGCAGCTAGAGAAGGCAGAAAGCTCCGTGACCTGGTAGAGCCGCCTGTCTTTAATTAGTGGCCATGGCTCTCACGTGGGCAGTCAGGGCTACCTGAACTAACTCTAATACACTGAGAGCTGCCTCGTATTTGCTTTTCTCTTTGAATTCTTACTGTCTGCATTTCTTTCTGTCTGGGTCAACCGCAAGGTTTTATTTACTTCATAAAAAAGTGATGGGATGGGAAATAGTTCATTTTCTCGACCATAGAAACCCACACCCTGCCAGCTTTGCCCCACATTGCCTCTCTGCCCCCACATCTGATGGAAGTGTCCCCACTCCTTCGTCAGATCAGCTCCTGCCCCTGCTCTTTGGTTTGGATTCATCTCAAGGGCTTCACTGTCGTGACAGTCTCTGCAGCGCAGACCTCTTTTTCTCCGACTGTTCCTGTCAGGCTATGGTAGGTACACTTTTGCAGTGTCTACTCCAGATGCTGTCTCCCTTTGACTCGGCACCCACTCCTTCCCAAGCCTGCTGTTCCACAGCAGCGTTCCTCAGACTGGCCGCTCTGTCATCCCAGCCTCCCTGCTCCTATCGTCCCTGCACCCCATCCAGTCAGGTGTGTGTTCTCAAATCAGCACAGACATGGCTCTCATCAGGTTCACTAAATGACATCTCACCTGGCAAGTTCACAGGTGAACTTCTCCCCCCCCCCCCCCCCGCTTCTCCTAATCTGAAGTTGGAATCTTGCGCTGTATGGAAATACTTTCTGTGTGGGCCACCACGGCATTGAGCTCTCTTAGATTGCTGCCCGCTTGCTCCTTCTCAATCAATTTCCCTTCCATGACATCCCCTCTTTTCTGCCAGACAGCCAATTGGGAGATTCCTTGGTTCTGACTTGGATTCTTTCTTTCTTCCATCTTCTCCTTTGGGTGGTATTCTTTAGTCCCCTAAATGAAACACCTTGTATGTGCTTCTGGCTTTCAAATTTGACTCTGTTATTTATTAGCTTCTAGATTTTTGTGTCCATTTGTCTCAACACCTCTGCTTGGAAGTCTAACACACTCTGTCTAGAAAGAAGTTTGCTTCTGTCTCCCTGTTTTGCTCTTAGACATCTCCATGACCCATGTACTCAAGCAAGTTACAATTGTATATTGGATATTCTCCCCAGAATTTTTTCCTATTGCCGTCTTCTTAGAAAGTCTTGTTGCCTTTGTCTTCCTTAAACAAACCAGAAACCCAGTCTTTTCTGGCAATATTCATGGACCTCACTCTAGTGCAAGCATTCCTGTCTCTGTGGATCTTTTTAGCAAATTATTAGGATTATGAAACCACTCTTGCTCTGTCTAAATCCATTCTCCATTTTGTAGGTGGTGAAGCTTATTTAGCTTTGAGTTTACATCATTGCTCTAATTCAAACCTTGTAACTGTGTTCCATTTTTATCACAGATGTAATAAGAGCCAGAATATTTATTGGATGCATATTGTGCTAGGGCCCCACGTCATCTACTCTCCTTTCGCCCCCTGCCACATCTCCATCCCTCTCAGGGCCTCAGTCTCTCTGCTCTTGCCTCTATTTCTTGGACGCATCCCATTCTGCATTGGAGTCTTTTATCTGAAGCATCCTTCACCTAGACCTTTAGTTGGTACGTGCCTTCCTGTCTTATGAGGGGTGGCCAAACTTCGCATCTGCAACGTGTCTTCCCTGACCGTCCATGTCTGGAGGCACTCTCGCTTCTCTCAAAGCACTAAACACATCATGAAGGAATTTTATTTGCTGGTTTATAAGTTTACCTCCTATAAACTAGTTAATAAAGAAAAAAAACACATAAAGCCAAGAGAGTAGAGGTTCTTCCTTATCCACACTCATCAACTATCCCTGTGCTCAGTGAATAATCTCAGGCACTCAGATTATTGGATGAATCTTGAAAATAGCGCTATGATCCCCGGGCTAAAAGAACCGAATTCCAAGGGCTGCATGAATGGATGAATGAATACACCAGAGTAGAAGGTGGTTCAGAGTTCCGCCTGGAGCAGGAGTCAGTGTTTTCTGCCTTTTAATTTGGGAAATGGGGGTTGGGGGGCATTGAAGTCTAAGCAGCCACCCGGTGCCATATGGCGGAGGGGCTGTGTTGAGGGCTTGAATCTCTGTAGTTTAAAAACAAATGCATGCAAATGAGTATGAGCTCTGCTCCTCACTGGAGGACATGCGGGGAGCATTAAGAAAACCCCCCACAGAAATGACCGTCTTATCTTTTGTCCCAGTGCATCAAGGAAGATAGAAACCTCAAGAAGAAAAATAAATCTCCCAGAATGCCTAATGCAGTAATTTATTTGCGAGCGCCACTGAAAAGCAATGAAACAGTACTTAAGCTAAATTGAACTAACTGGTTTTAGTAACTCCAGACTTTGAAACCTAAGAAAGACATTTACTTCTTGGAGATGTTACAAATAAATCACCACGTCTGATTTATTGCTGAGAACAGGAATAAATCACCATGTCTGAGAGGGGTTGAGAGCAGGGCGGTATAGACCTGTCACGTGAAAAGTTGGAGATGCAGGCTCATACAGTAGCTGGCCTGCTATTGAACCATTTGGACACGTTACTAACCCTCTTCAAATTCAGACAGAATTAAGATCATCTGTGCGAATGGCTAAGCACCCTCTGCATGCACCTCTTCACCTCTGCTCCTACCTCTTCCCTCTTGAAAAAGCTCTCAGATGAAAGTTCCACCCCAAAAGACTGTGCTTTGCATCCCGACCTCCTGTTCCAAGAAGGTCTCTTGATTCTATCACGAGTGAGTTTTTTTGATTTGAAGGCTTAGTTAGGCCCCACAGTCGGTGATTCCCCTGTAGGCTGGAGTTTAATAATGCAGATTGTAGATTCAGAAAGCCAGCCTCAAAAACTCTGACCGTCTGACCTGGAATGAATTACTTTCTTTTTCTATGTCTTAGTCTTCTCTCTGCAAGCTGGGACCAAATATAACCCCACCTTGCTTAGCACTGTGCCTGGTGCTTATGAACTATTAAATAAATGTCAGCCTTTATTATTTATGAAGGAAGATTAACAACTCAATAAAACATGTGGTCTTTTATTGCTCTACAGGGTCTCCAGTAATCCATATCTTCACTTAACCCCATTGTATTGCTTCTGAAATCATGAATTTATTATGGATTATCATGGTATCTTGCTAGACAAAGTCATCTGCTTATGGAGAGACACTGGGCTACACAAGTGCATGCGTCCCATCCCTGCCGAGTGAGCATCTCTGTGAGCAGAAATAGGGAAGTACCTCACCAGGCCATGGAGGCGAAGGTCACAGGAAGCAGAAGCCACCAGTAGTAGTCTAACTTCTCTGAGTACACGGCCACCAGCAGTCCCACCAGCATCCCATTGTAGCCATGGAGTCCAGAGGCAATGGTGGACCTGGGTGGGGTGGAAGTTATTTTGCTTTAGCATTTGGTGGTGCATGTCCAGCTTTACTGAAACTCTAGAATCTGCATGGTTTAGATGATCCCTTTAATAACAGATGGAGAGTGAGGCTCTGGGTAAGATGGTGGACTAGAAGTGTAGAAGAAGAAGCATCAGGGTAAAGTAGAAAATAAAGCATTTCCAAAGAGAGGAATGCTTCAGAAATAATAAAATAAAGAGTGTCAAGATGGCTGAGAATAAGTCATGGTTCCCTGGCAGGACAGGATCAGTGGTAGAGAGAAATTTCTCTGGCTTGGGGCTGTAGTGGATGCCATCTTGAGAGGGAACTTATTTTTCACAATAGTGTGTGTGTGTGTGTTGGCTTATAAAAAGAAGAAATCATAAGTCGGAAAGCCGGTACAGAATCTATATTAACCCCAGCCCCATGAGTTAGTTGTGTAGCGGGAGGGGGGGTTGACATGGACATGCTGAACTCTCCCCAAAGGCAGTGTGGTGTTTAGGGGAAGGGAGTCCACCAACCATGTTGTCTGGTAGCAGACCTTATGGGCTGAGAATAATTCTGGCCTTTGAGTCTCAGGTTGGTAGGCTGACACCTGTTGGCGATGTGGCTTGCTCCCATAGAGTGGAGTTGGAGCATTCTGATGCTCCAGCACACTGAGTTCTATTAGTCTCACCCCTCTAGCAGGACCACTGCTGCTTAGCGGGTTCCGACAGTCAAAAGGTAGGCCTACTTCTGTAGGAACCAAGGCTGCAGTTGCTTCCATTACTTTCAGCATACGAGGGAGACACCTTCCAGCCAGAACATTAACCACCCCAGGGGTTATGAACTGGGGACTCTCAGAGGTGAAAAGAGTTCGTGTAATCCATGAGCTACACACTTCATTTTGGCTAGCAGAGATACAGAAACAAGAGAAACTTCTAACATGAAGACAGGTCCAGCAGACATTAGACGGCATTAGACATTAGACGCACCACACAGGCTCAGCACGGTTACAGAGCACAGTACATGAAAGAGGGTTGAGACCCACCCAGCTCTCCTACCCCTGCATAGACATGGCAGTCTCTCATTTTCAAGGACATAGAAGAAAGTCACCCAAACTCCTCAGTTTTTTATTCAGTTTACTTTCTTCACCTCCTCTGAGTCAACCCCTTCAACCCCTTTCTGGTACTTTTCATAGTAGTTTTACTTTATCGTCTTAAAAATATGTTTTTTAAATTTCCAAAAAAACCCCACACCTATAACTGCAAAAGTCTCCAAAAAAAAAAAAAAAAAAGCCCAGTGCCTGATGGTTTCCGCCAGAATTCTGTAAGATTTTCAAAGAAGAACTAATACAAATACTCCTTAAATTGTTCCACACAATGGAAATAGAAGGAACATTGCCAAACTCTTTTTATGAGGCTACAACTACCCTGATACCCAAACCACATAATATAAGAAAGAATTACAGACCAATCTCATTCATGAACATTTATCCAAAAATACTAAATAAAATATTGGCAAATAGAATCCAAGAACACGTCAGAACCATCATCCACCATGATCAAGTAGGCTTTATTCCAGAGATGCAGGGATGGCTCAACATATGAAAATTTGTCAGTGTAATCCACCATATAAACAAACTGAAAAACATAAACCACACGATCATCTCCTTAGATGCTGAAAAAAGCCTTCAACAAAATACAACATCCCTTCATGACAAAGGTCTTGGAGACAGCAGGGATACAAGGAACATACCTAAACATAATAAACAGCCAACATCAAGCTAAAAGGAGAGAAACTCACAGCGATCCCACTGAAATCAGGAACAAGACAAGGCTGTCCACTTTCTCCATATCTATTCAATATAGTTTTTGAGGTCCTAGCTAGAGCAATAAGATACCAAAAGGAGATCAAGGGGATACAAATTGGAAAAGAAGTTAAACTCTCACTATTTGCTGATGATATGATAGTTCCCATATGTTGTGTAGTTGTTCAGAGACAAAGGGTTCAAAGTTCATGGAGACTAATTAGGGAGTCATCCCAGAGGAGGGAGACTTGGAGGAATGATGAAAGTAGACAGGGAAATAAGAGTTAGTAGGAATTACAGAGACAAACTGGTGCTAAGCAAACTCTTGGTAGGAAAGGGACATTAACTAAGGTTTTAGAAGTCACGTTCAGGGCTTGGGTTTCTGTTTGATGTTTATTTGTTTGATAATTTCTAATCTTAGTATTTTGGGGGATGAGTTGGGCCCAGTGTGTACCTCCTCTGGTGGAAGTAGTAATGAACGAAGTGACTCTTGGAACAGTTCGGGAGTTGGGACTTGGGCTCATCTACCATAAGCCACAGGTTTTTACAGGCAAGAGTGATGACGCTAAGCTGGGCATGCTTGTCTGAGGTTACGAAATGAGGACAGCAATGGGCTGAATGGCCTCAAGGTCAGTTCCAGTGAATTTTGGTAAAACAGTATCTTGTTAGGGTTTCTACTGCTGTGATGAACACCATGACCAAAAAGCAAGTTGGGAAGAGCAGGTTTATTCAATTTACTCTTCTGCATCACGGCTCATCATCAAAGGAAGTCAGGGCAGGTCCTCAACTAGGGCAGGAACCCGGAGGCAAGAGGCCATGGGGAGGGGCTACTTTCTGTCTTGCTTCCCATGGATTGCTCAGCCTGCCTTCTGATAAAACCCAGGACCACCAGCCCAGGGATGATATCACCCACCCTGGGCTGGACCTTGCTAAATCAATTACTAATTAAGAAAATGCCTTACAGGCTTGCTACAACTTAATTTTGTGGAGGCATTTTGTCAACTGAGGCTCCCTCTTCTCTGATAATGTTAGCATAAGTCAAGCTGACATAAAACTAGGCAGCACAATCAGTAAGGAAAGGGTTCTATGCCAGCCCCCCATACAATGGCGGGTGCATTGGAAAGAGAACTGAGGCCCACTGGCTGAAGCAGACACTCAACCTTGATAGGAGTAGATTATCAAGTAGCTCACCAGACCTGCACACTCAAGAAAACAACTTCTAGTGGCTTCACTGCTGCTAAGATTGGAGCGGTCCTTCAAGGCCACTGGGATGTGTGGGGACAGCCTCTTGGGGACAAGCTGATTGATGCATTTACCTTGGTGGACTGTGGAAGGTTAGTAGGGTCTAGAGGAAGCAGGATGTGCTGATGGCTTAATGCTCTCTGGTCACTGCTCTTCTGGGCCTTCCTTCTAAGTCTAGGGCCACACTATACAAGTACAATGACAACAGCCCCATGGCTTGGAGCCTAAGCGAACTTTATGGTGTGGGCCAGCCTATATCCTATCAGTCCGACACAGAAACTTAGGCGGGACCTTGCGTCTGTTCTTCCTTTGTCCCTCAATTATAAAATACAGTCTCTGTTTCACCCATTGGCTACTTCTGGTTGTGATGTTGAAAGTCACAAATATCCAAGCACGCTGGTAAAAATTGTTCCTGAGAAACCCACTGTAAAGAAGTCTATTTTATAGTATGATCTAGTTCTCGTATCACAAATATAACAAAAATTTATATTTACTTCTACTCCGCACCAATAACTTTAATCTGTTGTGTTTTACTGAGTGGTTTAATTAAAAAAAATACTGATGGCTCAAGATCTGCAGACCCCAAATTGAAAAGCATAAGATACGGGATAATCTAGTATTTATTTTCCAGATTTCTTAAATCATAAGAAGTTCCTGGGAGACTGAAAAGTCGCTTCCCAAAATGGAGCAAACATGTACCAAAATCTGTGCACAAAAGGCTCCCAGTCACGTTATTTGTGATAGATTAAACATTTCAAGGCATGTTCTAGCCAGAGCAAGAGAGGATAATGAGATGCAGGGGGATGGTCCCGGTGAGTGTCACCAGAGGAATACGGCACTGTTGTGATGGGTATGGGCACATCAGGGGTTTCTTCTGTGAAAGATATGCTATTTCTTTGTACACATATTCCTTGCATAAGTCTTAATAAAGCTGAACAGACCAATGCTTCCTGCTAGTTATTCCTGCTAGTTATATGCCTATCCCAGAAGAATGTAACTTGTAAGTGTTCAAATAATAGATCAAAATGTAATAAAATCTGTGCTTAGCACACAGTAAGTGCTCAATAAAAAATTAGTCATTGCAGCAAGAAAAGATTGTCTTTCATCAGATCCATCGAGTGAGAATATTTACAGGTTGGAGGGAAGCGGGTAGTACTGAAGTGAATTTCTTCAAGTCATGCCCCAGATGGTTCTGAACATCAGGAAAGTTTGGGGGAATGAATGTCAGAGCAACATCTAACAGAGTCCGAAGAGAGTCAAATTCTACAAGATGCTATTTGTTAGTGTTACTTGGTTTCCCACCAGCCAGGCAGCCTCCATGTGTCTTCCCATTGCTTCTGTTTCTCCAAAACAACAACAACAAAAAAAAGTGGCTGATCACTCTTTGAACTTTGCCAGTACAAGGCAGAACAGATTTTCAAATTACCTGCTTCATGGAAAAGTCTGCCAGATACTATGGGCCTATAGGTTGAAGATGGATGCCCCAACATTAAAAAGAACTTTGGGTAACTGTCCAGGCAGCAAGATGTTTCTATCAATTCTAGAGTTTTGGAAGTTGCCTACAATGCACTTCCTGTTTACTTAGGTAATATTATATCCTTCTGGGGTCTTTGATAGAGTTGAAGACAGATAGTATAGTTATAGTTTTCCTTACTTATGATAAAAGATAAATTAGATGTGAAACTTTCTGGATACAAATGGACTAAATACATTAAGTGTAATTCTTGCTTGATACCTGTTTTGTTATATGTAATTTTACTATATTAAAGTTAAAACCCTCCTTTTTGTTTAGGCAGAAAAGGGAGATGATGTGGGATTCTGTCTGTATGCTGTGAATATGTTTTATTACCATTGGTTAATAAAGAAGCTACTTTGGCCTATGGCAGGGAAGAACATAGGTAGGAGGGAAAACTAAACTGAATGCGGGGAGAAAGAAGGCAGAGTCAGGCAGATGCCATGTAGTTGCTGAAGAAGCAAGATGCAAGCCAGCTGCCAGGAAACAAGACACGTAGAAAATGAGGTAATACCATGGCCACATGGGAATACATAGACTAATAGAAATGGGTTAATTTAAGATGTGAGAGTTAGCTAGAAATATGCCTGAGCCATTGGCCAAACTGTTGTAATTACTATAGTTTCTACGTGATTATTCAGGTCTGGGTGGCCAGAAAAGGAAAGCACAGTCTTAGACAACAACTAAATCAAACACTTCACCTGTCTGCCATGCACCATGCACTAGGTCCATAGAGAGCACTTACCTGTCCTGGCTTAAGGCAAGGGCAGTTAAGGTGGAGACCACTGTCCCCAGGGCCCCAGCAATTGTCCACCAGGGATTCTGGATCAGGAGCCCTATGAAGATGATGAGTCCACTAAGGGGGTTGTTGACAAACACCACCTGAGCTGCTCCCCGCAAGACCCAGTCCAGGAACTGGAGGACCAGGGGCTTATCTGCAAGAGACAGACAGCGTCATCAGCAGGGTACAGCCTGTATATCAGACTACTGGTTGGCATGGGAACGGAGGTGCACAGAGATGCACAAGCCAGGGTATTTCTCCTCATCCAGCCTGGCCTGGGGTGGGAGAATGAAGGGCTTGGGAGTGGGTGTTGGCACTCAGCCCAAGGCTCTGAGTGGCCCAGCAATTGGTCTCCAGCGGGTGGTAGTTTTTGCCATACAAACTGAGGGAACACGCTGAGACCAATTTAAAGGAGTTCCAGCCATTGGCTTGGTTGGCAAGGAGCCTCAGGAGCATTCCATGGGAAATTTATTGGTCCAGGGGAAGAAGTGGGGAGGGAAGCAAAGTCCCACATTGTGTAGTGCTGTGTGACTCAGTTGAGGGCTGGAATCTGAGCAGCAGAGAAAGTTGCGTCAATAAGGGATGTTGGAAAAGAAATTGTTAGAGCCCAGCTGTGAAAATCATTATTGAATTGGGGCCTAGACGAAGCCAGGTGTAGGAGAGGGGACATGTGTTCTGCCTCCTCTGGTGTGGTTTCCAGGACAACCACGCTGGTGGGGGGCAGGTAGGTACTGATGGGGAGAATATGGTGTTTTCTAAAGCATTAAAGTTCAGAAAGAGGTGAAAAGGAAAAAATCCTGGAGCTGGGAGAGGGAGATGCCGATCTTTTCTTGGCACATAATAGGCATCATGAACGGCTGTGGGGGAAGTGGAGGAATGGCCAGGCAGTTTATTCGAGGAAATGGATCGTATGTCACTAATTTGTTTGCCCTCTATCAGTTCCGCACAGGGATGAATGACTGGCAAAGGACTGAAATCAATGAAATATATTAATTCTAAAAGGGAAGGACAGGCTAATTGGGTTCATGCCCACCTGGGGTCAACTCAACTTCCCCTCTCTGTGTCTGTCCCTGCTGTGAGAGAGAGAGAGGGAACAGCTTCGTTGGCCAGGCTGGAGGAGAGGCTGTCTCTGAACTGCCCCTTGCTCTCCCTTGGACACTTGCTTACCTTTCAGCCAGCTCTTGCATTCCTTCATGTCACCAGTGAGATAGCCCACAGTTTGGAAGAAGCTGAAGCCTCCCTGGGCCGTGGAAGCCCTGTGGGGCACCTCACTTTCTCTCCTTTTGCTCCTTTCATTGGGTCTTTGGATTTTCACGATGTGGCTGTCTTCATCAGGTGGTCGGAGATCCTTTATGGAAAGAAAGGAGAAACTATTAAGTGGCATGCCTTTCGTGTATTGATCTTTCTTTGAGACAGGGTCTCATTGGTAGCCCAGGCTGTCCTTGAACTCACTGTAAGGCTCGGTAAGCTGTCTGTGCTCTCAATCCTCTCCACTCTGTCTCCTGAGTGCTGGGATTGTGAGCACATGTTAGCAAATACAGTTTTAAATGATGTCCTTTGAAAGTAGGGAAATTGGGAACAGAGGGCACTGTCAGGGATTCTGATAGAGATGTGGGATCATGAGGGAAAAGATGAGACTTGCACCTACTGCCTAAAGCTGTCCCCAGCGTGAACCTGTCCGTCCCAGGACTATTTCAGGCTCTGCACACGAGGTTTTCTTAATGATTGTGACAAGGGTTCCTCTTGGCAGTTTAATGATGCCTATGGACTTCTTTCCATAATGAATAGTTAGAAATGCTTAAAATAAGTACAAAGAAAATTATATTGAAATGCAGTGATTATAGAATTTAAAATAATTGTGATCCATAGGTAAACATTCTATCTAATGGCTCTAAAGTTTAAAATCAATGATGTGTGGGTGTGTGGGACCTTCTCCCTCCAGCTCAGGGCAGTTCTGTATCTCAGGCTATCTCGGATCCAAAGCCGATCACAAGAGAAACTCTGGTCTTTATTATGGCTGTTTCATGGTTCAGTTTCTCCTCTGGCCTAGTCCTACTGCCCTTTCTCATCTGTAAGTGTGGCTCCCCAAGGCACACCCCAGGAAACTTCTTTCTTGTAAATCTTTATGTAAGTCCAACTCCTGGGGAATCTGGCCTATGTCAGCTTGGATAGAAATCTCAGGTACTATTAATGTGACTACCACTCCTTGCTTATATTATTTGTAATTGAGGTAAATGCCAATTGGAGATTGGTAGATATAATGATGGATTATTTCCCTCACCCCAGTTCATCTGCTCCTCAATTTCACATGTGTAACACTTGCCAAGGAGGCTTCTTTCTTTAAAGTCATGTTTTTCAATATGGTAGTTCTTAAGACAAGCATATAGTGAGCATTTGAAATGTGGTTGGTTCTCAATGAACTAGGAATAGATGAAAAGTTTCTAAGTTTGATGGAAGACATTTACTAAAGTGATGCTACATGTAATAGTGAAAGGTTAGAAACCTCTCTCTCTAAGATCAAACACAAAACAAAGACATCTGCTCTTGTTATGACTATTCAACATTGTGTTCTAGCACAAGCAAACAGGCAAAGAAAAGGAGACAAAAGGAACAGATTGTAAAGAAAAACGTTAAACATAGGTTGTATCCCTACCTGCATGTTCTTTTGTATAGAAAATTCTTAAGGTACCTGCAAAGGTCTTATTTGAAGTCTGAATAAGTTTAGCAAAATTACAGAATAGAGATACAAATCAAATTTATCTTTATGCCCTGACATTTAAAAATCTAAAATTAAAATTAATAAAATAATTTTATTCATGATAGAATAAAAAGTAGAACATATTTGTGAATAAATTAAAAAAATGTGCAAATGCTACCCATTGAAAACTCCATAAAAGAAAATAAAGCTCAAAATACATGGAAAGATAGCCCATGTTCATGGATTGGAAAATTTAGTCTTATTACAATGGAAATAGTTCTCAAATTTATATACAGATTTAATATAATTCCCATCAAAGCTTGTCATCTTTCTTTTTCCTTTAGAAATGGAAACTACGATCCTAAAATCCACATGGAAATATACCAGAATTGAAATCATCATTCACTCCCTTGCTCTCTGATTGACTGCTCAAGAACCATCTTAGCGGGGAATGGGGTCAGGCTCACCTTTTCTTCAGGCATTTCCAGCAGGGGAAGGGCTGGGTGTGTATCCTGGGGGCTGGAAGGCCAGGTAGGGCTGCTTAGTTCTGACTCATATAGTTTGTATCTGCTGGAAAGAGGCTCTGGCAGGAGAGGGCTCCTGTTGCTCTCAGACATCTCCTTCAGCGGGTAGTCACTCATCTTCCTGGAAAAAGAGAATGAGAAAGGACAGATGGATGGGCACAGGGGACTTGGCTAAGGTCAGGCAGACACATGGGGAGGCCTCACATCTGACCTGGAGGGGTAAAAAGCGACAGAAATGGAATATAGATAAATTTTAAAGATGGACTCTCATGTCACCTAGGCTGGCCTTGAACTTGGCCAAGCATGACCTTGGCCAAGGGTCGAATCTTCCTGTTTCTACCCTTTGAATTGTGAGATTACAGGATTATGATCCAAATGTTTTGAGCATGCTAGTAAAACACTCTACCAATTGAGTTAGATCCCCAGACCCAAGTAGGGCTTTATGTGCCTATAGCTGGTGCTTCCAGAAGATCCTGAGGCCAACGCTCCATCCACAATAGCGTTACCTTAAAAATACTCCTATTCTTCCATGTTCAGAACAAAGTCCTTTTGTGTTGTAAAGGTTTACCTGAATGTAAGCCAAGTCTCTTTTCTTTTTAATATATATTTCTTCAGCATTCATGTGGTCCATTGTGCTATCTTTACGTGGTAGTCAGTTGGTGATTTCTGTTTACCCTGGCAAGTGCCCACAGAATCCAGCAGTGGGGTCTAAATGGAACTCATTTTCTGTGTTGCCAGAGAAACCATGTTGGTTCAGTTGGCCTCTAATTCCCCTTCTTTCCCCCGTGTCCCCTGTGACTGTTCTTGTCTCTTTCTTTTTGTCCTTCCTCGGAGCGACACAGGGACAAAGCCCTGGCATGCTCTATTGGAAGCTGTGGTCTTTCCCTTCCATGTGGGCCTCCTTTCTCCTTCACTGCTAAGGCCGGGGCTGTGCCATGGCTTGCTCCAGGAACGCCCTTTGCTGCAGGCCTCCAGTTTCTTGTTTTGTCTCGCTGCCTCTGGTAATGGCACACATAACATCTCTCTCTCCCATTCGACTATTCTATCTATTCCTCTTTGGCACCCTCAACCTTCTGCAGGTTGTTATTTACTCTCCTGTATTCTGAGAGTGGCTTTGAAGCTGTCCACAGTCGCCTCTCGCTGTTCTTTAGCTTTTCCCCATTGCTCTTCATTGCCTCATCTGAGTTTTAGGACGTCTGCTCAGGACACAGACTGCAGATCTCTTGCTCACACTTGTTATCACAGGTGCTGCTCCAGGTTCGCACTAGTCCCTTCTGGAAGGGATCAAGGCCTGTCCGTTCTTGCATCAGCGTCATTTCCCTGGTCAGTTCCATTCTCGCCCTCTACAGTTGCTTCCAGACGACCGTTCCCATGTGTGCACACTAGCCGTCTTCCCTGTGGCTCACACTGAGCATCTCCTCTCTAGATGCTCATTGCTCTTACTAACTTAACTAAGATGCCTGGTTGGAGCACCTAAAGCCTTTGCTGAGGACGGCTTTAGGTGGTCCAACCAGGCATCTTCCTCCTGACGCTAATTCAATGCCCGTTGCTTCTTCTCTGGCTTCTCATCTTCGGGAATTGTTTCCATTTCATCTCTCCAGTCACGGTTGCCACAGTCAAAGCGTGGATTTGGAATTATTCCTATATGAACTCTCAAAGTCGTACCTCTCTTCTGGTGCCTATCTCTTGTTCTTTCAACTCACTTGCCCAAGTGCCCCTTATGACCCAGCCCTTTGACTTTCTAGAGACCTCTGAAAGGTGGACCACTGGCTCCACCTTTCCTTAGTGACCAAGTTGGGTTCATGGCTTGTCACTTACCTCTTTGATTCCCTTGCTCCTCTCTCATGCTTGTGTAGTGAAACCTCAGCTCTTCCAAATCCTACTCTCCTTCTCAAGGGCCCCGACTGAAAGATTTCTCATTTTCAGCCACCTCATAGAAAAGCCTGAAGTCAGACTTGCTGGTTCCTCCTCTGTCACTCTCCAGACCTAGCAATTCTGTCCTCAAAAAAATAGTTCTATGGTGGCGGTCACTATCAGTTTACTTTATCATCTTTTGCCTCCTCTCTGGTCATTACCACCTGGAAGTGTCTGCTGGCCTCTTGATTCTCCAAGTCACGGTCTATATGGTTTCATAAGAAAGTGCCAACCCACCAAAGATGGTTCTGAACGTAAAGCCTCAATGAAGCTGGGCATGGTGATGCACTCTTGCAATCCCGGAACGAGGGAGACTGAGGCAGGAGGAGCCCCGCAACTCTGACCTTGGGTTATAGAACCAGGACCAGACCAGCTGGAGATCATTCTCAATAACAAAATCTGAGCAAATGAACCTATGGCCCTCCTCCCTCAAAACAACTTCAGATGCCCTCAGAACAAAACTCACATCCTTAGCGCACAAGCAGGGCTTTATGCTGTGAATTCCCACAGATTCAGTTGTCCTAAACGTCTCTGGCCCGTGGCTCTGGCCTCCACACAGACTTTGGTTGGTTAGTGGATGGTGTTGCCTTCCTTCTATTGTGGTGGCATTGAGAGGGCAGGCCTGGGGCTTGGAAGCTCGGTCCTTTACCTTTTGGTGGGGTTTGTTTCAGTTACCTCGTCAGAGAAGCCATCGTGGGTACACCATGGAGTGGAAACAGCCCCTCGCTGTGACCAGGAGGATCTACCTCCTGAAGACACAGCTGGGAGTGGCCACTCTAAGCCTGTTGGGGACCCTGAGACCCTAGAGGATCTGGAAAGTTTTATGTAGAAACAAGCACTGCTGGGGGCCACTATTTTTCCTTGCAGCTGATTTGTAGATTTTGTCTAAATCTCCCAGAACCAAGATTCATAAAGACAGTGATTAGTTCTCCTTTCTTTGACGTCTCTGCTCCTGGCACGGTTCTTCGCATATAGTAAGTATTCAATAATTCCCACTAAGTGTAGAGAGGAAAAGAAGAAGGGCAGGGGGGATGGACAGAGGAGGGAAAGAAGAAAGAGGAAGGGATTTTAAGGAAGGCTCCATTTGACAGCAAAAGTGAACACATTTCTTTAGAAAGCATCACAAATCCTTGTGGATCTCGGGAGTCTCCGAATGGCTTATGAATAAGGTGGCCACCCCTCCCAGGTCTGCCTTTGTAGCAGGCAGAGCCCTGGCCATGACTAGTTCCTTTTTCTGCTAGCGAGATCAGCTCATTAAACTAGGGCTGAGTTTTATGTGGCTCTGCAACCTAGAATTCAGCCCGCATCGACCGTGTTGTCCATGTGGAACAGGGTCCCTCTCCTGATCTGACCCTGCAGGCGGGAGTCCAGTGAGAGGCAGACAGGCTGTTGTAGAGGGGCATACTGGAAAGATTTAGGAGAAAGCAGAAGCCACATCGCGGAGACTGGGCATCTGTCCCTCAATGTTCTCTCCCCCTCTAGTGGCCCAAAGTTGATACTGCATCTCTGGGACCTCTGTAAACATTTCAATGGAAACAATAGCAAGGGAGACAGATATCCAGACCTGAGAGCCATCCATGCATCTGGGTGGGCTAAGGATGTTTTGAAAAGATTCATGCAAAATCCACCAATGATCTCATTGAAGAATAATGACGACGCTTGTTTTTTTAAAACCTTATATCTTATTGACTCTAAGATGCTATCAACTATAAGATATGTATTGTTCATTTTGTATGCCACCAAGAGAAAAGAAACTGCCAATCAAACTTTTTTATATGCTTCTTGATTGGTAGTCATGTAAGGGAAGCGCTACTCTCCAAAGACGCTGCTTTCTTTTCTGCCCCAAACCCTGCTGAATGCCGACAGGGTTCTAGAAAGTCAAGGTACAGAACACCAGAGAGCAAGGCTTTCTCAGGCACCTTCAGTAGCGCTCTCTGTTCTTGCCAGAGAAGTTCCCCTTTCACTGTGGTATCTACAGGAGACCAAGACCGCAGCACTGCCGGTTTGCTGCAATGTGCGGACTCGATCCAGCCCCCAACCTGAGCTCCCCTGTCACTCTCGTTGCCTTGCTGGGACCCAGCTGAGGTCTGCAGAGCTGATGCCTAGCCCTAGGCCCCTATCTGGGACCTCAGCCCAGCACTTGGTTTCATAAGCCCACATGGCCTCTGCAGGAACGAGGTGCTTGCATCTCCTCTAGGGAACACAGTGTTCCTCTGCCATGGGAATGTTTATCCTGTGAAAACAAGGGGAATTTTGCCTTGAGGGCAGTGGTGAGATGTGTGGCAAAAAAAAAAAAAACAAAAAAAAACCCCAAAAAACGGCCTCGGAAAGAGAAGAAAGAGAAGGAAGAGGAAGGAAGAGAGGTCTCTATGCTCGGAAAGTGCCCAGCTGCTTGCGCAGTGCGGGCCTCCATGTTGCCTCTTCAAAGGGTAACCTCGGAGTCCTAGGATGATAAAAGTGCTGACTTAGTTCCTGGCACACGGTAGTCAGTTTGTGCCTTTTAATTTTCCTTCTAGTGCTGTGCTTCCAAATCGATGAGAAGAATGGCTAGAATAATCAGGGACAAGAATTCTGATCTCAAACAGAACCAATCTCTTTCTTCTTCCCTCCTCCCCTCCTTCCTCTTTTCTCTTACATTTTTAGTACATAAAATTGTTTTATCATGACCTTTTCATACATATATATCGTAGTATTTGGCTTATATTTTCACCACCTAATATTCTCCCCTGCTCCTGTTCCTCGCCCCTTGCCAGTTCCCATCCTGCCCACAAATAGTTCACCTTCTGCTTTCCTGCTTCACATGTGTGTGCATACACACACACACACACACACATACACACACACACCTAGGTTTCATGTGAAGGAAAAACGTGACATTGTCTTCCTTTCCCCCATTACCCTTTCTTCCTCCCCATCATAGTCTCCCTTCTATTTCTCATGGCTATATTTAAATCAAGACTCTGCATCCGAGAGAAAACACATGATATTTGTGCTCCTGAGTCTCAAAGAGCAAAGTTTCCACAAGGCGTCTCCGTTTGGTAGAAGTGAATGTGGCTCTCTGCCCCAGCCACGTCCTGACTGAGGGCCTCAGAGCCCGTTCCCAGCCCTGCTTTGAGCCAGTCCATTAAACTGGCTTCCAAGAACACATAATGATCTGCTTGGCGTGTTCCCTTTCTCTTTGGCTGCCCCTCACCTTCTCTTGTCCCTCAGAAGTACCGACAGAAAGGCTATTTGGACCAGCCCCACATCTCTCCATAAAGCCAGGCATCCCAAACAGACTGGCTTCTCCATTCTGCTTGCAAGAGCCCTTTTTATTGGGTACCTACTGTGACTCATAGCCCTCCCTTAAGTGGAAAGGCTCCTTGTCTAAGAAGAGCTGGGTTTGGATGGCAGGGACAGGACAATGGGTAGTGGGCACGAGAGGAAACGAGGTGACACAAGGTACGCCTGGCCAGCTTGCCCTTCCCGTGCTGGAGGAACTGAGATCCACTGTTCACGTCAGGTCTCAGATCTGTGGGCAAGTAAGAGAAATCACACTCCAGGTCAAAGAGCTTGAGATACAACCTGGAATGGTGCCAGAATTCTCACTGTGGATCCTGGTGGCACATAGGGAGGATGTCTCCATCAAAGACAAGATAGAGACCCCAGTGCTTTTCCCAGTGTTTGGAAAATGTGATTTTACTCTGCTGCTCTCATTTTGAAATTTTATCTTGGCTCCTTTCTCTAAACGATAGTTCATCCCTCACAGAACCACAAATACCCATGGCCAAAGGGGAAAGGCTAGCTCCCACCCAGCATGCTCCTGTTGCCCTGGGCGGGGCTGGACTTTGCCTTGGAGGATTACTGTGCGGTCAAGGTTCTCTTGCCATCATGGTCTCTTAGTTTAAGTGTAGATATGGCCCGAATCTCAAATAGCCCATTTATGCTGTTCTGAGGTTGCCACTGCTCTGGAGAAGGAAGAATGATCCGTAGGTTCTTGAGGATATGTGTTGGACTGATTGGTTTTGCAACTAATGCAGGGAAGAGTTCCACAGAGTTTTACAACCTTAGTTAGGATCCAAGGCTGGGGGTTCCAGTTGCCCTTCCATGTCCTAGCACTTCGGATAAGTGAGCTACTCCTACTGGTGAAGATTCCACAGGTCCCATGAGGCTGATTGTTTTTTAAAAGTGAACAGGCCACATTAGTGAAAGTCCTTGGATCTATGAGGCTAACACAGTCCCCCCCCAATGCTTTCATCCTTTCCGGTTCAAATTCTGCCTACCATGTCAACACACAAACATTTCTGCTTAAAGGTTAGTTAAAGGTTGATTGATCCTTAGCCTTACTCTCTCTTGGGCAACCCTCTTGGTTTTCCTTTGATTTGGTTCTCTAGACAAGGCTCCAGACCCTGCTATTCTGGTCAGTTATTAGGCAGATAGAGTAAGTGAACATTTTAGTAACTGGGCCAGGGTGAGCTGTACCTTTGTCAGCGGGGGTTGTGTAAGAGGCTGGCTAGGGCCCATCATTTATAGGGATGCTCAGTTTTTCTTGGCAGCTCCAGCTCACCAAATCTAATCTGGACAGAAAGGCTAACTCACTGGCCAGAGGTTCAGGCTGGGAGGGACAGGGTCAGAAGCAGCATAGTCTTTCTGGGCCAGCTGCAGACTGTCTGGACTTAGAGACAGCTGGTGACCAGCGGGTCTGTGGCTGTGCCTTTTGGGTTCTCCCACAGGGCCTGACTTCCTATAGGCACTCCTAATTCTCCTTTGGCCTGGGTGGTACTTAGGGCATATTTGAAAGAACCTCTCTCTCTCTCTCTCTCTCTCTCTCTCTCTCTCTCTCTCTCTCTTTCCTCTTCATTTCTTCTTCCTGTCCTCCCTCTCTTTCCCCTTTCCCTCATTCCATTACTTGAATGAAACTGTACCCTGGTGGCATTGGGTAGTTGATGTTACTGAATAGGGATTATGTAGAGCTAGATTTACTGGTTCAAGTCTTGGGAAAGCTCCCCATCTTCTCTCTGTCTCTGGTTATTTCATCCATGAGGCATAGACAAAACCAGTGGCTATGCCATAGGTTAACTCCCTGCCACTGCTGTTTATATGCCGTCTCTGATAGATAGATAGATAGATAGATAGATAGATAGATAGATAGATAGATAGATAGGAAACGGTGAAGGACAGTTTCCTTGAAGTCCAGCCAGCATTGTCTACATAGCAGCTACTCATTAAATAGATTTTACTGGCTGAATGAATGAAGTAATCCCTGGAGGTTGGAGATCGTGACTCCAAACTCTGGAATGTCTTAATCATCATGGACACCATGTTTTACCCCCCATCCCACCCCTACAGCAGCTTCTAAGGTTATCCCCATATCGGCAGAGGCGGCAGTGACGGGGCGGGGGGGGGCACTGTACTTTCCGGTTGACAGGCCTAGAGAAATGAGAGTGCTTGCTTGAAGTCACATAGAAAGCGGACCTAGGACCTGAACTGACCCAGTATCCTCGTGCACAACCCTGGGCCCCTTTTTACAATACCGCCATCAACTCCTTTGCTGCGGGTCCTCGACCCTTCCCTGAAGATGTCTCTCTTTCCCACAGGGACTATGGGCTGCCCAGTCTTTAACGTTCTCTGGAGTCCAGCTCTGTGTAGCTGAAACTGGTGACCCTGGATTCCATGTGTAAGAGCACATCTCCTCAATACGGGGAGAAGACGGCTTGCTGTGTTCCGGTCCACGGCCCCTTACCTCACTCAGGCAAGGATCCAGCCTTTCTGAACTCGACCCAAGGACTTTGTTCATCCTTGAGTACTTGTACAGTATTCTACTTCCAAGGGAAGCATCCCCTCGAGGGGGTGGGGTGAGGGTTCCTGAGACTCAGGAGGTAATCAAAGGAGTTATGTCTGCAAGAATAGAAACTCGCAAGATTCTGGAGGGCAACTCTCCAGCAGCATAAAGAGTAGCAAAGCCGCTGTTGGGGAGGAGATTCTGGGCAGCCAAACGATAGGAAGCAGAGGCGCCCTAGACTGTTGAGCTGCCTGCAGACGGTGCAGAGTCTGCGGGGGCAGCTCCCAGAGCCATCATGTTGGATGAGCTTCCCAGTGACATAGCTGCTTTTGAGTCACCGCTGCATGTAAGCAACGCCTTACTCATACTCCCGTTAATAACACCAATAAAGAGTCACTGGTTCACTGCATTGAAAGTTGTTGAAACCAGGACTTGGTCTGTCAGGGGTTCCCTTTCTGGGCTAGTAGACTGTGTGTGGCATCTCCTCTAGGGAAAACATCTGTCACAAAACAGTGCCACCTTGACTTCCCCAAACCAAACCAAACGCTGATCCTTTCTTCTGCACACAGTTGTTTTTAAAAAGCACCACCAAGGCAGAGTGGGAGGGCAGGACTGAGCCTGGGTGGGTGGGGCCTGGGACAGTGCTCAGCAGGTGCCATTCCAGGACCCTCTAGTTCAGAGAATACCAAAGAGAAGACTATTGACGGTTTTCTTTGCAGGAGCATGCGGTGCTTATAATGGCATTAGAGTCATGTTAGGTGAGCTAGGGGAGGCAGTCGATGGTTTCTTTTAAGTACCAGCAGACCAGCAGAAGGAACCCCAGGGCTTGATTAACTTAGCACAGCATCCAGGGGTTGAGCCTCCTCCTTGCCTGTGTATGGCATGTCTCAGCATGTCACGACATCGGCAGGAGTCCTTCTAGGCAGTGAATTTTCCCACAAAACCCACAGCTCTTCGAAATTGGCTTCAGGTGGCATTTCCTATGATGACGCTCTTGAATCATCGCTTAGCCTGACTTGGTGGCAAGCACAGTAGGTGACTAGGAGGAGAGGCTGTGACTCTAATCATGACCTGAAGGTGTTGAGAAGTCAGAGGTAGAGAAAATTAGACCTGCGGGGAAAGATGCCAGCTGTGCGTGGCCACCCACAGCCAGCCTGCCACACAAGGGAGTGAGAGAGCTACAGGACTTCACAGAGGCCACCATTCCCAGATGGCTTTTGCTGGCCCGTGAAGGAGGGGCCACAGCTCCACGTGACTGCTCCTGACTTCCAGCTCTCAGAGCAGAATCCCAGAGCCAGAGGCAGGCGGATCTCTGAGTTTGAGGGCAGCCTGGTCTACAGACTGAGTTCCAGGACAGCCAGGGCTACAGAGAGAATGTCTGTCTTGAAAAATAAAACAAAGCAAAACAAACAAAAACAACCCCCCTACTGTGTTCAGGTCTTCTCCACAGATCCTGAACTAATGTGTCTTCCCACACGGGGACACTAGGAGTTTTAAAAGCACCGCAGTTAATGCTAATGTGCAATCAAGTCTGAAGAGTTTGCCTTAGGTCTGTCTTTGTTCTGGCCGCGTACATTTTGGCGCCCGCCCACTCCAGGTGAGTGCTGAACACCAGCTTCTCCTGGGAGGGCAGGCAGGCAGGCTCGCAGGGCTACCTGGGAAGCAGGGTCTGTATGCAAAGGAGTCTGACTGCCCCTCAGCTCATTCACACAGGTGTGGAGGTGAAACCTGGGATCCTGGCCACGGAAAACCACCAAGCAAGAGGAAGTGGGGTGAAGGGAGAGGCATGGAAGCAATCTTCATGGATTCCACAATTTATGCTTAGCGGTCAAATCATTCAGAAAATAAGCAAAACCAGATTTCATTTAGCAACAACAAAACCAAAACACAACAAAAGCTAGGCTCATGGCTGTAAAGACTATTTACATCCTCCATCTCCAGATGAAAAGAGATGCCAACACCCCAACAATTTCAGAGTGTGCCATAGCCTGTGGAAGTTCAATTGTGTTTCCCTCACAGCCTTCTGGGGGTCACACCCAAACAGCGTGCTCCCAAGGAAGCCAGTTGCAGGTGGTATGCAATCTCAGACGTAAGCGTGTGTGGCTTATGGAAATGGAACTCTTTCAGTAATTCACATCTTCCATAACGGACCGCCCTTTGCTCTGCAAACCAGAGGCAATCACGGAGAGGAGACAGATGGTTTGTTGACACTCTTAGCCTTGAGGAAGACAGATGCACAGGCCCCTGGACCTAAGTTGAGGTGACTCAAGATTGTGGAGTTTACTGGTAGGGGGTCCTTAGTGATGTTTCTAGAGCTGAGATAAAGCACTGCTCAAAAGCAGCTTGGTGAAAGAAAGGATATATTTGACTTATAGGTTATAGTCCATTAGGAAGGAAATCATGGCAGGAACTCGGGGCTGGAACCTAGAGGCAGGAGCTGAAGCAGAGACCGTGGGAGAATGCTTCCGGACATGCTCACATGGCTGGCTCAGCCTGCTTGCTTTAACACACAACCCAGGACCACTGTCCAAGGGGTGCATCATCTACAGTGGGCTGGGCCTCTACCACATCAATCATTAATCAAGAAAATGCCCACCTAGCCAGCCTTCAGACCAATCTTAGCAGCCATTTTTTTCAACTGAGAAGTTTTCTGCCCAAATGACCCTCATTTGTGTCAAGTTGACAAGAAGCTAACCGGCACAGAGATTTTATGAAGTATAGCTATCAAGTTCGGCGGGATGCTGGGAGTTTGGATGGAGAACATTAGTTAAGATCATTAGTAATCAAACAGAGTTTGTATAATATCAAAGAGAGAAGAAAGGAAGCCCACCCGGAGTGGAAATGGGTGCTGTGCACTGGTGAGAAGTATAGTTAAAACTGACAGAAAGGAGGGATGGGAGACTCAGAAAGTTCCAGTAAGGAAGGGAAGAAGAATAAAGAGAAATGGATATAAAAGACAGGAGAGAAAGGCAATGGAGAGGTGCTGCAGAGGAGAAGCTGGAAGGCTGTTGCTGAAGGACAGGCTGAGAAGGGATGCAGGACACAGGAGACCGTCCCTAAGCCCTGCATCCCGCTCTAAAGGGCAGCACCTTTCAAGCTTAGACTCCCTGGGCAGTTGCCCCTTCTCAGCTGCCCTTTTCTCTAGGAATCTTGTTTAGGACAAAGCAAAAGTCAGTCCTTGTTCCCACTGCCCTGTGGTTCCCGGAAACTCAGCTGGGTTCTAAAATAGAGAAATCTGGACCAGTTTGCCCAAGAGGTAAACTCAAAGACTAGGCACGGAACTGAGGACCTAACAATCTCAGTTTTATCAGTCCCTTCTCCTTTATGCCTAACTAACCAGGTTTCCAAAGTGTGCTTCCTTCAGATTTTCAAAAGAGTCATTTAGGGTTGGCCTGTAGGAGTTGCGTATGAAGGGTTGTTTATGTTCTGGAGGTCCTTAAAGACGTTTGCCAATGTGTTTGTCAAATAGCCTCTACCACATGACCTGGAAGTTGTCTGTATTTAAATATGAAAGACTATGAAAAGATGGAGTTGTTCTGGATATCACTGGAAAAATAAACTGAGTGTTAAAAATCTTCAAACACAAGTTTGCTAAAATCAGGGTGAGTTCTGATAAACAAAACCCACCGGGATAGTCATGGTAGTGAGATGAAAAGAAATGGGATCAAGAGTCCAGTTAAACTCAGCCCTATTGCTTGCTGCGCAGCAATGCTGGCCTCAGATCCCTCTTCACGTGGGATGCTGAAAACTGCCTCATAAGGACGTGTGTGGAGGAGCGGCACACTGGTATCTCGCAACTGTCAGCACGTGGCAGCTCTGGCCACTTTCCTCTCAGCCTTTTCTGGGGTTGCTCACCAGCTCTGAAGACTCCAACTACAGAGATTTAATGAGAAGATTTGCTAGAATAAATATTTAGGAAGGCTAATCTTTTTAAAGCACCGATTTCTCCACAATAAATCCTGTGTTGGATACTAGTCATTGAAGAGGGTTTGATAAATACCTATTAAGTGTACCAATCACAAGGAATTAAAAAATGAGCAAGAAATGGTTCCCACAGGAGGATGGAAGTGGGTAGGAGATAGGGGTAGGACGTTTTAATCGTTGCCATGCCCAGGAGATATCACTAGTATTTATTTGGTAGAACATAGAGAGGCCAAATATCCTGCAATGTGTAGGTTATGTCTGTGCAACAAAAGATTGTCCCACTCAAAATGCTGAATGAGTGTGTTAGTCAGAACTTGTGTCACACTCACAGAGTGTGCGACAGGAACAAGGCCAAGCAGGAAGGATGCATCTTGCTCACACAGTGCATTGTGACTGGAAAGGGGCCACAGACATCACCTCATGGAAGACAGCAGCAGAGGGGAGGGCCAGGGGACAGTGCAGCTCCTAGGGACAAGCTCCTGCAGCTCCCTTCTTCCAACCAGACCCCACCTTCCACATTTCCTTCCAGAGCTCCCACTAGACTTGTAAGATTTTGAACCCATCAGAGGGTAACACCATTCCTTATGCCACAGTCCTCAAGATCTGGAAACACCCTCACAGACACATCGGAGGTGTGCTTCATTCTTTCTTAATTCCTTCACACTTAAGGCTGAGGCAGTTGGCTCTGAACTAAAGAGAGTGAAAATCGGATCAGGAGTTTGGAGGGAACCCCACTGATCCACGAGTTTCCTCTGTGAGCACTCAGGGGACACAGAAACAGTGGAGACATGCAATTCACTTAGATATAAACGTGCCATCTTTGGCTTCAGGGAGACTGCTCCTTCAGCAGGGCACGCAGTGTTCCACCCAGTCCAATGGTTCACCTATGACATCTCTGCCAACACTTGTGGCTTTAGATATAGGCATTCTAAGGGTTGCACATGGAAGGTAAGATGAGAAAACAGCCCACCAAGGGAGCGTATTCTTATCCTTATGTTTAGATCTAAGAGTACACAAAGAGAACAAAACCCATTACTGTTTTCTGAATTCAGAATTGGCCGCTGTGGACAGGGAGAGCACAGACTGTGCTTTGCTCATAATCCACGCAGCAGGAAAGGTGGACGGCTGGCAAAAGTCTTCCAGACGAGGGGGTTGCAACTTATGAACTATTTTAATTTTAATTTTTGAGACAGAGTAGCCTGTCTGATTTTGAATTTGCTGTATAGCTAAAGATGACTTAAACTCTTGAGCTTCCTGCTTCAACGATCACACCCAGCTTTTATGTAAATTATATGGAATATATGAATTATTATATTTAATTTTACATGACTTTGTCTAAAGAAGCATGAATTAATATGAAGCTAAAGAAATTGCAAAACTTTAGAGAAATTTCTATTTCTTAATAGCAGTATTTTTAGTTTTTATAACCCTATAAAGATAGGAAAACAGAAAAAATTTTTGAAAAACACTAAGAACTTGATACTTGTATAAAACATTCAATTTCTACATTTAAAAAGTATGATATACTAAGAAAAACAAAAAATATTTTCTTATATTTTAAAAATTTTTATTAATTTATCATCTATTTATTTTGTTTATTAAAATAAAATGATTTATTACTTTTTAATTATTAAGAAATTATTTAGTAATTTATTATTTATTGATGGTCATTTGAAAGTTAATTTTGAGAAATGAAACACCTTCAGTCCAATTATTATTTTAATTTTTGAAAAGTATATATAATTTTCTTGTAGCATTATAATTCACAGTTCTCTTTCTCTCTCTCACACATAGTGTACATGTGTCTGTAAAACAATTCAGTGATCATCCTTACAGTTCTTTTTTATCAGACCTTACATATACCTACATAATTTTATTTTATACATGACAAAATTTTATTACACATATATGTATACATAACACATCCCCATATATGTCTATCATTAAAAGAACTGATCCTAGGCACTCTATCCTTTGATTAGGACCATGTCAGGGCATAGTATGAGTTACTTTAAAGATAAAATTATTTAGTATTTATAGTTTTTAGGATGAGTCATGTGCTCTAGAGCTGAACTCCCGACAAAGATAAAAGCATCTCCAATGATGCTTCACACTGTTGAATTAAGGTTATTTAAAGCCAGAGCCTGTCATGGTGGCAAACACCTGCGATCCCAGTAACTTAGGATCCTGAGGCAGGAGGATAACAAATTCAAGACCCATCTGAAAAATAACTGAAAAAAAATTCAAATTCTCTCCCACATCATACCTGGAAGAATCAATTTAGGCTGTTTTTAGACATGACAGCCAGCCAACAAGGTGGCCTCCCCTCCACTTGCCTTCTGGTATTCATAGAGTTGAATTCTGTAGCTAGCAGGAAACAGTGGGAAGAATATTCTGTGACTTTGACTTAAATTATGAAAGACATTTCCACTTTAGCAGTGTGTTCCGGTCACTGGGTTTGGCAGAGCTGCTTCCAGGTCATGGCCACAGTCAAGATTCTTGAGCTCATGAAGAGAAGCTGGGGACTTTACTGAGGCCCATGACAGCTCGTCAGTCCCATGTGAGCCACTTTGACAGTGAATGCCTAAGTGACAGGCGGCAGCATCCCTGGCCATCATGTTTACTGCAGTTGCACTGGGGATCCTAAACCCCCGTGATCTTGTCACGCTACTGCTGGATTTCCATTCAAGCACAGTGAGACATGACTGTTTGTTGCTTTAAGCTGTTAAGAGCGGTAATCTGTCACATGTAGCGGACAACAGAGAAGCTGCTATTACCCCCTCAAGGGTTAGATTGGAGGATCTCTAAGCAGGAACCCAGATATGTCTATTGTCTATTTTTTAGTGATGCATTTATGTGCAATGGTGTGAAGGTGTCAGATCATCTTGGAACTGGATTTACAATTACTTATGAGATGCCATGTGGGTGCTGAGAATTGAACCCGGGTTCTCTGAAAGAGCAGTCAGTGCTTTTAACCACCCAGCCATCTCTCTAGCGTGTCTATTTTTTAATGAAAGGAGAGAGTTTGGGGGAGAAGAAAGTGGCTATTATTAATTGAATACTTACTATGAGGTAGATATGGCCACTTATCTTCTTGATTAGTAATAATATTAGTTGATTAATTACCAATATTCAATTATTAATCAATAATATTGATTAATAATAATTGAAAATGGTACAAAAAAGCATTTGCCCACTGGAGACATTATAAAGGTAAAATAGGATGATAAAGTAAGAAAAGACTATTGTCTTCTCAATTTTGAAGTTAGTTGCCTATTTGTTGGATCTCATGGGATAGAGATACCATTTGGGAGGAGAAAACCTATTGGTGATTAGTTTGGAATATACTTCAGTTCTCTAATTAAGAGACGTAAGTGTATACCCACCCCATAGCTCCCCTTGGGGAAATTACCAAGTAATATTAATGTACAATGCCTTCAAGGAGGTCAAATGTATAGGGCATATTTAGACACATGAAAAAAATCAAAAGGAAAATAAGACAAAACTGAAAACAAAGTGCTTTTCCATTTAATTGTTTAGTGAGTCTCTTCCATTTGCAAGGCTTGTGGTGGAAAGATGTGAAGTCCATATTCCCTGACTTTTGGGTATTGAGTGGTAGTTAGATACATGGGCATGGCATAGCATGTGGCAGAAAGAGTCTTTGGCTACCTACACAAGGTACTAGAAGGAAAACTCCAACCCTAAGAAGTTAGCTACATCCACAAAAGCACAGACAATATGTGATCTCACAGCAGCAAATCCCAAAGAAAGGAAAAAAAACACAATAACATCACCAACAATGAAAACTAAAATAACAGGAGCTAGCAATCACTGGTCATTAATATCCCTTAATATAAATGGACTCAACTAACCTATAAAAAGATACAGGCTAATATAATTGGATACAAAAACAGAATCCATCCTTCTTCTGCATACAAGAAACATATCTCAACCTCAAAGACAGACATCACCTCAGAGCAAAGGGTTGGGAAAAATTTTTCAATCAAATGGACCTAAAAAACAAGTTGGTGTAGCTATTCTAATATCTAACAAAATAGACTTCAAGCTAAAATCAACCAAAAGAAACAAAGAAGGACATTTCATATTAGTCACAGGAAAAATCCATCAAGAGAAATTCTCAATACTGAACATCTATGCCCCAAATACAAGGGCACCTTCATATGTAAAAGAAACACTTCTAAAGCTTAAATTGGAGATTAAACCCCACACACTAATAGTGGGAGACTTCAACAGGCCACTCTCACCACTGGACAGGTCAATCAGACAAAAAATGAGCAGAGAAATGAACTAACAGATGTTCTGACTCAGGTGGACTTAACAGACATCTATAGAACACTCCATCCAAACAGAAAAGAATATACCTTCTTCTCAACACCTCCTGAAACCTTCTCAAAAATTGACGACATACTAGGTAAACAAAACCTCAACAGATACAAAAAAAAATTGAAATCACCCCATGTATCTTATGGGATCACCATGGTTTAAAATTGGAATTCAACAGCAATACTAATTCTAGAAAGCCCACAAACACTTGGAAATAAACAATTCTCACCTGAATCATCAGTGGGTCAAAGAAATAAAGGAAGAAATTAAAGACTTTCTAGAATCAATGAAAATGAGCACACAGCATTCCCAAATTTAAGGGATACAATGAAAGCAGTGTGAAGAGGAAAGTTGATAGCACTAAATGCCTACATAAAGAAGCTGGAAAAATCCCATACTAGTGAGTCAACAGGACACCTGAAAACTCTAGAACAAAAAGAAGCAAACATCCAGGAGAACTATCCAGCAGGAAATAATCAAATTGAGAGCTGAAATCAACAAAATAGAAACAACTTAAGCTGGAGAGGATGTGGAGTAAAGGGAACACTCTTCCACTGCTGGTGGGAGTGCAAACTAGTACAGCCACTTTGGATATCAGTATGGTGCTTTCTCAGAAAATTAGGAAACAACCTTCCTTAAGACCCAGCAATACCACTTTTGGGTATGTATTCAAAGGATGCTCAATTGTGCCACAAGGACATGTGCTCAACTATGTTCATAGCAACTTTGTCATAATCAGAATCTGGAAACAAGCTAAATGCCCCTCAACCAAGGAATGGATAAGAAAAATGTGGTACATTTACACAATGAAGCACTACACAGCAGCAGCAGAAAAAATGACATCTTGAAATTTGCAGGTAAATAGATGGATCTAGAAAACATCATATTGAGTGAGGTAACTCAGACCCAGAAAGACAAATATCATATGTACTCACTCATAACTGGCTTTTAGACATAAAACAAAGAAAAACCAGCCTACAATTCACAACCCCAGAGAACTTAGACAACAAAGAGGACCCTCAGAGAGACATACATTGATCTAATCTACATGGGAAGCAGAAAAAGACAAGATCTCTTGAGTAAATTGGGACCGTGAAGACGGTAGAAGGGGAAGGGGGAGGAAGGGAGGGGAGCAGAGAAAAATAAATAGCTCAATAAAAACTATAAAAAAGAGAGAGTCTTGACTAACTCAGACCTCCTTTTAGGATATATTGCAATGCTCTGGTATCGGCCTCTGAAGTTCATTTCTTAGCTTCCTTTTAGGTAGCTTTTAAGAAGAAAACCAGGCTGTGTTAATATAGGTATGTAAAGATTCTCTTCAGTGTGTGTGTGTGTGTGTGTGTGTGTGTGTGTATGTGGTATGTGTGCATATGTGTGTGTGTTTGTGTGTGTATATGTGTATGTGCCTGATTATGTGTGTGTGTGCCCATGAATATGTTTATGTGTGCATGTGTGTGTGTGTGCATGTGTGCGGGTATGTGTGTGTGTGCTTTCAGAAGCCAATGGAGAGTATTGGATCCTTTGGAGCTGAGTTATAGGCATCAGCGCCTACTGATGTGTGTGTGCTGGGAAGTAAATTCTGGTCCTCTCTGCCGCAAGTTCTTCTAACAGCTGAGAATCTCTCCAGCCCTGATTGTAGACACTTGGGCAACACTTGAGAAAGTGATGGTGAAGCGGAAGGCTTCTTCCTGTGCTGTCTGTTGTCTTAGCAGACGAGGCCCATGGATACATGACCTTTCCCTGCATCTCTGCATCTCAGTACGGGCATCGGGTCCTGGGGCTGAGGGAAAGTGATTCTGCTTTCCAGTCTCTAATCCACTGGCTGGACCTTAAGTACAGTCGTCCAGTGCTGGCTTCCTGCAACCCTGTTCCAAATTTTCGAAGCCTTTAAATACCCAGAATCCATTTCTGCTTATAATACCTAGAAGCTTCTCTTTCTTATGCTGAATCCTGACTGGTCAGTTCCAAGGAAGGGACCAGAGAGTGTTTTGTGGGATTAATGGGAGGAAGGGGTAATTAGAAATGCACCTGGGGATTTTGTGGACTATTTAAGCTGTGTCACGTTTGTTTATGCTGTGGAAAATTTGTTTAATGATGCAAAGATGTGCTGCATTCTTTTCTGTTGCTTTTTTTTTTTTGGTTTTTCGAGACAGGGTTTCTCTGTAGCTTTGGTGCTCTTTGTAGCTCTTGTAGACCAGGCTGGCCTTGAACTCACAGAGATCCACCTGCCTTTGCCTCCCAAGTGCTGGGATTAAAGGCGTACACCACCACCTCCCGGCCTCTGTTGCATTTGTTTAAGTCTGTAAAACTGTGTTCTTTTGCCTGTCTAAAACAACCTGATTGGTCTGAGAAAGAACTGAATGGTCAATAGCTAGGCAGGCAAAAGAAACAGGCCGGGCTAGGGGCAGAGAGAATAAACAGGAGGGGAAATCTTGAGCAAACTAAGAGCAAGAAAAGGAGAAGGAGAGGAGGATGCCAGGGGCCAGCCTCCAGCCGGCCACAGAGTAAGAAGGAGAGAAAGATACATAGAATAAAGCAAGGTAAAAAGTCCAGTGGCAAAATGCAATGAAAGAGAAGTGGGAAAATTGAAGTTAGGAAACCTGGCTAGAAACAAGCCAAGCTAAGGCCAAGTAAGGATAAGTCTCCGTGTATTTATTTGGGTGCTGTGTAACTGGCTCCCAAAGAGTGAAAAACAAAACAAAAACCAGCTACTTGGGGAGGAGATCACTTTCGAGGATGAAGGAATATGGATCTCAAGCATCTCAGGACAGATGAGAACCCCAAGTGGAATGAGTGGATGAGCATTTCTCCACACTTGCTACTTCCTTCTCGGTTCCCGCGCTCTCCAGCCGACTGGGTTGTGGTTTTAATTAAGACTTGGACTTGAATGAAAATATACTCAAATCTCCACTTGTTGTCACTGGGAAACAAGTTATCTTAGGGCTGAGAAGGTGGATTGTCATGGAGCCTCCATGTGGATCCTGCAAAGACAGATGTACCTGGAAAGGCAGTGCCGTTTCCTTTCCAATTGCTGTCCTTCGTCACCCTGCTGGAGGCCACAAGCTGCTGTCCTCTGCTGACTTTTTGATCACCTACCTCCCTGGGGGAAAGCAAACCAGAGGGACCAGGTGTTCCTTGACAGAGCAAACCAGAAGAAAAATGACTTCAAGGGGAGTGAGGAGACACAAGATCTATCTGTAGCTCCGTTGCCTATTAGGTAGATGACCTTGGGAAAGTTTAATTAATGAACAATGCAGTAATCTGTGCTTCTTTCCACTCTAAAGGCTGCAGCCTCAACTCTGACTTTGTCATTTCTCCTGCTGAGACTTCTGTTATCCGTGTGTCCTCCACCATTCCAGTCTGGAATGGTATCCTGTTATTGAAGATGTCAACTGGCCTCCTGGCATTAGGATCAGTTGGATCACACACCAGTTTCATCCTGAAGAACCCAACAAGGAATGCCCTTTTGCTCCATAGTCACCCTTGAAGTTACTTGTTTTTTCTGGACATCAGAACCCAGCCAACAAACCATAGGGACTGACAGGGTGTCACAGTGTAGGCAATAGAAGTAAACTGGAAAAGTAAATTGTAGGTGGCAAGGAACTAGCAATAAATAATAGTCTTATTCCCAATTTAGAAATGTCTAGGACCAGTGGTGACATCTAACCAGTGGAACTGGACAAGAGCAGGTCACTTTATCCCATGGAAACAGTGAATATTTTCTGCTTCTATAAGTGAGATGACTTTTCAAATACCGATCAAAACCACCACAGTTGCCGGCTACTCTTCCTCCTCTAGGCATTGGTTCACTGCCTGACATGCTATCCACCAATGGTTCACTGCCTGACATG
>NC_022020.1:61966694-61971071 GCF_000317375.1 Microtus ochrogaster
ATCAGCCTCTCGGGGTTCTAGCTTCTTCTGAATTGACACTTTTTAACTACATTATTTATTTACTTGTGGATGTGCTTGAGTAAGCCTGTGCCACAGCCCTCCGGTGGAGGTCAGAGGTCAGCTTTCTGGAGTTGGACGTGGGTCCCAAGGATTGAACTCAGGTCATTAGGTTTGGTGGTAAGCATTTTCACCTGCTGCGCTGTCCCCTGACCCTCTATTCTCTTAAGAAAGCGTGCATCCTTGAAAGAACCCACTGCGTGCATGGTAGTTTAATGCTACTGCCTATTAAATGATCCCCCAGCAGAGCTCTGGGTCAGGATTAGGGTCCATGGCAGGCAAATTTCTTAAAAGAATAGAAAATTACTCTTTAATGCACAAAACAACTGATGGAGGCTCCCTGCTGTGTATTTCCTAAGGTCCTAGCTTTACTGCTCTTGTGGATGACTGAGCAGTGGCCATGCTGACAGTCACTTTCATTGGAGGCAGAGCCTTGCCATTATGCAGGCAGGTAGGCCTGGAGTTCACAGTCTGCCTCCCTTCCCCCCCCACACCCCCTTCCCAGTCTTTGTTTTCTGAGGACCCAGACTGAAGGGTGCAGCACCATGCCTGGCTCCCAGAGGATGTTTGGATGACTCACTTCTAATGCTTGCTTCCTTGCTTATTAGCAAGCAGATGCAACCATTGAGTGCCGCCCCTCCCAGCAGCTGATGGTTTCAGGAGATTCAGGAAAGAAAAGAATCAAAGCTGTTTGTCAAAATGTACTTTTTGGATAGAATTTATCCGTCACTTGCTAACTAAATTGAAGGGTTATTTTTGCCTTGATGTTGTATTTTGTTTTTTTCTGTTTTGTTTTCGGAAATAACAAGTTGAGTACCTCGAAAGACCAGGTGTCTAATCGACTTGGCTGGTGGTACTGATGGGTATTTGATACGACACCAGTTGACTAAACTGATGGGAATTTGAATGAGTTCAATCAAAATGCTTAAGGCTCTCAGCAGGGAGTATCAACCAAGTTTTGCTCCTGAGAAGTAAATGGATGCTTTAGGATGAGGAAACACAGATCTTTTGGCAGCGAGGCACACATGGAAGGGAAAGCTTTGCAAAAAGAGAGCTCTTTGAAAGAACCTGAATGAGTTTTTCTATCTTCCGATCGTTTGCAGCAGGTTTGCCTGGTTCAAGTCTCCCAGGAAAAGATCTTCACTAACCCCACATCAGACAGAGGTCTGACCTCCAAAATATACAAAGAACTCAAGAAACTGGTCACCAAAAGAACACATAATCCAATAAAAAAAAATGGAGTACAGACCTAAACAGAGAACTCTCAACAGAGGAATCTAAAATGGCTGAAAGACACTTAAGGAAATGTTCAACATCCTTAGTCATCAGAGAAATGCAAATCAAAACAACTCTGAGATTCCATCTTACACCTGTAAGAATGGCCAAGATCAAAAACACTGATGACAACTTATGCTGGAGAGGATGTGGGGTAAAGGGAACACTTCTGCATTGCTGGTGGGAATGCAAGCTGGTACAGCCCCTTTGGATATCAGTGTGGCGATTTCTCAAAAAATTAGTAAACAACCTTCCTCAGGTCTCCCAGGAAGAGAGAATTGGCTGAGCACACCATGGGGGTGAATGAGGGTGACCGTAGTTTTCACATCACACCGCTAACTCAGCTCCAGTCTCACACTTGGGGTAAGGCTGGAGTCAGCCCAGGGATGATGCATGCAGTAGACCAAGGCGGCTCCAGTCCTCTGTAGGTTTTGTTTTTGACACCTCGCCTTGTCTCAAGTTCCCTTTCCTCTTTCTCCACCTTCTCTAGCACCCTGTAACACCCCATCTCCAGATCCAATGCTATATTCCTGCCATGGAACAAAGGACAAATCACTCTACTCTCGCTTTTCAATCAGGATCCCATTTCACTAAAGACTGGCATCAGTTGAACCCCCTGTGCTCCACACTGTCCACATTCCCCACTTAGCATCTGTAACCACCAGGGGTCAGAGGGTCTTTTGATATTTCATGAAATAAGTGTCCTTGGCTGACATTTAGAGATGAAGTTCTGGGACACTTTTTAGCTTGAGCTGGTGAACTGGAATACCTGGAGCTGGTCCTGGGTTCCAGGAGAAGGAGATGCATAGGCATCGTGAAGAACTGAAGTCATGAGAACTAAAGCAATAGCTGGCACCAAAGGCTGTGACTGCTTGGCTCTTTCAGGCAGTTCTGTCCAAGTTTCTTCCATAAAACCAGTAAAAATGCTCCTCACCTGCTCAAGAAGTGTGAGCCACAGGAAAGCCTTACAGGCTCAGGGTCACTCCATTCTGTGGCCCAAGGTTAGACCTCAGTCAGCACCGACTAATTGAACAATCTGATCCACTGATTTGAGAAAAGAGCCTGTGCAGGAGATTCCCAGGTGACACTCATGTGGCGAATCTCTGCTTAGGGAGTCCAGGGGGCACTTTCCAGGTCTCTTCTGGAGAAAGCTAGACTGTTAGACAGAGGGGAAACACCTCTAGAATCAAGACACTGAAACCCAGGGGTTATACAAAGACATGGAAAACACAGTCCCAAGACATCTGAGTGGTAAACAGGTCCAACCCATTTCTCTCTTACTGGGTGGTCACAGGGAGGGGTTCTTCTATGGCACAGTGTGTACACTGTCCTTTCTAGACAACCAGGACAAGGGCCAGCTGCTTGGAGGTTGGCGGGAAAGACCTGGGAAGATGTCTGACAGGCCTGGGAAGGGACCTTCAGACAATAACCAGATGCTTTTACCACAAATGTTCCTTTATGAGCCTGTGAGATTTTTACCCACACTTCCTCCACGTGGCAAGTGGAGATAAAGCTCCAGTGGAGAGGTTAAGTAACTTGCCACAGGTGAACAACAGTGGCTGGGTCAGCACGGTGGAAGAGGCCGGCAGGATACGGTTTTGCTTCGGCACAGGACCCGGTGGTGAAGTGCTAGGGAGGGCTGACAACTGACTCATGTTGAGATATTATTTCCTATCTCAACCTCATAATCTTGGGCAGATTGCAGGGCCTGTGTTCTCCCATTTGTCAAATGAAAGATGGTAAAAAAAAAAATGACCTAAGGTTAGCTTCGTGAGCATGTAGCCAGTATGATTGCATATGGCCCTGTCTGTAAGTCACTGTCAATTCGGAAGTATTCAAAATCTCGAATTATCCAAAAATCTTGAATTTCTATAGAACATGAGTCATGGAATCCTGGGTTCTGCCTCATCTGCTATTCCTAGTTCCTCATTACTTCTCTGTGTATGGTTCTTTCTTGTTTCCCAAACAGATGGCTGTTCTCCTCCATGCAGAAGTGTGCCTAAGCATCAGGGAGAGTCAAGATGGGACACATATACCCTGAGACATCTTAGTACAGTGTTTGTTCCCGGTGCATCCTGGCATCTCTCTGGGTATTGTCTCCTTCTCCCAGGGGATCAAGGTGCATCCATCTGGTGACTGGGGAAGAAAGCCTGGTAGACTTTGTCTCTTTGCAGATGTACTGAGTGGAGTCTTGGGAGCCTGCATGGGGTTGGACTTAGGAAGCTTTTCTGTGCTCCAGACATGCAACATTAACTAAGAAGTAAGATTACCATGGCAGAGAGTGAGCAAAGGAAGAAGGAATGATAGAGATAAAGGAGGGAGAGGGAGAGAGACAGAGAGAGAAAGAGAGAGACTATTCTGTACAAAATTTTATCCTTTAGCATCTTTAAATTTGTTTTTTATTCATCCCAGCCATAATTTCCCCTTCCATTTCTCCTTGTCCCCTGCCTCACCCCCGCCTTCCCCATCCACTCCTCCAAAAGGGTAAGGCCTCCCATAGGGAGTCTGCAAAACCTGCTACATTCATTGCATCAAGGCTGAGCAAGGCATGCCACCATAGGGAGTGTGCTCCAAAAAGCCAGCTCATGCACCAGGGATAAATCCTGATCCCACTGCCAGAGGCCCTCAAACAGACCAAGCTACACAACCGTCTCCTCCATGCAGAGGGCCTAGTTTGGTCCCACGCAGGCTCCATTTTGAACAGAGCCTGAGGCTTTCATTTTGCGTCAGTCCTCAGCAGTTCTGTAGCTGCCTGTGTGTCTTCTTCATGAAAAGTCCTGGGGATTACACAACAAAGTCCTTAGAAATCTCCATAAGGAAAAACTCAAAGCCTCTAAAATCAGGAACACGACCAGGATGTCCACTCTCTCCATACCTCTTCAATATAGTGCTTGAAGTTCTAGAAATAGCAATAAATCTCCATAAGGAATTGCTTAAAGTTCTAGCAATAGCAATAAATCTCCATAAGGAAAAACTCAAAGCCACTAAAATCAGGAACACGACAAGGATGTCCACTCTCTCCATACCTCTTCAATATAGTGCTTG
>NC_022020.1:61973325-61981073 GCF_000317375.1 Microtus ochrogaster
TGGATGGAGGTGGGGGTTCCTTGGACTTCCCACAGGGCAGGGAACCCTGATTGCTCTTCGGGCTGAGGAGGGGGGGACTTGACTGGGGGGAGGGGGAGGGAAATGGGAGGCGGTGGCGGAGAAGAGACAGAAATCTTTAATAAATAAATAAATTAAAAAAAAAGAAATCTCCATAAGGATGGGAGCTTCTGCTGGAGCCAGAGCTGCCTTGCCTGCTTCCTTCACTGTACAGAAGGAGGGCTACCCCATGGCATGAGGAACACAGCCCTCAGTCCATACAACCCAGGATTATCTGCCATCTTCCTCAGCATGTCCGGTTTCTCTCTGCCCAATCAGGTAACAGAGAAGAAAGGCCTGCTGCCCTGTCCAGAGCATGTCGGATAAGGCCTGCATTAGTTACGGACCTGAACCAGTGGCCATATCCACTGTGCTATCTGCCTCATTGCCAGCACAATTAGGAATTCAAGAAGAAGCTTCTGCTATGAGCCCTCAACTGGGAGAGGCAGTAATAGCCCCGGTTATTAGGGATTCTTCCTGGATGGGTTAGGATGTGAGCAATAGAATTAAATGAATTTCCTTTGAAAGATAGGCCGTGCCAAGGAAGAGATATAAATGCCACATTACGCGTTGGAAATTCCTCCAGGGTTTCATTTATAGACTTGTTTATATTTATATATTTATTCGAATGTTTATGACGTTCTGTCATTTTCACGTTGGTGTCTCCCTGCTCATTATGGCTTTATGGCGGCCGTTTGAGAACACATCATCCCCTGATTTGATGAGGAGAAAGCATCCAAGAGAGGAAAATAAGTTTAATTTGATAAGTGGAAGAAAAGCCTTCCCTGGGAGGGGAAGTTGAAAAATGAGGTGAGGGGTCTATGTGCTTTAGGGGTAGACCCTAAAAAGAGGGCCTGCTAGGAGGTATCTGGGGACATCATTCTTGTCACACTAGAGCTGAGACTCAGTGGCTTTGGGGTGGAGGCTGTGCAGAGGTCTCAGTGCAAATGGCTGGAAAGTCAGGACAAAGCCCCAGGCCTCTTTATGTGTGTGGCTAAACCAGACCCACCCCCTTTCTTTTACTTATGTAGACCCTATCTTTGCCCTCTGGGGCAGCAAGCACCCTGTCTGGAGCCCGTAGCACTTCTAGGGGACTGTGAAAATGTTTTCTTTTTAAAACCAGAAGAAAAATGCATAGGATCCAAATCATGTTATGTTTGTCTTAATACCAAGGCAGCCACTAAAATAAGATTTTTAATATTTTTTTATGGAGCAAAAGACCAGCAAAAGCAAAGTGTCTAGGATCCCCCACAAGGCCTAGTATATGTGTGTCTGCTGACCCAGGCTACCTAAGAGAGTAGCAGAGGTGTGGGCCGCCCCTAGAGAAGGCACTATGAATAAGTGTCTCTCAGTTAAGTGAGCATGGGTCAAAACCTTCCTCACCAACTCTGGAGACAATTTCCAATAGGGAAATAGGGCCCTCTGGTGCTATCCGTTAAGACAGGTGAGTGGAGAGTCCCATGGGTAGCCTGTATTGTACCTAGTGTGCAGGCTCTGCCAGCCTTGTTCACCTCATTTGTTTTGTTTTTGATTTTATTCCCCACTGACCTCAAACCTGAAATCTTCTTGTTCTCCTGAGTGGTGGGGTTATAGGAATGCACTGTTGTGTCTGCCCCTGATGTAGTTTTGATCCAAAGACCTGCATTTGATGCCCTGGGTCTCAGCCTCTAGTGGACCACAGCAATTGAGCAATCCATGTTTGGGTGACCCATCACAGAGAGTTCCACGTAGCCACATGCAAGGTGCAAGGCACACATCTGACTGGGGTGTCTGGACTGGCCTGCATCTTCCCTCAACCTGAGTCTTATGAGAGGAGCCACCACTTCCTAGCCACTTAGCTTCTTTCCCCCATGTCCTACCCAAATGCACCAGCATCTCTTGCTAGCTTGAATCATCCTTCTTATCACCTTTGAGGCCAGGCTGTTAGAGACACTGTGTCTCTCTCCTGGGTGTAGAACTGGCCTCTTGACCAGTCTTTCCCCTTCTTCTGTAGCCTATCTTCCCTCTGTGGTATTCACTGCTGCTTGGGCCTTTGAATACATAGCTCAGATTTCTTCCTGGCTTAAAATTCCTCCAGGGATCAACTATCTGCTTAGCCACAAGCACAGTCTAGACGGGAAACTAGAGTCACTGGATTTTACTGCCCATCTCTAGCTAGTTCCCCGATATCGCCCTGCCTGTCACGTTCCCTGCCTTGAGCCCTTTATACCCATTTTTCCTCCGCTAAGATACTATGCTGATTGCTGTTCCCTCTAATGGGGTCTCCTCAGAAAAGCTGTCTCTTGCCTTTCTCTACCATACTGTATCCCTATCTTTTCCTCCACAACTTCCAAGCCCTTCTACCTTCTACTCCTTTAGAGTATACACTGCTGCCTGACGTCCCATCCCAAGTTCCTGGCAAGAAGGAGGCGCCACGTCTCATTCACATCTCAGGGCCCACATTGAATGGCATGCTCAAGCAATACTTTCTGAATGAACAGGCACAAGACCACGACTGGTTCCCACTAAAAACATCCAGACACTTGTTCTGCTAGGCAGGCTTTCCAGTCACATTGCAGACTCAAATTCTCAGAGGAATCCTTGGGACCCCTTGCTAGTTCTGGGCCTCACAGCATGGTAGAAACTGTCCCCAAACAACTCAGTGTCTTCCTGTCTCATGGTCATCAAGAGTTCATTTCTAAGATATACCCAGGTCAGACTCTCCCCCGTGGACCTTGCAGAGGCTTCCATTGCCTTCAGAATAAGTCACGTATTTTATCCTCCTCAGGACATCAACTGCTGTCCTGGTGTGCCTCCCATCTTATCGTTGCCAGCCTGAACCTTTTCTGCTCCCACGGACATAGCGCGTAGAGCATAAATGATCACGACATGATTACTGCTGAAGCAAGCCCTCAAACTGATGGGAAATGAAAAGAGGAATGGCAAAATCATTCTCTCCAGTGAACTTCAAGCTGAACTATGAGTGGGAGAAGCAAGAGGAGGGATGGTAGGAGAGCTGGGAAGGACGGGGGAGCTGGGAAAAATTCTCCACAAGCATTCTATTTATGAACCTAACTAGAATCTATGGGAGAGATGATGGACACAGGAAAGGGGCTGGATGAAGGGGTAAGAGGTGATGCTCATAGGTTGGGTGGAGGCGGTGTCCACAACAGGCAGGTTGCCCCCCAGGGAGGCTTGGAGTTGTGAGCTTGTCTCCTGTGGTAGGAAGAGGCGAGAGTGAAGTTCAGAGCCATATACAATCTTAGTGTCGAGGAAGCAGCTTGTGTGGCCGGTGACCCAGTCTCTACCAGCGCCAGGTGGCAGCAGCAAAGAGGTGAAAGTGGGCAGAGGGAGCAGGTGGCAGTGGTGGGCTGCTCTGAAGAGCACGTGATTTATCAGGAAGTGGGTAGGAAGGCTCTGGGGGGAGGGGCTCAGGGCAGAAGGTGCTGCTGGAATTCCCAGTATAGGAAGACTCTTTTGGCCATGTGGGTTTGGAGTTGGGAAGGCCAAGTTGGGGGTTTTGCTAAGTATTCATCTGAAAAGTGAGTGATAGTTACTAGTAAGGCAACATGCTTTCAACCTTTCTTGGAGACCTGTTGGAGGTTTGTATAGTATTGGTATATAGAGAACACTAGGGCCATTCTAAAGGAGATACTAAGAATCCATTATAGTATAAGTTTAAGTTGAAAGGAGGCCAGGTGGGTGTTCTCTGTGCAGAGATGGAAGGCCCGCCTCTATGGGCAGGTGTCTCAAGCTAGTCTACCATAGTTACCTTTTTGTTTTGTTTAGAATGGAATCTGTACCTGGTCAGCTGTTGGCAAGCTGTATAAGGGCGTGAAAGGCTTCAGAGTGTGCGGATGCAGAAGGGAGGCTGGAAGCACTATGGAATGATCACCTTCATTGTCCCCCTGACCAGATTTGGGATCACCTAGGAGTGCAGCCTGGGCGTAGGGACGAGGGTGTTTCCAGGAAGTTTGCTTAAAGAGGGAAGACCCATCCTGAATGTGGCTGGCCCTGCTCCAGGCACTGGAGTCCTGCACTGAACAAAAAGGGTCAGAAGAATACCAGCAGGCCTACTCCCTGCTTCCAGATGTTCCCAGTGGTGTGGAGTCCTAGCTGCAGGCTCTATGCACCATGAACTCGGCCATACCTTCTTCACCAGGATAGATGTCATCTTCCTAAACCATGAGCCAAAGCAAATCCTTCTCTAGTTAAATTACTTTCTATCATAACAGAGGCCCTGGCAGAAGGGCCCTTGGGTTATGTTTCCTGGTGAATAACTAATTAATTCCCTCTGGGTCTGAGTGCTTTGGTTTAGTGACTGGTTAAATGGAAAGCTGGTTTATCGCAGTGGTGAGAGTGTGAGGTTTGAAGCTAGAATTATTACATTAGAGAACTTTTTATGCTTCAACTTAAAAAAGGAAAAGAAAAGAAAGAAGTCTACAAGACCAGATTGGGTGTCATTCACCTGCAATTCCAACACTTGGGAGACAGAGGCAGGATTTTTAGTTTCAGGAAGCCTGGGCTACAAAGCAAGACCCTGAAAATGGTAATATATATATATATATAATGCAGGGCACGCGCGCGCGCACACACACACACACACACACACACACACACACACACCCCACATCCCATAGTTCAGTTCTTTGGTTGTTTGACAATTCAGATTCCAGGGGGTCCATTTGGACAGCAGCAGGATGCAGAGCAAATCTGGCCATGGAAGACTCTAAGGGTTATAATCACTCACTTGCTCAGTGACTGTTTGTACAAGGAACACCATCCACAGAAGGACTACAGACCACAGAGGTTGAACACACAGAGTTCACACACTGGAAAGCAAGAATCAAGTCCAACATAGTCCACTGAGCTAGGCTGGCCCTCGTAAGAGCAGAGCTTTCTGCATCCTTCCGGCAGGGACAGACAGACAGAGCTGGGCGGGGTCCAGTGCCGCCCCCTACTCACAGGTGTCTGTTTCTTTTGGCCCTCAGAGATGATAGGAATGTAATGTGTGTTTTGGTTAGGAAGAAGAACCCAGGGGCTTGGAAACCTATCTTCAAATCCCAGGTCTCTGTCAGTATGTGTGGGAACCAACCCATCTCTATCTGCTCCCCAAAGGAAAGTCTTGTGAGGGGATACCTAGGTTGAGGTGGAAGCTGTGTTTTTTTGTGATACCCCACCTCTGGCTAGAATGGAAACTGTCTCCATGTACTATCCTGATGGTGGCTTTGGCAACAACATTAGAGTATTTAGACATCCAGATAATGGGTCACATTTTATTTATTGTGGAGTTTTTTTAGATACTCATAATTCAGGGTAGAAAAAAAAGAGAGAGGAGATGAAAATCATCTAAAATATCTTCTTGTTTTACTATCAAATAAATGGTACCAGAAAGGTTAAATGTTTGCACAAGTTGACAAGCAGGAGGATGGAATTGGCACGAGCAAGCCAGTGTCTCCTGGTCAGCAACTGTTCCTCCAGGATTTACGAGAGGCCTTTGGAGCTGACTGTTCTTGACCTCACGACGTTGTTTATTAATTAGCATCCCTGCCAAGTATGTGTAGATATTGGACTCTTTGTTCCCGTGTCATCTGGAGGGTTTCTGCTGCTGCAGAGATTAATATCAAGAGGATGCTAATATCCTAAAGACTGCACCATTTTCATTTTCCCGGTGCTTAATGCTTGCAGTTTAGAAACACAGTAGATCTCTTGGTAGGGGCCGTCAGGTTAACCTCCATCATAACCTCAACCACAACTGGCCACGTGGATTTGAGTCTCCTGATCGACTTCTACAGTTGCCTTGACTGCAGATACCCAGGACTCTGTCTGGTACATTGTGCAGTAAGCCACCTGGACACTTATGGCCTTGTTTCTTTAGGCTGTACCATGGCCCAGCAGAAGTTAGTGATATACAGACTCAGGTTTCTTCACAGACCAAATCTGCATTTCAGTAGGACTTCTGGGGATGGATACCCTCGCCTCCCCATAACTGGAGAAGCTTTGGGTTAGGTTATTGGAGACTTCAGGCATTATCACTCAGAGGAGGTGAGGAGGGAATATAGTACTTAATTGGAAACAAAATGGAAACACCGACCACAGGAGGAGCAGTTAAAGAGCTAAGACTCGGGTGGCAGGGGGCTTATCTTCAGGGCTGTCCATTAGGGTTGTGGGTGGGAGTGGAGGTGCAGAGGGTGGTGGGTAGTTTGGGAACTCAAACTCAAGCTCATTACCCGAGGTTCAGAGACTGGATGTGCCACTTATGACAGATGTGTGACCTGACCTGGGCACGAGACCTCAGGTAACTTACCTCGGTTTTCACGTTTGGAAATGGTTCTAAGAGTGTTACGACTTCATCGTGTTGTTTATAGTGTGTGATGTTTTAATTCAGGCCTGGCCCACAAGACACTTAACACATTGTAAGTACTCAATCTGTGCCAGTGTTGATTCTGACCACTTTCCACACATGAAACCACCCTTGACAGCTGGAGCAGAGATGCGGCCAATAGCAGGATGTGTGCCATTCCTATTTCAGGGGCACTATCTGGGTGGCAAGTGGGTCATGAGATTTCCATGTAACCCTGCATACCAGGGGCTTGGACTTTAGATCTATAGTGTTGTAGGACACAGGGAAGGAGGGGCCACATTTGGCTTCCTTCAGGGAAACCACACACACACACACACACACACACACACACACACACACACACACACACACACACCTCTCAATTGCCCATGTCCTGTGGTAGTTTCCAGAAAGCAAAACCAGTTCTCCTCCAGGGACACTCCACTCTGTAGTGTTCGAAAATCAACATGTAATAGTTTTATGATAGGAATTATAGTTCAATAGGAAATGAGCCAGTATGCCTGACTCCTTTAGGAAGGGCTGTTTCATAGCTGGTACGGTGAGGTAAGTCTGGGCCTGTGAATTCATGCAAAGACCAATGTCAGCAGCTCTGATCATGAGGCAAGGAGACTTGGAGTCCTCAGCGAAGGGCTCCATCTGGTTTAGCCAAGGAAGTGGTGTGTTATGGTGGAAGAACAAAATTAGGATCCAGACTGGGTTTTCAATTTGCTGGACCTTGGACAACACCCCTCTCTCCCTGCCACCTCCCCACCTTGATCCCTTAGCTGTAAAACAAGGGGGAGAAGGGGCGGAGCTCACATGGCTGCCAAGGATTGCTGGAGTCTCCTGGGCTCTGAAACCAATCATCTCCACAGTTGAGCTCCTTGCAGGAGGATGCTCACCAAGCTGGGACAGCATCGTGGTGACCACCCTGTTTCTAGGGAAAAGTCAACTCTGAGGCAGCCTGGTCACTCTGGTCTGTGCTCTGAGATCCAGACAGCAAAACCTGCAACCTCTTCAGAGTTCCCCCAAATTGAGTTCCCTTCCCAACAGCCTCTCTGCCTCCTTCCCTGGCCCAGCCTCACCACCTCCCCCTTCTTCAGCACGTTAACCAAATTCTACCTTCATGGGCAGTTCAATGGAAAGTTAGTCTGAAACGACAGTGTATCGTATTTCACGAATTTAATAGGGTTTTCATGATTTTACAAAGTGCCTCTACCAGACACTCGCAGCTGGAGGCGGCTCAGCGGGAGGCTGAAGCCCTGCATCTGGGGTTTTCAACTCTTGCCAAAATCCATTGAATTTGATCCGGAATGACTATGAATCTTTGGAATGTACAGTCCCTTTTCTCTTGCCTTATCCAAGAGAG
>NC_022020.1:61981173-61994443 GCF_000317375.1 Microtus ochrogaster
GGGGGGGAGGTGGGAGAGGGTGTGGGGAAAAGTCCTATGAGAATTCCATATGGAAACACTAACGGTGCATTAGAAAGGATTTCCTATAAACAAAATCACAGTCAGGGATATTGGCCCCTCACCATGTTCAAAACAAAGAGCCCTTGTGTGTGTGTTCTGTGCGCCTGAAAACATATACATATATTCATTCGGGGTCCTCCCACAGGCCCCCTTCCTTTCCCTGCCTAACGTCCCCCCCTTCTTTTCCTCTCACCCACCCCCAAACTAGCCCCAAACTCCTAACAAGAACAAACTTTAATCGTTCTGTGCAGTAAATCCTCTACAAATAAATATCCAGAGCGACTTCAAACATGCTTAATTGGAAGCACATGGGAAGAGCTCTGCAGGCCTGGCCGTGGCTACAGAGCTGTAATTTAACGTTATGATCTGCCATAAATATGCACCATAATGAACGCCGTTTGGGTTTTCCTTCTGTGTATCAGAAAGTGCGGCTTCGAGAGGTGTTTGTCCCCCCCCCCCCCCGCATTCTTTCTCTCCTCCCCTCAGTCACCAGACTCCACATTTCGCCTTCCCATCAACCATCTCCTAACAAGGATGAGCACAGCTAAGACAGCCTTTGTCTCCCGTTAGCCTGATTCCACAGTGCTCCCACCCTAAGCCACGCGTGACTGTCCTGTCTTCCCCTTTGCTGTAAAAGAATTATGGTTTAGGGTTATAGGGCTTTAAAAAATAATCACCAGAATGGGAGAAATGAGGTTAAGTTGTTTCTGGGCCCTCTAATGGTTTTATCATCGAATTATAGTTGGAATCAACAGTCAGGGATGGCGGAGTCCGTCCTTAGCTTTCAAAGTTGCTTTAACTAAAGTTTTGGGGTCCATTGGTGGCCAGCTTTCCTCAGAGATCACCTCAGAGGAGCCCTCTGGAAGCTGAACTCCCAAGAGAGGAGGTCTTTCACAGAAAGTCACGTGGTCCAAGACTTGAGCGACCACTTCTAATTCTATTCTCAGGAGGAAAATCATCAAGTTGCCATCATTTGGGATGACCTCATTGGAGCCGAGGCTTCGAGCCAGGTGGGTGGGTAAGAGAAACCCATTTTGGTTTCACAAGGAGTGAACCAATGCCACATTCTCTGCGCATAGAACTGCTGAATTTCGGACTTGGGAGGAAACTCGGAGGCCACCCAGCACAAATCCTCTGCAGGGTCTATGACTGCTGACATCCAACCTTGGTGCAGGGCCTTCCAGGGCTCAGGAGCCTGCAGCTTCCCTGCCAGCACTCTCCTCTCAGAGAGTTTGCAAGGCGCTAAGCTGATGCTGCTAAGGAGACAGGGTCTCATACTTGTCCCCTGCTTTTTCGGCTCCCAATATCCTCTCAAGAAATGCAGAATAACTCAAATCCTTTTTTTTTTTAAAAGGAAGATTTTTCCATGATCACAACCAGACCTTCTTACTCCTTTTCAAGAGTAAGAGAGGACCAACTTGGAATTTTGAATCAGCCATCACCTTTCAGGCCACATAGTCTAGACCAGTCCTTAGAACGTTGCCTTTGCTTTTTCCTGTGAAATGGGGATAATGATGCCATCAGGTCCCACATTCTGGAGGGGTTATGGGGATTGCAATGAGATGTAGTTGTTTTTCTATCAGTACAGTGAAGAGTGGGTTTTTCCTCACACAGCTCCTCCTCTTTGCTGTAATCACCTGCTTTTCCTACCCATGTGGCTCTGGGCCAGTCCCCTTACCTCCACTTGAGAAACCAAGGACTGGACAAGAATCAACACCTAGAGTGGAGGCCTAGGCTTCTGTGTCTTAGAGCTTTACCACCTTCTGTGGTTGATTGACTGGTGCGGACATGGAATTGACTGAAAAATGAGGATACGACTCTTGTCACCTAGGAACCTATCTTCAGTTCCCTGAGTAAAGATGCATAGAAGAGAGAACCAGAGGGGTAGATAAATGTTTCACTACCGTGTGCTTCGGAGAGCCCTGCGTGGGGGGTCTAGCCGCAGTGTTGGTACGCCGTGAAAGCAGCTAACTGAGTCTTGCTAGGTATCCAACCATATGCAACTGGTAATATTAAGGTACTGGGATTGGGAACACATAATTAAAAAGCTAAATCAGAACAAAGATCTTTTTTTCTAGCTATATTACTCTCATTCCTATACATATTATTATAGGTTTCTAAGTTGGTAAAGCGAGGTATTGGTTTAGTTAGGGTTTCTATGGCTGTGATGAAATGCCATGACCAAAGCAGCTGGAGGAGGAAAAGGTTTATCCGGCTTACACTTACATCACTGTTCATCACCGAAGACAGGACAGGAACCTAGAAGTAGGAACTTATGCAGAGGCTATAAAGAGGTGCTGCTTGTGGCTTGCTCAGCCTACTTTCTTCAAGAACCCTGGACCACCAGCCTAGAGGGGTGGCCCCACCCACAATGGCCTGAGCCTTCCCCCATCAATTACCAATTAAGAAAATGCCCTACAGGCTTCCCTGCAGTTCCATCTTAAGGAGGCATTTTCTTCATTGTAGTTCCTTCCTCTCAGATGACTTTAGCTTGCGTCAAGTTGACATAAAACTAGCTAGCGCAGGTGCAGAGTCCCAGGTGGCATTTTATCTCCTTGGTTTCTCCTGATACCAGGCTCCTGCTTCATTCAGTTCCTGTCTGTGCCACAGAGCCAGTGGTCTTGTTGAGCCCTCTTTGACTTGCATAGCCAAGGGGTTCTGGCAAACTTGCTTATGGAGTGAGCAATTGGGACAAAGCCCTTGCTGTTCTAACGGAAGAATTTGCCTCAGTAAGCAGACAAGCTTAGGCTGTGTTGGACCACAGACTGGTTCAAGATTCCAATATGGGACATCTGTAATATGCAATGGTAGTCAGTCTTCTACTCTAGTGCTCATCAAAATGGTCCTCATCTGTCAATCAGAAGGATCTTTTCAACACATGGATCCTAGTTAAAGAAAAACAAGCAGGAATCCTGCATGTGAAATGTAGTGTTTGTTGCCTTAGTGAACGGGCAAAGTGAGGACGCCCTTTGACAACCGTCTGTGAGATGAGAAGACTCTTGCCTGTTCTCCTCAAGAGAGACCTTAGTAATACAGAAACTGAGTATCTCTGGTTAACAACAACAACAACAAAAAGGTGTAGTTGGGCAGATATGGTGACAGCTGATTTCAGAGACATGAGGGGCTGCCAGGTGGCTGAATTCAGCTGACTTGATTTCCTCTTTGAGCTGGAGGGCAGAGGGAGGAAGCAGGTACCTTAGGTAGGAAAGCAGTCTCTAAGAAGGAGAACTTCCCATAAGGCTTTGGGTTCAGGGACATTTGCAAGCGCTGGGGAAATGGCTGCAGACAGAAGGGCTGATCAAGCCTAGCAGAGAGCAAATGAGGCAGTTTCTGTTATCTCCCCAAGGCTCAGGCTTTTTTTGCTTCTCTGTCATGATAAGGGGAGATGGTGTCTGCTCCCACTAGCCCGCAAATGTCCTTTGTTTTTTCAGCCTCAAATTTACTCCTTGGGCAGAGTTCAGTCACAGTCTCACCCGTCTCTCCTCTGCACCACGTTTGAAGGTGGCCTCTGCTCTGGGTCTTATTTTCTCAGTCCCTACCTTGCATTCTCAGATATCTGCATCTGTGTCGTTCCCTATGGGTTCTCTGTCCCGGTGGCATGTCTCTCTTGATGGGAGCTTGCCTAACATACCTAACATACCGCGCGCGCGTGTGTGTGTGCATGTGCATGTGTGTGTGTGTGTGTGTGTGTGTGTGTGCTTGTGTGTGTGTGACAGTTCCAGTCAAATCTTGGCTTTGCCCCTTCCTAGATTTGACCACAGACAAGTTATACTAACTTTTCTATGCCATGGGAGAGTCATCAGAAAAGGGGAGACGCCTCAATAGGACAGGGTTTTAGCTGGTTAAGGGGAACGAGGAGAATCTTTCAAGGAGAGAAGTGATAGGTCCCAGGGGAAAGGAGCATTTTTATTTCATTTGATCCACAGGAATAAAAAAGCCTTCTAGCCCTGCTATGGATCGGGTTAATCATAAAAGTGGGCACGAGCTGTTCCAGCATCCTTCATTAGGTATTTCATAATGTTTTCCCTCCACGAGAGTGTATGAGAGGGCACAGCTACGCTCTCCCTTTCGTATGTCATCTCCAACACTGGACAGGAGTGTGAGTGTCTGACCTGTGAAGGTTGACTGATGCTGAACGTCACCGTGGCCTTATCCCTACAGCGTACAGGGATGCCCAAGTTTATTACTCTGCACCTTCGCCAGTTTGAAAGAGACAGCTGACTCTAGCATCTTCCTTAGCATCTTGGCCTGGAGAATGTGGGTGCTGACAGGTGGACAGTCGGATTGAGTGGCATCTGAGCTGTCAAAGGGGCGGAGCCACCTATCAGTCATTAAAGGCGTTCTGGGGAGACACATACGGGATGGGTGTCAATTTAAAATACGTCCACTGACTCTTTGGCACTTTTCTGTCAACAGATGCTGTCTGGTTTACCTCGTCTTGGCTTTCATGACTTGCTGGTTACAAATAGGAGCACAAGTAATACTGGGTGACTTAGAAGCTAGCTCATAAAAGGCAAGAGAGCTTCTTCTGGCTCTCCTGTAGCTGTGAGAAAGTCTTGGAGCTCAAAATGCCATGCGTTTTATTTTCTGTGTTTTGACGCTTTGACATCTGAGGCCATGCTGATCCTGGGCTAGTTAATTCCTAGAAGTAATGAATAACTGCTTTGGTGAGTGTTCCTTTCATGTAAGCCAAGCAGTCAAGCATAAATATATACCCCTGACCATCCTTTATGGCACTCTCACACCCTGGCCACTTCATCTACCTGCCCCTAACACCCCAGGACTATGCAGGACTATGCGCTATACTAGCTAACTTGAATTAGCCCCTGTCTGCTAGAGCCAGATGCAATTACTCAACTAAGCCAATCACTAGCCTGTATGTCTTTCTAGATAAATATAATAAGGACTCAGATTCCAAACACCTCCTCCCCCAATTCCGATGCTGTTGCTACCTTATCTGGCTCCCCATATTGTGGTATACCCCTCCACTTGGCCCTCGTGAATATAACCAACCATCTTGGCAGTGGCAATTGTCTTCTGGTTCATTGGAGATCATTGGTGAGTTATCCCTGAATAATGAAACCTGTATTTTGAAACAGCATGTGTGCAGTCTACAGTGCTGCAGGGATCACATAGGGAGAGCACAGTGAGAAAGAGGCGGATCCTAAGGGGGTGTCATTCAGCCTTTCAGCCCAGCTGTCAGATCTACCAGGGGGCTTTCAAGAAGATGCCCACCCACTCTTGCTCCAGCCACTCTTGGATTGCAACTGAAAACCTCAAGCAAGAACTGCCAATCAACTCTTGGAACCATTAGAAACAATTGCAATAAAGAACTATTGTTTTTTTTTTTTTTTAACACTAAGTCTGGATAGTTTGCTATGCAGCCATAAATATCTAAAACAGGAGAGACAATCAAAGTACAAATTCTGCTGATTCTGCCCCCATTCTTTTGATGCAAAATCACTATTTGTGCTTAAAACGGAAAGCCCTCCAGTGTTAGCAAGATGCTGTAGCTCGCCCCAACGCCGCTCTCAATGCACTAGTAATAGCTCTCTTGTGTCGCTTGGTACAGTGCCCAAAAGAAAACATCTAAAACTATTTGGAAATATTTCTAAGGGCACTATGATGGGTTTCAGAGCTCAGCATGGCCAATCAGAAAAAAAAAGTGAGGGAGGAAAAAAAAAGAAAGAAAGAAAACAAGACAAACTCGGCTTTCAAAGGAAACGGAGGATCTGGAGAGCCTTCGACTCTTTTGATTTATATTTAAACATTTCTTGAGATTGAAGTCTTGATTAGCCTGGTTCTCTCAAGTTCCGCCTTAGCCTTGATTTATGGGGAGGCCAGGCCAGTGCAAAATGAAAGCAAAATGAGGTGTTCTTTAAAATTACCTTGGCTCCCTTGAAGGAGGGCATGCGTGCTCACATGGAGATTGAAAAGGAAGTGGTGAGATGAGCTTCGGAGGCCCTCATCTGGGCCAAAGTGGGGAGGGAGGGAGGCAGTGAAGGATGGATGCAATCTCTGCAGGTGAACCCCCCGCGGGATGCTGTGTTTAGCTGGGCTCCCGAGACGGAGCACTCCATCAAAGGTTGTATCGGAGAAACCAGATTGGCATTTTGAGTTAGTGACCCTTCCCTCCATCTGCAACTAGAAGGGAGGGACTTTCTGTGTGGCCAGAGTAGAAGGGATACAGAGCGTGGGGCTGGCTGCCTCTGGGTTTTGGTGGTAGCATCCTGAATCACTGTGGCTTAGGGACCGAATCATCTTCTAGCCAGGAGAGGTAAGTTTCTGATTCAGGATCTTCACTTTGATTGTCTTCTTGCCATTTTTTCCTAATACCCTGAAACTCAGGGAGGCTAAGACGATGGGTTCACTCAGGGGCCACAGTCCTCTTGTTTTAACTTTGCCAGGAGTGCCCGAAGATGAGCAGTTCTCCAAGCAGATGGCTAAAGAACCATTTCCATGGTCTGTGGACTCACTACCTTGTCTATACTTCTTGGACAAATTATACTCATATTCCAAGATTCAAGTGATGGTCAAGTGATGGCTGTTTATAGGATAGGATATATGAAGGAGCATTAATACATGGGGTCTGTAATAGTCATATGTCATATGTGTGAATGTTTGTTAAAATATGAGCTGGAGCAAAAGGAGGGGGAGAGAGAGAGAGAGAGAATTAGAAAGCTGAGGATGTTAAGAAATAGAAACTTGGATTTACTTGTCAATGGAGAAGATAAAGCATATTACATTTCATAGTCTTTGTCTTGATTTGTATTGGTGGCTTGGGTCTGCAAACATTAGGGAAAGGTTTATGCAAAATGTGTTGGTGTCTGTGTGACAACCTGCAGTGATCTCTGCCTTTCTCTACCTCTTTACCTTGAAGGTAGGATGGTACCTGTGTTATGGTATTGCTTCCTTCCTTAACTCTCCTCCCCAATCTCCTATGCTTAGGACTTGAACTGTGGCTTTTCTGTGGGGAAATCCTTGAAGATGTGTGGACCATTCTGGGCCCAACCTATGCTTTTAACCCACTGCAATGGATATTCCTGGTTGTTAACTTGACTACATCTGGAACTAAAATCCAAAAAAATGGAGGGCCCACCTGTGAGGGATTTTTTTTTTTTTGGCTTACTTTGAAGTAAGAAGACCCACTTCTAATCTGGATCTTTGCGTTAGGAAGATACATGTCCTTAATCTAGATCTTGGGGTAGGAGTACACACATTCAATCTGGGCCATACCTTCTGCTGGAAGTCTATATAAGGACATGGAATTGTCTGATTGCCCTCACTTAGCTAGTAAGTCCATTTCTTTACAGGCAGTAGAGTCTACTTCCTTGGGAGTCCAGCATATACTGAAGACCAGCTTAGACATCCAACCATGTGAGTTAAGCAACTACTAGATTCTTGGGTTTTTCTACTCATAGCCAGCTGTTGTTAGATTAGCTGTACTGCAGCCTGTAAGTCAGTCTAATGAATCCCCTTTACATACATATATACATGTACACGCACACACTTGTTCTATTATCCCCTTTACATACATATATAAATGCACACATTTGTTTTATTATCCTCTTTACATATATATACATATATATGTACACACATATTTATTCTATTAGTTCTGCTACTCTAGAGCACCCTGACTGATATACCCACCTTCCCCTCCTACCTTCTTCTCCATGAACTGCCTGTGTGATAATGCAAGGCCCTTTAGCACTACTTCATGTTTCTCTCCCTGTGTTCCCTTACAACAACAACAACAACAGCCACACACATACACACTGCAAACACGTATATACATGTGCATACATGTGGGCACGCGGGAGATCAGTTTTCTTCATCATGATTCATTCTCAAGACTTTGGGTAACATTTTCTTTCCTCTCCATCCATCCCAAGAATGCCTACTTAAAAAAGATCTGATTTAAACTTCTTAAAGATCCATTCGTGAGTCATTGATTAATTCATTCAATGTCTAGTAACTGACCCTCTGGCTCTGGTTAGAGACAGGAAGGCATTTTCTTTCCTACTTAAGCTCACCCTGATCTTTATTTTCCAATTCGGATTTGATACAACATCATTAGCACTGAATTTCAACAAAATATCGGCATTGTTCTCCAGCTTTCCCAGTTGCAAATGTTGCCTCTGAAAAGTAGCTCTGCATTCCTCCTGAGCAGGTGCCTTGTGGGGATGCCTCTGTTTCCATTCAGCAGCCACCGAAGAGTTTGCTGACATAAAGTTGACACGCACTGGATACCTAGCGTTTTCATGATAGACAGATTGATGGACAGATAGACTGATTTGTTGCTAACCCCCTTCCACATAAAAGAACTTTCAAAGAGCATGGGTGGTCTGGTTTCCATCTTTTTCTGCCACTCTTTATCATCCCATCGGTTGTTGCTAATCTATTATGCATCTATCATGCCTAAGTTTATTTAAATGTCTTGAACACATTGATACTTTGGACTGAATTCTTATAAAGAACGATTTCTTTGTTACAAGATTTTATTTGTAATTTATAGGAAATTACTCATCTAGACAACATTTGTTGAAATGAATAGGTTCAGCTATTTCTTATTTCTTATTATTTCCATATGACATTTGGCTTGCTTTTCTAACATTTCTTAGAGTAGGCATGAAATTCCTGCTTCTATTGCTCTTTGTCTAGGCAATAACTTATATTAGAGTAGTGGTCCTCAAAGAAATGGTCCCCAGAACAGTACCATCAGCAACCTTTGCAAACTTGTTAGAAACGCAGTCATCGTAAGCCAGTTCACAGCCAGTTGAGCAAGCCCTTCAGGTGATCCTGATGTGTGCTGAGATCAGAGAATCTCTCCGTCAGCCAAAAGAACATTGAGCTCTCTATGTAGATCAGCAGTTCTCAACCTGTGAGTCGTGGCCCCTTTGGGGTTGAACGACCCTTCCACAGAGGTCACCTAAGACCATCCAAAACCACAGATACCCACGTTACAATTCATCATAGTAGCACAATTATAGTTATGAAGTAGCAATGAGAATCATTTTATGGTTGGGGTCACCATAACATGAGGAACTGTGTTAAAGGGTCACATGATAAGGAAGGCAGAGAACAATTGGTGTAGATCCTGAGTTTTACTTTCGGCTGTGGGACTCGATCTGGATCTTAATGTCCTACTCATTTTAGGATGGTGTCTTTAGGGAGAAAGATTTTTCTTTTAGAGTTTTTTTTTTCCCAGTAAAAAGAACATCAGTATTCACAATGTCATTCTAAAGACTGGGCAATCGATAGTTTGCACACCCTTATAGAATTTTCTTTTAACCAACCAGAACCAAAGAAGCCTAGGTTCTCAAGATTTTACATTAAGTTGACAATCAAAACATCTTGATTTCTACCATATGTAGGTGTTCGGAGGCACATCTGTTTGCCCACAAGACATAACTGAAGTGTTTGAATAAATGGTACATACAATGGATACTTCTCAGAAGAGGAAAGAACTTCCAAGAGCTGTGGTGGTCACACATGGGAGGTGGCAAACCAAAGATGGAGTCTTGAACTGGAGCTGAAAGATGGGCTACGGGGACACGAATGACCCGCCAGGTGGCTTCAGGGTAGTTCTAGTAGGTAATTCTGAGCTTACATATTCAGGCTAAAATGGGAACAAGTAAGTAGATTCACTACTCTCTGTGTGTGTGTGTGTGTGTGTGTGTGTGTGTGTGTGTGTGTTGAACATCATGATGGAAGCAACGGAATCTGGAATCTCTAAATGAGTATATTGGTTACACAGATCACTGATCATATTTCAGATATCCCCATGCTGGGGGTATAGTTACTGGTGTCTGGAAGTATCTTTCAGGAAGAGGACAAATGACATCTGAACCCTTACAAGACTATCTCGAGGATCACTGAGCTGGCCCAGTGTGGCCCTTCCAAATGGACCGGGTTAACTGACTCTTGGTAGTTTGAAAGCTTAGTCTAAACACAAAGTCTCAGACGCCCCAGAGGGATGGAAGCAAGCTTGTTACAACTTCTGTTCGTAACTGTAGCTATATGTTAGGCTGACCAGAATCTTAACAAACTAACAAAATACCCAGCAACCCACATCTGGGTTCTGCCCCACAGATTTCTATTTAATTGGTTCATGGGGTACATACATGGCTAATTATAAAGGCTCCCATAAATCAGAAGATTTTAAGGTGTAACCAGGGCTGGGAGTCACATCTCTGGGGATCCTGTAGGTAGCATTGTGCCTATCTGGTGAGGTTCAGGCACCTGAGCATATACTAGTCCTGTTGATTGAGGAACCATTTCTGTTGTGTCAGACAGAAGTTGTCTCTGACTTTTGGTGGTTCTTAGTCCATGGAGCAGACTGGCCTGATCTTGACAGGTCGAGGAGCCTAACAGACATGGCTAATTTCGGTTGGAACATTAAAAAAAATGCAGACTCGGAGGAGAAAGCATAGTGTCAGCCTCCCAGTGGAGCAGTGCAAAGACTTTGGGGAAAGCGTCTGAAGAGCTGATGCCCAGCGAGGATTCCAGAACTGCAAATTAGGACCAGAGCTACAAAAACATTGTCTGATTTCTTAGAATTTCATAGCCATCACATGTTTGTTTTTTCATACTCTCCTCTGCAGCCCCAAAGCAGCTACCAGTAAATCCTTGGATTTACAAAAGGACAGCAGGCTTGTTGCCAGGGCCTGAAGGAAAACTTGGAGGGCTTTGTGGCATGGGTTCTGGAGGGAAGAACTCCAAACACAGCCTGGGTGGGGTCAGCCTTCCAGAGGAAAGAGCCGAGCTGATGGACCGAAGCCAGCGGGAGAGAGTCCTTTGTATCTCTATTGTGTTTAAAAATGGAACCAGCAAAATGCTCAGCGCACAGAATTGATCAAATAAGGGCTTGTCATACTGACACGCGTCTGTCTAGTTTTCATTCCTATTTGTGTTGTCCGTGTTATTTGTTCATCTCTAGTTTGCTTCCTCCTGGGTAAAGGGGGATGCACCAGTTTTCAGGAAGCGTCTCGATGGTACAGGAGAGTGACTCGTCTAAAGTGGCAGACCTTCAATGATGCATTACTTCCCCAAAGTCACAGCTCTTATCTTAAACGTTCGCCAATCCACACATCCATCCATAGATCTATCCATATCAATCCACACATGTATCCATAGATCTATCACAGTTTTACTGAGTACCTGCTGTGTCCATGCCTCTGCTGTAGGCACTTGGGATTGAATACAGAACAATAGCAAAAGACTCCATCTCATGTTGTCTCTAATCTAGTGAATAGAGACACAGTAAACCCCATAATTCATCTTTGTGGGTTTGATACTAAAACAAGGACAATCTAGTAACACGTTTCCTATTTCTGCTTTCCTGGTTTGCTGAGTATTAAATGGTGTTCTTACTACAGGCGCACAGCCCATGCCTAGCCTTCTTCATGTACTGAGCTGCCTGAGGCAGGTGGTCCATGTGGAAGAACTAAGAACTAGAGTATTATACAGATCTAATAGCATGTTCAGTAGGATGGCCGTTTGAGGATCTGAACATACTTTGGACATGAAAAGAAGGCTATGAGTTTTAGGATTTATCCTTCTGGGTCACGCATATAACAGGGCTACCTTTCGAAGCACTCAGGATATTAACACTTTCTGTACTTGTGAGGGTGTTTCCAGAGGGGAGTGAGCAATGGGAGAAGATACACACGGAATGTGGGTAGCCCTGTTGTATAGGCTAGTGGTCCAGGTTAGTTGTCCAGATGGAACAAAAGCAGGACCCCAGTGGAGGCGCTCTCGCCTTCCTGCTGGCCGTGAGGTGAGAAGGCTCTACCACCACACATCTGGGTTGCCACATGTTCTCCTGAAGTGCATGGGGCCCACCAGCCAATGACTGGACCCTCTGAACCCATGAGCCTAAGTACACTCTTCCTCCCTTCAGGTTTTTTCCCCTCAGGTATTTGGTCAGAGCAATAAAAAAAAAAAAGAATGAATCTGTGTGTTCTATGCTCTTCATACAGTGGCCGCAGTGCCATGAAACACGCCTTCTTTAGGATGCTCTTACCCCTTGCCACCCACCGACCCTAGTATTTTAGCACATGTGGGTACAGATGAACTTGGAATGCTTGAAGGTCCACTGTTTGGGTCCTGCAACAAGCATATAATTGAAGGATTTCAGTTTTAGTTCCAAACAAGAGTCTGATGATCTGCAGCCTGGAGATGTAGTATGTCATGGAATTTTAGAAGCAAAATACTATGTGGCAGCCTTCTGGCCACAGACAGAGCTCTTAAGGGATGTGTTGGGATGCGAGCAGAGCATGGTTCTCTCTCTCTCTCTACTTCCTTTCTGTTAAGAGAGGCCAACCTTGCCCCAGTCCACATCAGCCCTTCGGCAGCTGGTCTTCCTCAAAGGCACACACTTGCTGAAGACCAAATACATTCTTTCCCCTGTTTATCAGGAATGGATTGATACAGTTCCAATTCTGTCTTCATTTTTGGCAACTCTATAACTTAACACAGAAAAGGACAATGACGAAGAGTCTAAGACTCCTGGAGTTTTAAAGGCCTCTTATGACTAAGAGTGTAGGCATGCAGATGTCAAACAAGACAGAAGACGGTTGGGACTAGTTTGAGGCACTAGTCGGAGAGGGCTGACTGCCCATCCCAGGACTGTCTCCCACTCTCCCACTGTCACTCGGAGTCATTATGGTGTATGCCTATACTTTTGGGAGTTAACCATTTTTACCATGAGGGTACGAGTACTTCATAGTAAATCAGGCCCATTGTCACTGGTTCTCACTAACTATCCATATGCAGCGAGTCGGGATGAGCTTTCCACCTTGAAATCTCTAGTTCATAGAATATTGATTTCCCAGACACATCGCTCTGAGATGTAATCAGCGGCTCAGGGTGAGATAGGAAGTCTGGAGTAAATTCATCTCAGGTTGCCTTTTAATAGCACCAGATCCCTAAATCTTGAATTTTATTTTCTAAGAAGGAAGTTCCTAGTGGACTATAAAGCTATAAGAAGTATAGAATCAGTATATTAATGGATCGACCGGAGCAGAGTAGAGGGGTCGGTTCAAGGCTAAGAGATGATTTTTATTGCAAATAGGGTACAGCTGGGAACCTACTGTGAAGGGCTGGGTTCAGAGAGAATGGAGGCACTACGTTTTCTTAGACGGGAGCCGAAAGAAAAAGACACATAAGAGGAATATTGAAGCTGAGTACTGAAATACAGTGTGCC